>NC_079534.1:13425707-13749707 GCF_003711565.1 Takifugu flavidus | reverse complement strand
GCCAGCTTGGTTCCAGCCTTAATGCATATTCCCTTTGTTCATCTCAGAGAGCTGGAGGACTGAAGGACCGGCGCCTCTGCAGTGTAACACGTATTAAACACACCATTTCCAGTGATAAGAGCAGGGCTTCAGAGGCAACAATGTGCTATGAAATTAAACCACACATCCGTGTGGTCCTCGCTTGCCCCCCTGTCAAGGCTGGAAGCTTAAACGCCCCAACGTGGGGCCCTCAGCCTGCACCTTCTGTCCGTATTCGCCACGTTCCTCCTTCATGCGCCGTTCCCTGACTCGCCCCTTTTCGCCAGCCGAGTCCTCTCTGCGAAATCCGCAGGTGCGTGTCACGGAAGGCCGCTTCTGTATTCCAGTCATTCCCGGCTGAGCCATCTGGTGGCGGCATCCGCGCTCCCGCGGTGGAACATGACTCTCACTGATCTTCCTGCCTTGATATCGGTTGCTACCTCATTAAAATGACTGATGATAATAAATCCCACAGGCGGTGAAATTCGATTGATCTGCATACACCCCCGGCATCGCGCATAAATATCAATCCATAAACAAGTGCCCGCCGAGCCGGGTATCAGGAGATCTCAGATTTATCTGCTCTGTCAGTGTTACGTGGACACCGTGGACGTGCGCTGACGGCTGACTTACTGGAATGCAAACGGGCAAAGAGGAACTGGGCCAAGGTCACGGCGTTGCCGTGCGCTGCCGCGTGAGAACGCCTCTCATCTGTATTCGCTTCAGATGGCCGGCGTTAGCAGGATCGTGCAGATATGTCGATTTTTATTTATTTATTTGATTTCTTTTTTAAAGCCCAGGTGCCGGCTGAAACAGACACACGGCACGTCCTCGCTACAGTGGGCTTTTATTTATAGCGCCGCAGTCGGCATAACTAATGCTCCACACTCGGCAATCGCTCACTGGGAACAATGCAGGAACAGCCTTCAATTTGGACCTGTCGGCAATAATCCGCCTCCACCCAGAACCTGTCTGCCTCCCGCCGCTCCACACACAGATCCATGGAGAACTCGTTGAGAACTTTCAAACACGTTGTGCGTCCCCCACCCACCATAGCACCAACAATTTAATGCTCAACTGGCTGACCTCTGACCCCACTAACCCGCTCAGTTTTTGTTCTGCATCTTTGGTATAACTGGTGTATTTGCATGCATGATGTACCTCTCCTGTTTCTTCCCTATTTGACCTTCCTCATCGTCCTCCTCCTCCTCCTTTTCTTCTTTTACCCAGCAGAAGGATTCCTCCATATGAGCTTGGTCCTGCACAAGGTTTCTTCCTTCCAGTTTTTGTTGCCAGGGTTGCTTAATTGTGGGGGGGTCAGGGTTGGGGTGTCTAGAGATGAATGATTATAACAGATGTTATATAAATGGAGATTGGAGATGAATCCAACCTTGAGGGTTAGTGTTGATTCAGCCTCACTCTAAACATGGATGGATGGATGGATGGATGGATGGGTGGGGTGTGGTGTTGGGTGGATGGATGGATGGATGGATGGATGGATGGGTGGATGATGGAGGGATGGATGGATGGATGGATGGATGATGGGGGAGGGAGGGATGGATGGATGGATGGAGGGAGGGAGGGAGGGAGGGAGGAGAGGAGGGAGGGAGGGATGGAGGAGGGAGGGAGGGGGGGGAGGGAGGGAGTGGATGGATGGATGGATGGAGGGGAGGAGGGATGGATGGATGGGTGGATGGATGGATGGATGGATGGATGGATGGATGGATGGATGGATGAACCTTTAGCTTCCTGAGCTTCGGCAGTTTTATTGACAGTCTTATTTCAGGAAGTTGAACTGAGTGTTGAAAGCACTGAGTAATGTGGTTTATTTATATTTCAGAGTGCATAAATACATCCACTTGCAGCATCATTCACTCAGATTATTTCCCTTAATGGTAAAGAGCGCTTTTCTCTTCTCTTCTCTTCTCTTCCGGCAGCGTTTGAGTGTGTGTCAGAAGTGTGAATAGAAAACGCAGTTAATTGATCATTTTGTGCTGGGATGGAAAAGCGAATCCTGCATTTTAAACGCAGATACGATTCTAAATCAACTTCTGGCTTTGCAGAGATGATAGTTTTCTCCCTTTTTTCACACGGCGTTTCTCCTCATCTGATGCAGTGATGATGAGTTTATGTAAAAGAAAACAAAAAAACGTCACCGCGCCTGCAGATGGATTCCACAACGTGACATTTCTCTGCAGTCTGCACGGTGGCGTGAATCCCAGATCCGTCCTGAAGTGGAAACTGACAGAGCTGTCGGGAGCCTTTCTGCACTTTTACAAAGAGACTTTGATGTCCCCCGATGAATGGAGCTGCAATAAGAGCGTCTCGGTAGGAGAAATAACATCAACACGCTGCAGGTACAAGCGATGTGGAGATATGACAACTGTGTTTGATGCAATATTTGATTATGCTAATGCCCCAAACAAATGAGACCGAGTCATGAATATAGACAACAAAGAGCACTTTAATGCTTCTGTTCTTTGCCTTTGAGATAACCGAACGCTACGCGGAATATTTGTTGGGGTTTCTGCTTCACAAAAAAAGGACGTGTGTCCTGACTCTTCGTCTGGAAACAACCCCGACGGGGGAATACGCCTCGGTATCAAGGCGGATGGTCTCACCGGAAGAAAATGTCATTCGATTCATTTGTTCTAATCAAAATGATCTCAGCGTGCTTTAAAGAAACCAAAGGGTTGACTCTTAACAGGAAGAAACCTTGAGCAGGGCCAGGCTCATATGGAGGAACCCTCCTCCTGATGGCTGGCTGGGAGAAGGAGGAGGAGGGAGAGAGGGGAGAGGGTAGAATGGAATGGGGAGGGGAACTGAAACTTACGGAATGAATGCAGAAAGACGTAAACGAGACAATAAGCCATCGTTGGACTTCAGGCGGAAAACACAGCTTCCTGTTGAAGGGCTTTATATATTCATCCCAGCGGAAATCAAACGGGTAAACATAAAACAAAAGGAAATTTCCCCCAGTTCTGGAGCTCTGCAGCCTCTCTGAGTCCGTGCCCACGTCTCCCTCTCCACGCTGTCATTATAATTCCGATGGAAAGGCGCCCTGAGCCCGCTCCAGCCCCCTATACTTAGAGCGGAAGACATTAAATGGAGACATACCTGAAGTGACACAAACTTGGCTGGCCCTGAATAGTTTCCAGATAGTTCATTAACCTTAGCGAGTGGCGTGGCGGTCACGCTAGGCTGCTCAGTCATAACCTGCGCAGGAATAAATGCAGCCAGTCATGTCGACGTGTCACAGCACATACATGTCACCGGTGCGCTGGCCCCAACACTTTGTTTGGAGCTGAGCTCATGACTTATTTTCATCAAAGAAGGGAAAATGGAGCATAACCGTAATGTCATGCAAACATACCAGGACCCGCCCTGACTGCAATTAACTCTAGTTTGTAAGCTGGTGATTATGTTGATTGGTGACACCGATTCAGCAATTATCAGAATGGGGGGGAGAAAAAAAGGCTTTCCCAGGATTTTGGATTGGGAAGCAGATGGATTTTATAGTTTTGAACTGTCACCATTAAAAGAGCTCTGGGTGTTCGTCTTTACACGTCTCACCACGGTCCTCATTGGCACATCAAATAAACATCTTCCACTGGATTTATTACCTCGGTGAAGGTCATGTGTTCTTGTCGTTGCACTCGGTTGGGTTGAGCTGGGTTGAGCAATAAATACGGGTGGATTCCAGTGAATCTTGGAAGAACGATGGGGAACAGGCCCAAGGAAGACCAAGACCCCATTAAATTTCTGCGCAGTGGGGAAATTGAAATTGGAAAAACAGCACCTCAAAGACAAAAACAGCCAGCCGGCGCCATTAAAAATGCTGCATTAATCATGTTCAACAAACCCTGGGTGGACTTTAACCCAGCTCAGCCTCTTTTTTCTTAACCTCAAAACACATCGCTCTGTGTTTGCGCACCATCGCATTGAGCTGAATCTGCTCTCGGTGCAGGAGAACTAATGTAAAGACGGAATAAGGGCACAGCAGGGGCTCCCTCTCATGTTGTTATTCACAGGTACACTTGAATTGTAGATGCATTTGCTGCTGTTCATCAAAGCAAACGGGCTTTAAAACAGTTATAGTTTTACCTCCTAACATTAGCTCCGTTCCCTCCTCACACAGCGGCTAAAAGAATATTTACTGTATTACACTGCTTCGGTTTCATGTAGAGTTAGGAAGTGAAATCCAACCTGACATTTGCAGCGTTGCAGCGGTTTGTTGTATGAAGTCCAGATGTCAGGCTCAGAGGTGGTAACCCAAAGTAACGACTACCGCCGCAGTGTAGCAAAGACGTTGACGGGGATCGGTTCAAGGGGGGGGGAAAAAACGCAACATTTCAAGATGAACATGTACGCTTCAATATCAAAATGTCCCTGTGGGTGGACGGATGCCGAAACATCTGTTGGGCAACACCTCCCGGCTCCTGTGGAATGAATACTGTATGTATTGGAAAATGGATATAAAGTAATACTATAAGGCATTAGCTGTAATAAGAGGAACGTGACAATTGCTACAAATGCGCAAATAAATAGCAAACAGCTGGGACTGGCACTGGATTCAGCCCAACCGAGACCGTCTCCAGTTTTATTAGTGTTAATATTTTGCAGGCGGCTTCTCATCTGACGTCTTTGTGGGGAAGACGTCGCCATTTTTCGCTTGCTTCGCCGCAGAGCTTGTAGCACGTAGCCTCGCGTGCTTGTGTTCGCCTGCCAGACTCATCCCCTTAGTTCAAAATGCTGAGGATTGAGCCCATCCATCCACGCGTGGAAGGGTTCCAGCCAGTTCAGCGCCTGGTTCCAGCCGAATACGGCCGACCAATCAGTCGACGGCGACGGTCTGCAACAGTTTATTGGACAAACCACTTCGGATTGAAAAAAGCAAACCGTATTAGCATGAAGTCGATGCCGATACATCTTCCCTGTTTAAACTCTGCAGAATGTCATCCCCGCGTGTCCAAGCGCCTGGTGTGTCCCTGTCAAACCGAACCCTGATATTTTGTTTTAGCCGGGCTGAGGTGATTTAAGAAGCCCTAACCTAAGAAGACATGCGGTTTGTGTTCTCATGGCTGTCTGAGCTTAAACATCTCCAGATTCTTCATGGAAAGGATTCTACGGGGTGATTCGCTGACGTTATTTACACGGAGAAGGTTTTGCAGCCTCCCAGTTGGCCATAACATTGGGATTTTGGAATTTTTTTGGCAGTGACCTACATCTGGATTTCTGCACTAGAGGGTGCCCCGCCCCCCTGTCAGCCTCTCGCAGCGCCTTATGGGCCTGATCTTTTCACTCTTTCTCTGCTTTATTCTTCACGCCGCCTGTGGAACAGTATCTGGAGCGCCCAATCTGGTTTTCATCCACGGTGCCCCACCCCGGCTGGAGCACAATGGACTGGGAGCAGGTCTGTGACTTCTAACTCACTCTGCAGATTCTGTGCTGTGCCGCCAGTCTGGCCAATCTGCAGCCCAGAAATATTCCCTTGATGTTCTGGCCAAAGCAGCTTTGAATCCAATCAAAGGGCCACTGGTTCCCTTGTAACAGTGCATCCATTTTTTTCCCCCTCTTAGACACGGGGGGATTGCGTTTATGGTCAACAATGTGGAAAAAGGTTTTAGCCATGAATCTGAGGTGTCATAGTGACGGATTCGAAGAGAATTCCTTTAGAAATCCATCTCAGAAGTTAAACAGGGAGCTCCCCAGTATCCTTAATGTGGAAACAGTTGGAATCTTTTTTTGTTTTCTGTATTTTATAGACTACCATTAGGGTGTCTAGTCAATTCTATGTTTGCCCTTGTTACATCCAATCTGTTATTAAAATGTGGGTTTCCATAACAGGAACAGGGGCGGGCACTTTAATTAAAGAAAAACCGAGCGAGTGAACGACTGTCATTCCTTGACAGGCCGGTTGTTCATTCGTCAAACTTAAAACCGCCGTTTTTCAGCGTTAAGTGTCGCCGCAGTAGGTTTTGAATGATTTTCTTGTTGTAGCCACCACACAAACAAAGGCACCCCTGCAGATTTACCTCTCATCCCCCTCTCTCATATTGGACTCTGAGGGCTTTAAGGTTGTAATTAAATTCCAATCCCCACTCTCACTTCTCCGCCGACTGTCCCCGGCTCTGTGGGAGGCTGAGAATCTGGCTTTACTGCCTGTTGTGGTTTGTTTGAAAGTCCCAGAATTCTCGGGAAACCACAGCCATCACGATAGAATTCACACATGTGGCGCAGCGAGAGAGGAAGGGAGAGAGATGGAGGGAGGGAGGGAGGGACGAAGAGGCCTTTTGCTCAGTCACAGACTCAGAGCTGGTGAGACATCCGGTCTGGTTGAGGAGTCAAGGCGCTCGCATGCACGTTCCACTCCCATCATGTGAACCGCTGGACTCCAGCATTCTCACGTCCAAATCTTGGATTGCTCTTCCGACACGTCACCACCGTTGCGCACATTCGACAGCGCCCTTGCTGCGTTCAGACGCAGGCGTGAGCAACATGGCCGCGGCCGGCCATCGTTGCTCCCCCCCGAGCAGAGCAGCCACCCACCGCCGCCGCTCGGATCGCTGGCACGGGCTCATAGCAAGGCCGACAAACTGGAATCAGCTGCAGCAGCAGGCTGTCAGCTGGGAGCCTTGACAGTGATATGAGGACCCGGGCCGAGAGGGTCCGGTCCAGCAGGGACCAGCGGGAGAGGAAGGATGAGTTCTGCACCACTGATCCAGAGTGACAGTGATGGACAGGTTCAGAGAGGAGAGATGATGGCCAAGGTTTTTCTCCTGTCTGGACAGAGTATGAAAAGATGGACATGACGGTCGCAAGACTTCAAAGTCCAAGTGTGTGTGTGTGTGTGTGTGTGTGTGTGTGTGTGTGTGTGTATGCAGATGTCTGCTCCAGAGTGCTGACGTGGGTGTGCATAAATGTCAAACGGTCAAACAGAGCACTAAATCTGAAAAGTGACACTGAAATTTGGGAGGCAAAACTTGTCCATTTTGGGTCGGTCCGACTCCGGTAACCTTCCACCATCACATCGTTGAAGTGGATTAATTCTAAATTCTCTACATTGTGTTTATGTAAATACATGAGCTCTGTTGTTGTTGTTTTTTTTTAAAAAAAACCAAAAAGCCATGTGTATAATTTAATATGAGGTTGTTGAAATGTTTTTACATTTTGTAAATACTTAATTAATTAAATACTTAATTATGTTGTATTTTTTCTGAGCAATTTGTATCTGCTTCAATCTGAAATATTATTGTGTTATTTTATTAAAGGTTGTCATTGTGTAAAATATACAGTTAAATAATTGAATTACTGGCTGGTTGTTTTTGTTGTTTCCCCTGATTTTACACTTTGTTCTCCAGATTTAGCTAAACTACATTAAGCTATTGATTAATTCATTTAAATAATTTAGTTATTACAATTCTATCAGAAAACCACTGTTTTAAGATGAAAAACCCCAAAAAGCGAGCTAACATTAGCACCTGTCAGATTTATTGTTGTCATTGTCGAGCGTTTTGGTGAAGCATTTGTCGGTATTTTAACTTTCTCTCCGTTTGAAAGGGACTCTAAAAATATTCCCCTCTCTTCGTAACGACCTCAGCTCAACCGCTGATTTTTCCTCAGAATGTTTCCGAGTTGCAGCAACCGCACAATCACCGGCCGTAAAGGGACCCCGTTGTTCTCCGCTGGAATCAGCTCCGTCTTGTTAAAGACCTGAATTACTTGTCAGAGAGCGCGCTCCTCTGCAGGTCTTGGCTGCTCCAACGCATCCCTTTGGCGAGAAATTACACGGACAAACGTTCAATTAATGCCAAACTCCTACCTCCATGAGGCCCAGGGCGCTCCACGGATGCCGTTGAGACAGTGATCCTTTCCCTCGTGCATGCGTGTCTAGGTTGTAAGGTTCCTCTGTGACCCTGGGGATCGAACATATGATGTAGAGGACAGTAATAAGAAGTGATGAAGTTCCTTCGACATCCAGACGCAGCTCTGCTATTGATGATTCAATTAACTCAACTTCAATGATGATTTCTCCATCAGGATCTACTGAAACATCTTAAACAGACCCCCCCCCCACACACACACACCGTTCCCCTCCCAGAAATAAATTACCCCGCAGGCCCCCCTCCTGTTTCTCCTGGATGCCATTATGGCCTCCGCTGGATCTCACGCATGATTCGAATCAATCATGTCTTCAGCTGCGATCAGAATGTGTTCTCAGGATCAACGAGAGATCGGAGGAGTCCTGGAAAAACCAAAAGCGAGCTGCGCGTCATCACATGTGGAGGGGTTGTGAGATTGACACGCAGCATTTGGAGTCGGGGGTTCGGGGGGGGGGGGGGGGCTGGCTTCCTCTTTTGCGTGAGGTGGTCAGAGACAGCTCCGGGTTTGGGCTTTAGGGGCTTTGTGAGGTTGTTAAAAAATGTCCATGCTCACTTTTCCAGCTGCAGCCTTTTAGCGGTGCATTAAATGATGGCTGCCCCCTGAAAGGTCACCTGGGAAAACAAGCAACGCCGCTCGAAGAAATGGAGGGAAGAGCGAGCACAGCCCCCCCCCCCCCCTTTCTGCTCGGGTTTTAAAGCGACGTGGATGTGAGAAGACAACAGCTTGTGTTTTTGTGATGTTAAATATCATTTTAGCCTTTTAATTCAGTAGATTTGCAGCTCTTACGAAGTAATGAGAATAGATTTGTGCGATATTTTAGGTCAATCTTTGTTTTTGTTTTTTTTAAAGGCATCTGTATGTTAAGAGACGTCGCAGTGTTTGGCTTATTTCCTCTTTTTTTCACTGAAAATTCTCTTAAAAAGGTCCAAACAAAGCACATGAATGGAATCATAAAATCAATTATTTTTCACGTTATTCACATTTTGTTCAGCTTTGTGGCTCTTTTTTTTTTCTAATTGAAGTGTTTAGAGTGTCAAAAAAAATCCCTTTTAATAAAACAGAATCAGCTTCTGCTACAGAAGAGTGCGTCGACTTAATTAAATTATAGAATAGCGCTCGTTACTTTTTACATGAGAAAGTCTTGTGCTGCTTGCCTGAATAGCTTAAACAGATGTCCTACGTTATGGATTCACGTCTGGCATATTTACCAAGAGCAAGCCCGCTCAGACCTCCGTGGTGGCGGTGCCGTTGGCGCCGTGCATGTAAGTGAAGCCCCGTGCATGTCAGCGGTCATGCTCCACATGGCGTTTACTCACAGCGGCTCCTGCAGTGGGACAGCGGGTCTCGGTTCTGCGTGTTAACCCCCCCCACCGGATCTTTGTGCGACCTGGTGGTGTGAGAGTCGACTGTGGAAGTCAGACAAAGGTTATTCAGTTAGTTTAGCTGCTCCACTTTGCATTTTACAGCGATGAATGCGAAGGAAAGGGATTTTTTTTCTTAAGGCCTCGCTCATAAAGGTGAACATCCATTCACATTTGCACGGATTTAGCTGATTTTCACTGTGGAATATTTGGATAGGCATCTGAGGGCGGGGATCCGGTCTTAAAAAACATGGTAAATCTCTATTTGCGCCATCTGTTAGAGACAGGAGTGATAGCGGAGAAGGACACGAAAACGTCCTTGAAATCATCGTGCTCAGCAGCAAGTCTTCGTGGTGGAAAGTCCGCTCCCACTGCTGGTTACTACGGAGAACAGAGGCCTCTCTGGCTGGTTTATCTTTAGCAGGCTAACAGAAAAAAACCTTTCTGTTTGATCTGTGGGACGACCCGGACCTTCGTGGAGGGTTGAATTCGATTTGCTGGCATTCAAATTGCATTTTTGATTCCGATTTGGAGGACGCGGGCACATGCCTCCATTTCAGTGGGATTTAAAAACCAAAGGTCTGGTTCTCTTTCATTCATTTTATACATTCCATTCACGTTCTCGGCGTTCTGCAGCAGTTTCAAGCCCTTGTATCACAGATTTATTATAGTCGAGCGTTTTTTCCCCCTTTCTCCCTCATCACCCTCCAAATGTTTGCTTTTGTGCATGAAAGGAGCGGATGCTTTCACACCAACCTATTGATAACGCCGCAGTGTTTTCTGCTCAGGGTGGAGCGTTCCGTCATTCACCGCCGCCTACAGAAGGGTGAAGGTCGAGAGGACCCATCCACAAGGCGGGAATATTCCTGTGTGCCAGTAAAAGCGTGAGGTCGATGGATTATGTTTCCTGACTCTTCATCCATCCAGGCATCCACGGGGGCTGCCAAGGCAGAGATAGAGCGGCCGCTTCAGAGATCAGAGGTTCGTTACTTCGATTCTGGGCCCCTGTGGTCTGCAGGAGTCCATGCGCACGACATCAAACCCAGAGTCACTCCCAAATCTGTAACACTATGTGCACTATCGACGTATCCGGGATGGTGTATGTTTTTTATTAATAGAAGGGCATTAGCATGAAAACATGACATGAGAGGTCATTTGAGTGAAGCCTGTCAGCACCCGATCAGGTTTCAATATTTAATATTGGGTGAATGAGCGAAACAGGAACAGGAAATGTCGCCCCTAGTGGCCAGTGAGCGAATAACGCCCATGATTTTAACCAGAAAATTAATTGGTGGTTTTTTGGGGTTTTTTTTGCTGGTTTCTCTGCAACCTGACAACAGGAGAGGAAGATCAAGTTTGTCTCAGGAGCTCTGATTAATTTACTCCTCACTGAGCTCGCTCTTCCGTGATGTAATGAGCTAGCTTGTCATAAAAGCCGCCGTGAAACCTGGAAACATTCCTTCAGAAGCTGGGGTGATCAGAAAGGTTTTGATGGATTATGACTGATGACAGCCGCCGCGCTCCGTCACACAAAGTGCCTGTCAAGGTTGCTTCTGTGCGACAGGCGGGAAGAACACGCGGGAACATCAGGATTGTCAAGACTCGACAAAAGATTAGCGAAAAACAAACAGTCGGCAGTGATTTACCAGCTGGATCTGAAGCGTGGGCGCCAGAACCATCAATCCAGAGCGGCTTTTTTTCATGGTGCTGCTGTCCGAGAAGGAAGCTCCTGCTCGGTATGCGGCGCCTCGGCTTCAGCCAAGGTCAGGTGAAACACAGACCGAGTTGTTTGGTCACAGCGAGCAGCAGCACTTTCGCAGCTGAGAAGATGGAACCTTGACACTGGAGCCATCGTGGAACACGGAGGTGAGAACCTCCCGCGGAACCGCTGCTGCGGAGAACGTAAACAGAATAACAATGGTGAAGAGGGAGGATCACCTCCGTATTCTTGGGGGGGGGATCTACCAGGTAGATGGCTGATTCTTAGCCAAAAATGTATTTGAATGATGTTTTTCAGTTGAGATTGTGAGTGTCAGGAGCCTTTTGTGTTCTATTGTTTTAGTTTTTCCTCCAGACCGTCAGAAGAGGAGCCGCCCTGTTCTCTGAATTCATCTCCCATCATCTTTCCTCTGCTGACTGTGAGCATCCTCCTGCAAACAAATGAGGAGCAAACGACAGTCTGAGCTTCTTATTAAATCTCCCAACAGCCAGAATGCCAGAAAATTGGATCACCATGAATACAACTCAACTACTACCACACACACACACACACACACACACACGCAAACATGCAAATATCAATACAAATAAAACTCTGTTGACTCCATAAAGTTGGACTAAAGAAATAAGATAATCGCCTATAAATGCCAAAAGCAATCTCAATTTTCTGCATAATATTGGCTTTTTTTTGCCTTTAGTGGCTGTGAAGCATTTCAGAGTACACACCCAACCACCCACACACACCCACCCAAACACACACACACACACACACATGCAGAACCGCATAGACCTACAGAGAAGCTGCTGTTAGCTAAACTTTTTTTTAAAAAAGCTAATCACAGAATGAAACATGTGAGTTGTGTTTTGCTTTTGTGATTGTGTGTTTCTGGGTGGTTTGGAGGAGGATGTGCGTGTCTCCCTTAACTGCTAAACCAAACACTCGGATGAAATCGGAGCCCCTGCCTTAATGGGTTCAAACCATCTTTTTTAGCAATAATAAAACATTTCCTCGAGCGCCGAGGCCCGGCTGGCCGCTCTCGCCTTTTCAGTGCGACCCGCAGCATGACATTGGTTCTGTTAGCTTCAGAACTCTCTCCACATTTTCACGTGCGTTTTCACGTGCGCGCCGGAGCATCTACGTGTGAGTGATTATGCCAAGTGTAAGTGAATTAGCTCCGAATTAAAGCCTTTTAAATGAAACATTTGACACCATGCCGAACGTACTTTAAATGTTCCCAGTGAGCCGACAGCGAAGTTGAAGCTAACCCAATAAAGTGCAGCCCCACTGTGGGGCAGAAAATATCCAACGCGGCTCCTCGGCAACAAAAATATTACAACACTCTATTCTGCATTTTAAATGTGAAGCACAGTTTCCCAAAAGAATCAGGGACTCCTTCCAAGTTGTCTCTTTTTATGTACTTTTTTTCCTGATAAATTGGAAATGCTAACTAGTTGCAGATGTATTTATATAATCTTTGGGTTTTTATTTAAGAAATGGATACACAGTCCCAGAAATAATATGGAAAACATCTGTGGGAATGACCCCTGATTATCCCGCCGAATAAAACACGAAGATTCATTATTGTTTTATACTTTATCAGCTTCAGGAAGTAACAAAAAAAAAAAGAAGCCGTCTGAGCTGTTTAGCAGTCAGTATCTGTCATAAACATCACATCAGAGCAGAACTTTGAAAAGAAGTAAACTGTAAAAATGATATTTTATATGGAAGTGGGTTGAAATTGACTCGGCTATGTTGCCAATAAACTGCTCCTCTGATGTATTAGCAGCCATTTCTCCACAAGAAATGTGTTATTTCAACGTCAATCCAATAAACATGTAGCTTACGTTGAGTGTTGCTGCACGAGAGTGCCCCCCCCCCCAATCTGGGGGCCACTGCTGATCCGGGACGCGACACTTTTACGACCTCGGGGCTCCGACTCGGAATTTTCTCCGACATATTTGACTGACACTCGCTTCCTCCATCTTCTCCTTACTTCTCAGCTCCTTTGTCTGAAATACGCGCACACACCCACACACACACCCACACACACACACACCACACACACACACACCACACACACACACACTCACACTCACACACACTCACACTCACACACACCCACACTCACACCCTCACACTCACACTCACACACACACACACACACTCACACTCACACACACACACACACACACACACACACACACACACACACACAGAGTCTTAAACCTAATTCTAACCTCAACCTTAAAACCAGCTCTTAACCCTCAAACAGTCCTTTGAAGTTGTCCTGACTTTGATAGTAGAGTGAGTATTTTGGTACTCAATATGTAGCAAGTACAGGAACACACACACACACACACACATGCTATCGGTGTGTGTGTCGGTCTTGGGCAGATTCAGTGAGGACTCTGGAGCATATTTAAAGCCTAAAGTCTTAATCTTTTTTGATAGAATTCTTTGTGGAAGCCAAGAGGAAGCTCGTATTTCTGTTTGAACAGCCCTCGACCAGAGGTGGGAAATTGAGTTCTTATCACCACAAGCCTTAAACCAACAAACTACAAATGCTGGAGGGCAAAAGTTTGAAGCTTTGCCTCCTTGTAATTTGCAATATTTGAGTCCGGAGGAAAAACAAAACCCAACTAGCTGATCAGTGTAACCGCATGACGGGGCTCTGAGGTCACTAAATCTGCAACAGACATGCACATTGTAGCCTGTAGCTACCTGTTATAGCGTTCTATTTAGCAGCTAGCAAAACAGTTTCTGAGCCTGTTTTTGCTGGCAGGAGCCGAGCGGCCGAGCCGCCGTTGTGCGGAGGGACGGCGGCAGCGTGCACGAGTGACTCAGATGTTCTTTATCTTCCTGCCGCAGAGTGAAACGCAGAAGAATGTAAGCTGTTCTCTTACACGGGCCCTGAGGTAACGCAATACTCCTGCTGAATAATGTTATTATGAAGAGTTCCTGCAAGATTATTATTCCAGGCTGTAAACACTGGCTGCAAGAATGCTTTTCCTTTTATTCATAATAAATAACAGTCTGATTATTATTATTATTATCCTTTTCTTCAGTGAAACTACAGGAGAGCCAGCTGATTCTATAACCATAGTATTCAGTCCAGTAACTTTTAGGATCATTCAAAGAAAGATACAGAGAGACAGAGAGAGAGAGAGAAACAGAGAGAGAGAGAGAGAGAGAGAGAGAGAGAGGCCATACAGAACATACACGTTTCAATTTGACTGAGATCTGATTTTGAATTCAGCATCTTGTTTGATGTCTTTTTGATGATGGACATGAAATAATGTCCAAATCACCAGAGGGCGGAACATCAAACGGATTCAAATGAAAACACCGTAATGTCTTCTCGGACCGAGCCCATTTGCGCCTTCATTTGCCACTGCCCCCACGGACGCCGGGCTCTCGCCGCATGCGGATAAAAGATGAGATGATAAATGAAGCACTTTCATCTCCGGCAAACTCTGACAAGTTCTGCCTTTGCAGTGCAAACGCTGCATCATAAACACAACCGCAGCGGCATCAGCGCTGTGCAGCCAGGAAGACGGGAGAGGGAAAGGAAGGTGTGTGTGTGTGTGTGTGTGGGGGGGGGGGGGGGGGGGGGGGGGGGGGGGGGGTAGGTGAGAGAGGAACAGCTCTGATGTTCTCCATCAAGTGCACAAACGCTCCCAGGAATTGGCCATCAATATGTCCTACTACACATTCCAATGTTCTTATAGATAATAGAGTGAGAAGGTTAACACACACGGCCCAGATGACGCCCTGATAATGACCCAATATATATGCATCATGCAGAGCCCGTTCACGCTCAACCCATTGGTTCATCATGGAGTGTCAGTTATGAAAATGCTGATCTTTAAACTTTGCCTCCATCACCGACACCCGCACTATTTACTGCAGTTCTGGGCGGTTGCCCCGGCGACGTCTTGCTGAAACACAAGAGGGTGTCTTTGGGTTTAATCCTAATCCGGGCCCGAGGAGAAGCCGGGGTGATTTATGGGGCAGTCTGAGTGTTTGAGTGTTTTGGGTGAACCCGGGAGGCCGACATTCGCGCAGAAACGCCGACGACCACGGCGGACTCGCAGGGTTTCGCCTCCGCCTGCGCGTCGGCCAGCACACTGCAGCTAATAAAGCGCACCGCCCAGATCATAAAGCAACTCTGTGGAGCGAACATCATCCGAGTGTGTGGTCGGATGGAACAGGATCCTCCTGCAGAGCCCCAGATGAAAGACACTAAATCTGCTAAATCTATGACGTGTCTGCTCCTCCTGCGCTGATTTATGATCCCCCCACATGGAATTAGTTCACATCTTGTTAAACTTGCATGCTTTACAATCTTTACGCGTAAAGACAGAAAAAAGAAATAACATTAAAAAATGCTCAGAACCTCCTCATCTCCTGTTGGCAGGCTGCTCCAGGTCATAAATCCTGCTGTTCAGTGTTATCAAATAATAGCTGAATAAGGAATCTGCTGTTCTGAAGCAGGGCTCATTAGTGACCGAGGGTCCAGGTCTTGAAGAAACAGCTTTAATTAAGTCCTCCGCCGACAATCTTCAAGCTAACCGAAAAACTTAATCCAGTGTAAAATCAGTTACAAAACAGCGAGAGGGTGAGGTTACGTGATAATGGTTTCCATGGGAGAAGAAACGCTCTGCAGTTAGGAGCGTAGCCGACTCCTGGCAAGAAAGGTAGGGTTAGGATCTGTTAGGATCGATTAGGATCTGTTAGGATCGATTATGATCTGTTAGAATCGATTAGGATCGATTAGGATCTGTTAGGATCTGTTTATGTGGAAGCTGCACCTTCACCTCTGCAGACTCTAAATGGGTGGGAGGGAGGGAGGAATGGAAGGATGGGTGGATGGATGAAAGGATAGGTGGATGGAGGGAGGGATGGATGGATGGGTGGATGGAGGGAGGGAGGGAGAGAGGGAGGGATGGATGGATGGATGGATGGATGGATGGATGGGTAGAGGGAGGGATGGATCGATGGAAAGATGGATGGATGGGTGGATGGATGGGTAGAGGGAGGGATAGGTGGATGGAAGGATGGATGGAGGGATGGATGGATGGATCGATGGAAGGATGGATGGAGGGATGGATGGGTGGATGGAGGGAGGGAGGGATGGATGGATCGATGGAAGGATGGATGGACGGCTGCATGGATGGGTAGAGGGAGGGCGGAGGGAGGGATGGATGGATGTTTGGATGGGTAGAGGGAGGGCAGGATGGATGGGTGGATGGAAGGAGGGAGGGGAAGATGGGTGGAGGGAGAATGGATGGGCGGGTGGATGGATGGGTGGAAGAAGGGAAGGATGGAGGGATGGATGGAGGGATGGATGGAGGGCATTGTTGTCTCTTTTGGCATTTATTTTATTTTTGGGTTATGTAAAAACATCTTTGTGGCTTCATGCAGTTATCGGTGAACATGTTACGGAACCGAGTGGTGTTGGTCTGTGTGGTAAAGATCTCCATGGTAACAGGAGGGTCCAATACTGTAATATTGAGCCTGTTCACACCATAACAACACATCTGATCAATCCGATTGTTCTCATCAGATCTGCTGTGTTTACATGCAGCTCAGAAACGTGATAACCCAAAAACATGTTTGATTCAGTCCATTTATCAGATTGCTTTTGGAGTACACATGCACAGATGGAACCCAACAAAATAAATCAGATCAGCGGTACACATGCACAAGGACATCGGAGTATATCTAGAAGTGGTAATCTGATTCCTCCTAATCAGACTACTGCTGTGATAAATCATGTCACATTACGCTGCTTAATAATAATCTGATAACTCCAGAAATCGGATCGTGATCTGATTTATGGTCATGTAAACAGGCCCATTGTTGAATTGTGGGGGGTGGGCCGTACGTCAACCCCCCCCCCCCCCAAAACTAATTAATTTTCAGTCACGTTTACATCCCAAAACACCACAAAGCATCTCGGCAGCTGCGAACAAGAAAAAAATTCACATTTATTTTGATATCAAACAGAAGTTGAATTAAATACCAGCTGATGACGAGTTCTTACAAAAGGATGATATGGACCTAATCAGTGTCGCCATAAAACGTCTTCTCACTTTCCAGCCATGTTCTTTTTCACCCCCCTCCCCCCCCCACTTTAAACACTTCAGGTAATAAATTAATCAGTGTCCAGGGATGAAACTGGGTCTGCCGAAACCGCACGAAAGCACAAAAAAAGCCTCCGTTCAAGTCAAATAAATTACACAATCTTCCAATTTCAATGGGTGTGCACGGTCCGGTGCGAACAAATGTACTGCTGTCAACCCCCCCCACCCCCCCCCCGAACCCTCAGAATTCATGAAAGCAAAAGCACTTCACAAGCAGAGACGTGAGCATGATTCCATATGGACGGAGATCTCCTAAAACCTTTTTTTTTCATTTTAAATACAACAAGTCAAGTGTGAGAGGAGAAAACACATTTCCACCATTGAATTTGAGTTTGTCTGAAGAGTCTTAACATTGAAAGGGCATAACTACTGAATGGTTTCCTCTTTTTTTCTTCTTTTTTGAAACTTTTTACACTAGTGGTACAGTAAAATATATTTTCTTTTTGCTGTTACTTTTGACAACAGTTAAATGTGCAATAGAGAAAATATAAGGCCTGAGTCAGATTTAGTGGTTTCTTTACTTTTGACAGTCCCGACTGTGTAGAGGAGCCACGCACGCTTCAGTTCTGTACTTGACGACTAAAATAAGCCTGGTTTTGCAAAGTCCTCCACGGGGCCCAGAGTCTTTTTTTCCCATTTTTTCATCCCTTATTCTTCTAGAGTTCAGAACAGACGGGTTGTGTGTTAGTCTCTGCACCTCTTTAGTCCAACAGCAGAGCTTTCGCGGTCCACATTTGTCGGCCTTAGAGGGACGTGTTTTTGTGTTAATGAGATCTGTGTGCAAAAGTCCTTGTTCCTTTTCCAACCCCGCCACGTGTCACTTCCTGCCCAAACAGGAAGTACGCAGGTGGCGTGGAGCAGGACTCGACGGCTGCGTTGACATCCACCTAAAGGGCCCATCTGTTCGAACCTGTGCAAATTAAAGGCAGTCTCAGAGGCTGGTAATAAGCTGCATTTGTCCGTCGTTGGGCGCGTCGCCCTCGGGAACGCACTCTTCGTTGTTGGGGGAGATGATGCACCCGTCGCTGGCGCCTCGGTTTATGTGGTAGTAGGACACGGGCTGCGGCGTGTCGCCCAGCTCGGGCATGCTTTTATGGTAGCCGTCCTCGCCCTCGCTTCGGGGTGAGGGGGACAGCTCCTCGTCCTCGTCCAGGGGGTAAGGGGACGCCGAGGGCGAGTCCCTTAAGTTCGGCATGCTGGTGTAGAGGGAGTCTCTGTTGTTACTGGGGGAATGGGAGCCCGTGTCCTCCACTGCGGTAACAGTCTCGGAGCCATGGCCACCCTGGCCCTCCATGTTTCTGGGGGCCTTCTGGGCGCTGTAGAGCAGGGAGTGAGTCCTCTGTGGCAGGAGGGGGGCCTCCAGCACCTCCTTGTGGTGGGGGTGCAGGAGCAGCTCCAGTGTGGTGTGTCCAACCCTCGCGCTGCCTCTCTGGGGAGGAGAGGACTCGGCGTGGTCCGCCACGATGGCGTCGTCCTCGCTGCCGCTGCCCCCCCCGCCTCGGTCCATCGTCAGCCTGGTCTGCGGAGGCAGACCTCTGTCCCGCTCCCTCGGGGCGTCGCGGCCTTTGGGGGCCCCGCGGGGTCTCAGGTTGTTGTGGACGATTTCTGATATGATCATCTTCTCAAAGGCAGCGTCGTCCAAGTTGAGACCCCCCAGTTCACCCGGGCCCCGAACGCCCACGGCCTCGTAGTCGTCGTCCCGCAGGGAGTAGCTGTTGTTAAAATTTCCATTGAGGGGGAGGGTGTCCATGGCACTGATGTCCCTGCTGTTGCTCAGAGACTGCTGTCCTGCAAGAAAGGGACAGGTCAGGTATGATTTATTCTTTTTTCCTTTCGACAGACTCAAATCTCTGCCACGGAGCTGGATACTGCTCAGGACACCGTTCTCGTGCTCTTTGCTCTCTTGCTTCGCTTTAACGTTACATTTCCACAAATGAGCATCAAAGGAACAGAATTAGCTCCCCCCGTTGCCACCAAATATGTCTGTACCCAATCTAGGAGATCATCCTGAACAATATTGGAGGAATGAGGATGAAAAAACATGAGGTGAAAGTGAGGAAGGTAGATTGTATCAACACGCTACACAGGGCAACGACACGGCAGCATACAGAACGGAAGAACGGATGTTCAATTCAATGAACGCAGGCTGATGGGAAGTGTTGTGACAACGACAATGAATAAAGCATTCCACCCGTTGAGAGAAGTCGAGGCGTCAGAGTGGTGCCGAGCGCAGATGGCCGGCCACCTCTCTGCGCCGGGACCCCCACGAGCACGGCAACAAAGCGGCACACACACCACCACAGACAGGCACGGTGCAACGACTCACTTCTTCACCACTCACATCAAGTGTGTCTGCTCAGGCTATCTGGCCTAAGAACAGCTGATGTGCAAAAAAAGTAAAACAGATGATTTTTTTTTTAAAAATATCTCAATTGCAGCAGAAACAACACAATCAGTGAAAGAAAAAAAAAGAACAAGCGTGGAAGCTCGTTCCTTCGGTCTGGATTCCGTTAGTCCCCTTTGGACCGCGTCCTTGCAATTAGCTGTAATTTAGCTCATGTGAGACTTCGCTGGCAGGACAGACGGACAATGGCTGCTAAACGGTCTCAGAATGAAAGGACGGCTCAAGGACAACTGAATCCTGGACCGAGCAGGTGACAGCGTGTTATTTTTTCAGCTATTTTTAAACGTACATCTACAGATAGGATGGAGTTTAAGAGGGATAATTTCCAATGCTGGACACACAGTGAGTCTCTAAAGGCAGGGATGACATTTTTAGAGAGTGTGTGTGTGTGTGTGTGTGTGTGTGTGTGTGCAGTTCCAGGCAGGCTCTGAATAGAAAAAAAAAGGAAAGCTGGTCTGTAAAATGGGCAGCAACAGAGGACAAAAAGGCTGAAAAACAACGTTCAACAGAGCGAAAGGAACGAAGACCTGCGAGGTCGGCCAGACGCTGATTTTTTTCAATGCACGCAGGTACCGTCAGCGGGGGGGAGGTCGGTGTCAACAGATTAGAATTCGACTGGACATGGCGACAGCTGCAGTCTGGGAACGGTTCCAGCAGACTCTGGACCGAGACGTTAGCCGTGCCCGCTTCACTGCCTCGGACGAACATCTGCTTGGTATTATTTAGCATTAATACACTTCTAACAGGAGACACGCTCGTCCGTTTCCAGGAGCCGGGACTAATGGCTGCAGCAGAGCAGCCGCTCTTCACACCACCAGGTTGAGACATTTGTGCGTCCTGCCAGCAACCTTCCGGCTGCTTTCCGTACGTTCGCTTTTTTTTAATTTGCCTTTTCTGATCCACAGTTGCTGGCGTGCCTGAGCAGGAGGGAGGGTGGCGTGCTTGGGGGGGGGGGGGGGGGGATGAGAAGCTAAATGACCACGTTTGGTCTGAACGGCTGATAAAATATTGGTGTTTACTGTTCGAGGGCGTTGGAGCGCGGGCCCAGTGTCTTCACGCTGACGTCTGCGTCTGAGCCGCCGCCGCTGAGCTCGGGCGCAGAAAAAGACATTTTGATTCTCTCACAAGTTCCTTTGGTCCTGGCCCGGCATCATTACCTCCCTGCAAAACGACCTTGTTGTGCCGTCAGTGAGCTCGCGCTCCGAATTGGAAAGGCAACAGAGTCGGCAGGTGGAGGTCGGACGTTTCCACACGCCCTCAGCATTCGCACGGCTGCCGCGCTGCCATTTTTCCCCCCACATTTGCTCTTTTATCATCAAATGCCTGTGAATATCTGAAGGCTATGACTCTGCCCGCATTGCGTCATGTGCTTCTGTTTCCCTTTTTTCTTTGATTGTGTTTCTTTTGCTGTGCCAGCGAGGAACTAGGTCACCATAAACACTGACATGTTTTAAATCGCTCTAATTAGAAGCATATATCCGTATCAGCGTTGGGTGAACGCCGGGGTAACATCAATGATGTGGGTGGGGAAAAAAAAGGAGGTTCATATTTAAAAGGGAGGAATTCCCAGCAGAGCCGCTCAGTGGATGAGATAAGACAGCCTGATTGAGTTCATCTTCTGTGTTTACAAGAAAGAAAGTTGCTTAAATAAAGATGTTGGAGGAGCGGCGAGGGTGTGAGTATTAAAGCTGTCAGGGCATGCTGTGTCACAACAATCACAGTCGCGTTCTAATTCTTTTAATCACTTCAAGGGGAGAGTAACACGGAGCGCTGGACGGCCGCTCTTATCGGCCTCGCCGTAGATTAGCCCGTTTGAGGTCTGGAAAAGCTGCTGCCGTCGCGGCAAATTCAGCCCGCGAAGCTGCAAAAAGCAGCCTTTGCAGATTTGAGCCTTTATGTTAGTGGCAGGCAGGTTTCGCTGATGGGTTCACGGGACACAGCCTGGACGAAAAGCCGGCCGCCGCAGCCAGGCCGCGTCTGTGTCCCATAAAACCGCATTCTTTCGTAAGTAAACAGTTTGATTTGAGCCGAAATCCAACAAATGAATTGATTAATGACCCTCAGAAGTGACGCCAAGTTTCATTTTCTTGCAAATCTGCAGAGCCTGAATAGCTGTTTCTAGTTTTGTGCTAAGCTAAATGGCTGTTTGCCTTGAAGGCACATAATAGGTTTTGATCTTCTCAGGTTACGCTCCCCTGGAAGTGCATTTTCTAAAATGTCAGGCTTTAGAGCAAACACAAATCTATGCAAGAATAAAAGAGTGAAGGGGGGGGTGTGCACCTGGGGAGTGAAAGGCCGGTGGAGAGGGAGTGTTGCACACCACAGTTTCTGCCAGCAGGTTGTTATAGGGGTTAGTGTCGTGGGTTCGGAGGAGAGGGTTAGTTAGGAGGTAGTTGCCAGTCATCCCTGAAATAACACAAAGAGAGAAGAGAGAGGCAGAAAAAAAATCAGGAGGCGGGGGAGAAATGATTGAGGGTAAAGAGCTTGAGGTACTTGATGGTTTGTGGTCGTACGCCGCGTAGCTGTTGACATAAACAATAACTGACATTTTCTGTCCAACATCCGATACCGCAGAAAAGATTTATGAGCAGCAATTCATCTGCCTTCTATTACGGACAAAGCGGCCATAGAAATGTTGGTGGGAGCCGGAGCGTTACCCAAACACTCGGCTGATGTAACTGACAAACACCATTATCACCGGTGTTGACCAAAGCCTAGCAACGCAATCCGCGCCGGTGTTTACACCAGACAGATTCACCTAAACAAACGCGTCCAGGCCAGACAGTAGACAAAACATGTCAAGTGTCCTGCCGTCAATAATGCAGCAGCCCTATCATCATGCGCAGGGCCGTGCAAATCTCCAGGAATGTAATAACTATCCGCGGCCGCTCGGACGCAGAACCGCTGGTATGTGGGTTCAGAAAAACGACATCGACAGAAAAAAAATTAAATTCTTAACCGGAGCCAAGTGTGCGCTGGCGCTAATCTGGGCTTCAGAATGCCGGGATGATTCCTAAAATCTGCTCTGACCTCTGCCTGACTTTGCTCTTCTATCCCCCCCTCAGGTAAACCTTCCCAGCCGGGGTCGTTAGCATTAGCTTTTCGGTAGCAATAGATGCTGAATTTTTAACACCTCTATTTACGATTGTTGCTATTTTGGGGCTATTTTCCTTTTATTCTTAACTGCTTAACACCAAAAGAAAGGCACCATTGCTGCCTCTCTTCCAGGAGCTGCAGAAGAGCTTTGTACGCTAAGCTGCCTTGCTTCCCTTTTCCTTTTTTGAGTTCAGAGCTTCACCGCAAAGACGGCGGTTGACGAGTCTCGTCTGGCGCCGTGGCGGGAAAACGCTCACTTACCCTGGTTGAGAGTGGAGGTGCTGTTTATGTCTCCGGAGATGAAGGAGGACTCCGACTGCTTCCTCACCGTGTCGTTCCACATCCGCCTGATGCGGCTCTGCTGAGACAGAAAAGACGCCATTGATCAGGACCCGACGTGGTGCTGCTGTTATTTGGAGCGTCTGTCCCAGAGGACCGAGCAGGTTCACGATTCAAGACTAAATTCGTACACAGGAACCCACTAATAACCGACTGCCTGTTGATGCGGTCGCGCTACGGTAACAGGCAAAACCGACTATTGATTCTAATGATATCAACACCCAAAGTCAAGGCCGTAATCTGAGAAAACAGCCCGGCGGAGCTCTTTCTCCACTGGAAGCAGAAGCAGAGAAGGATCTTTACACCCAGAACCAGACTTTCCTTTTCTGTAAATTGTATTTATCTATGTTTTTAATAGCCTTGTAAAGAAGCTATTTGACACAAAAGTGAGGCTAGAAGCAATAACTAGGTGATTTTGTTGAAAGGGAGGCTTCACAATGATAAAACCAATGACGGGTGGCCCGTTATCTCTGCGTGCTGTTGTTAAGATTGTAAAAAATATCCAAGCAACACCGAGGTTTCAGTCGATAGTTCCTGACTCCCCCTGCTTACACGCTGCTCTCATCAAGGTCGCGCGCCTGGTTTGATCAGAAAAACAGATCAAAACAAAAGGTCACGCGTCATCAGCCCAGCAGACATTGTCTGACAGGTTTATTGGTTTTTGCTGGAATAAATTTTTTAATCATGACAGCAACTAACTGCAAATAAGTTTAACCTTTCTGCTTTCTCACTTTTTGCCATGTCTGGACTTAAAGTGCTAACATTCATAATTAATGACTGATCAATGGTCTCACATGTGTCTGGCATACATTAAAGGAGCTATATGTAAGAAATGTAGTCAGAGTAATCAATAAGAGTAATCAATAAATGGCTCCGATATGTCAACAGACATTACGGAATCATGTTAGATTCTCACATCAATAGCAACAGTAGAACAGTCGGAATATTCTTACTTTGAAAGCAAAGTGTCAGCCTGTAAATAATGTTGGTAACTTTTTGTGTTGTGGTCCGTAGCTCCGCCCCCTCCACCCATCTACCAATCACCAAGTCAGTAGTGTTTCGGCATCCAGGTAGCCAGTTACCACCGAGCTGCCGCTACGAACGTCTCGGATCATGACTATCTGATGGCGCCAAACCAAAAAAGCCTCGAGATTATTCCCAACACTGCCGTGACAAAATCAGGAACAAACCGTGGAGGAAACGCCTTTATTCTGGAGGAGGAGCGGCTGGGGACGACGACGATCTTTTTATCGTTTTAGGATTCAAAAAACTGAAGAGCGCCACATTCTCTTCTAACCAGGTCAAATAAACCTGCCCTATAATCTCCAGGAACTACACCCATAGGCTTGGAAAAACAAAGATTCTTCCGATGTCGTACCTGTGTGGCGGAGGAGTAGTGGGCCGTGGATCGAGACGTGGCCGCCTTGGCCGCGTGGGGGCCCTCGGGGGGCAGCGCTCCGCAGCACTGGGACTGACGGAAACATTTGCTGTACTCTTTACGGACCTGCAGCCGAACAAGAGGTCAGGTCATTCCAACGTACACAGTGACACAATGGCTCACACACACACACACACACACGAGTGGAAATCCCCAAATCTTTGTTAAATGCTGCCTGGGTGAGAGCAGTTTAAATGCCACAGGGAGGACAAACACGGCGACAACGTGTGTGTTGGCGGGTGAACAGCTCTGAAGAAATGTTGGAACACAAATATTTACTCATCCCCTCCTGCAGGAAGAGAACTTTTGCAGAGAAAGTGATTCATGGCGGCAGCTGCGCACTGTTTATTGAAGCAAAGCTGCAAATGATGATCATTTTCATTTCATCTGCAGGTTATTTCCAGAAAGAAGTGTTTTGACTGTAAAGGGACTATAAATGTCCACGTCAGCCTTCGGAGGCGAACGCGGTCCAGCCCAACGTAAACTCTGCCTATTGTAACATAAACAAGAGGAGAAATGGAACCGATTTTTCACGTCCGAGGGCCGAAAAAGGAGCATATTTATGGGTTTTAATCATCACGACGGTTAGAAACGGGCTTTCTCAGCTCCATTACTGGGCAGATTAGCAGTCGCTTTCCCACCACTTTGCTGCCTGATGTCTTTAGTCCAAACAAAGGAAATCCTCGTTTGCAGGATAATTCCTCCACTGTTGGTTTGACAAACAAGGGGGGAGATTTGACGGCAGATGCGGTGTGAAATTAAAATGCCTCTCAAAGCAGCTTTTTAGACGACTTCATGAACACTTGCACACTAACGAGGCCGACCTTCTTCTGGAGGAGACAGTGGAAGATGAAGATGAACATCCCCTGCAGGGTGTTGAAGATGGTGAAGAGGTACGCCATCACGATGGAGGAGTCGTCGAGGAAGAACAGGCCGAAGGACCAGGTCAGCCCCAGCAGACAGAGGAGGACGAACGCCCCCGACACCCACGACCTGGGAAAGAACAAACCGCTGGTGAACGAGTGCAGAGGACGACGTCTCTGCGTTTGCTGCTCAATACAAGTAAAACCCTTAAATGAGCTTTAGCATGCACGCCTGCTACGTTTCTGACGTTTCCGTGGCAGCTTCCAGGGACACTCGGGGGAAACGGGATAACGTCACAGCGGCTTCTGATGATGATGGTGGTCGTTCGTCACGCGGAGAAGGGAGGAGACGGAGAACGCGGCTAATTAAGCTAAAGGTAACTCTCGAAAGCAAAGCAAATGTTTCTGGCTTAGTGAGGGAGGAGCTGGAACCAGAACCGGCTAGGAGCACGTGCACGCGCGTCGGACGTGGCGGGCTCCCCTAAAACAAACGTGGGGCTTTTTATTAATCAAACAAATGCAGCCAAGTGAAAGTGGAAAGCTGGACGGCGGAGTGTTTGCTTTTCTGTCCTCGCTATCTGGAAATCTTTGAGACTCGCAGCAGAATCAGCCGTCCATGGAAGCCTGTAAACTATATCAGCAGAGCGGCGAAGGTCAAAACGCAGTTATGAAGAATAAAGGCAATATCTGAGGAGAGCGAAATCTTAAAATGAAGGAAGCAAAGGCAGCACCTACACAGCGAATAATGAAATGGGGAAGAAAATATTAGCTGGAGATTTCAAAAGAAAAACCAAGGATTTTACAATATTTCTAATGTTACACACACACACATACACACACAGTGTTAATCTTCTAGAGTAGCAGCCCTCACCTGATACCGCCCAGCCTGGACGAGTCCGGTTTCATGGAGGTGGAGTGCTTCACCATCTTAAACATGGTCACCACCAGCAGGATGACATTGACCTGTCAAAACAGACACGGCTCAGAATTGACAGACTGCACTTAGACGGGCATCCAGTTTCCATTGTTACTGTAAACGCAGCAGAGCTTCTGGTCAATACCGACATCATGATCATCTCATTCCAGTCTGGAACCCTCCAGCATTTACCGAACTACTCTCTTTTAAAAAAAAAGAATGTAATGATTGAACGGAAAAACCAGCAAACACCGCGCCGCATCAGGCCCACTCATCGCTAACTTTATCTGCAGCGAGTCGTCACAGGCCTTGGCTCCGCGCTAACGTGCATTTGAGGTTTCTGGAACAAGCGCTCGTACAGTATTCTGAGCTGCGAGTGTGTGACATATCTCTGGCTAACATTTGGAACTGGTTTTAGCTTCCTTGAGCCAACAGTTGAGAGGAAAGTACGAGATTTAAAGCACAAGTAAAAACAGGAGGTTCAGAAGTAGAAAAATAGTAATACCGTGCAAGCGGTCGGCAACGTTTGACTGGTAATTAACATTAATCTGCAGCCTATTATGTTGAAAATTAAATGTTTTATATCCAGAATGAAAGGTGATAGAACATTGTTGTCCCAAAAAACCTGTTGAAACATGAATTATTTCAATAAGAAATGAAGAAACTGTAGAGATCCAAAATGAAAATGAGCTCGCTAATCGCTCCGTTTTCTGCTTTGATTTTACAGGGGGATCTTAGCATGTCTGTGCACCAGAGAACTTGCGCAGTGTCGCACCACTGGGGTCGCTGAGCAGCACCACCGGAACGTAACGGAATATAACGAACTCTGACGCACAGTGAGGAAAATGAAGGGAAAGCTGCGACCGGAGTTCTTTCCCCGCTGATGTTTGACAGCGCGGTGAAGCACATTTAGTCGCCGAACGCTCGAATGTGCATTTGTTGAGGTCAAACCGACCTGATGTTTGAACAGCGCAGCACAGGGAGGAAAGACCGGAGCCTGGTGCCATATTTTAGAAACTTTCAGTCAAGCCAAGAGGGCCAGGAAAAAACATTTAAGTGATTCAAGCCATACATCCAGAAAGGTTTCCATGCTCTCAGGATGTCTGTCTGTAAGCACTGGAGGGCCTGTGACCACAAAGATTCTTCATTTTGGCCCCCTTTGAAATGCCCGTCTGTAAATAATTGCTAAAAAACAATAATGTATGTGCATTTTTATATGTTATTAAAAACGTCTGTCTGGTACCTGCTCCCGGCACGACTGCATGGTTTAAAATACAGAAAAAACAAAAAAAAGAGCAAAAGCTCACCAGAAAAGAACGCAGAATGGTTTACATGTGGCCCTCTGAGTTTATTAAATAGTTAATTTTTTTCTGACATTAAGTGAAAACCATCAGAGTGTGGGTGGGAAGCATTTGGAAACCAGCAATGAAAGACGGAGGGGAAGGCAGAGCCAAAAAGACAGAAAAGAGGCCTCAGATCTCGGTTCAGGGGGCCGACTTTTGTCTCCCGGCCACTGGAGCTGGTTTTTATTCGCACGACTCGGGCGCCTGGAGACACATTTAATGGGCCCCCGAGAACTGACACAGATCTGATGAGACAGTGAGGCGAGGAGACGGGGACGCTACGCGAGGACTCGCTCCTGACGTACGGAAACACCGACAAAGCCCTTCAGTGGACCGTGGACACCTTTACACGCACGATTACGAGCCTGCATTGATACAGGATGTGTCTTTGTTCAGGTTGTTTCCTATTGTGAGCAGTGTGTGTGTGTGTGTGTGTGTGTGTGTGTGTGTGTTTGTTTCGCAACACATGAAATATTAAAAAGTGAAGATGGAGATGTCGGTGCGCCGGGATTGGCTGGGGATGTGTCATGATCCACAGCATGGCTAAGAGCTGTGGTAATGGCTGTCTGGCTCACCCATTCATTACTACAGCCCCCCCCCTTCCCGCCGCCATCACCCTTGTTTTCCCACCGAGCAAATGACCTTCATGCCTGGGATGATTTCTCCTCTTCGATTGCGGGAGGGGAGGGTTCGAAACAGGTTTAAGTTGTTGCCGCTCACCAATTATGATTTCAGAGGAATTCATAGCTGAGCGGACGCTGATGTCCTTGTGTCAGCCGTAATGGGACCACTTTCCTTTCATGCAAATTGATCGAGGGGAGAGAAAAGCTGCGAGGCGGCCGCTGCGAGGGGGAAGGAAAATCTATAATCCCCATCCAAAGGCGCTCTTTGAAAGAGAGGTCCTTCGCTCGCGTGCACCAAATCACGACCTACCGCGATGATGAAGGCGACGGGTCCGATGAACGTCCCGATGAAGTGGTTGTCCACCCGCAGCCAGCACCTTCAGGGGGAACAAAAGAAAGGCGTTGGTGGCTTCATTTAAGTTGCGCGTCATTGGCCGGAGCCCCGCAGAGGCGGCGGCCGCGCGGCTCCCCGGACAACGCCGGAGAAAATCCGACCTTGGCGGAGGACTTGGTGGTTCTGGGGCTCATGACTTCACGTGCTTGCAGCTCTGAATCAGTCAACAATGCGTCATAGAGGGTCGGAGTCCGAACGGACTCATCAGCGGGAAAGAGAAACTTGCTTAAATCTGGTAAATTAGGGAATCCGAGTCGTACAAATCACGCAGGTCGTTGCTCGGATGAAGAGCAGGAGAGAAGTGCATAAACTTCTAACTGACAAGGGCAGCAATTATCCACATGCATGGAATAAAACCCCGGCAGGGCCGTGCGGCCGGCGAGCGCTCTCATTAATGTTGTGGTTTTGCCGGCAGTCTGTTTGAGCTCTGACAGGGTGTAAATGTGCTGGGGGCCACAGGTGGACTTTTCCCCGCGATGTCGCCATCATTAGCACACACATGCTCTCGGTGTGACTCCGTCCTGGCAGGGGGAGGACAGGAGTGCCCATGTGCCCAATTTAAATCCTGCAAAAGAAATTTTTAAAAACGACAACAAGGCGACGCCGCACTCACGCTCGCTGTGTGCCGTAGCTCCTGTAGTCCACGGCGGCGGAGATGCCCACCACGACGGCCGGGATGAGGTAGCCAGACAGGTAGTAATACTTCCTGCGCGAGAACTCGCTCTCAAAGACCTCCACCAGCATGAGGTAGAGCTGCACGCCCTCCAGACACATCCAGGCGAACGCGGCGAGGAAGCAGAAGTGGAGCACGCCGGCGATCAGGGAACACACCAGCTGAGAGGAGCAGACGGGGAGATGTGCTAAGTTGGTGGGGGGTGGGGGGGGCATCGTCTGAGGTTACGTAGAACGTATTTACACCTGTTCCTGCTCGTGGTCGAATAGTCACTGACTCAGTTCTAATGGCAGCTGCTCATATCATCATTTCTGACCCCGAGTGCGTCTGTTGTTCTGCCCTGAAATGTTCATCAGGAGCTAAACACCTCTGGCAGCTCGCGGCGACGCGTCAAGGCCTTTTTAGACATTCGCCGCTTAGCAACGACAGAAGATTCGGCAGAAAACGGACATTCAAATCTAGCGTTAGCTTTCAAACACGGCTAATTGACGCCACTGGGGAGCATTTTTAGCATCAAGTAAAGGTCGCCTTTTTCTCATCCTGCAGACAAAATTAGAGCTAAACTGGGGGAGAATTCCACGCTTCTGTAATCAGTTTCCCCTTTGGAGGTCATTAGAGGTCATTGTGCAAAAAACAGACCTCCTACAAACAAACCTAATAAGGTCTGGCTCTCATTCATTTTTTTCCTAAACAATATAATGTAGAGATAAACAGCACGATACAGAATCAATTTTATTGCATGTTTTCAAGCAAAACATGTGTGTTGGTCCACTAACAGCAGTAACATTGGGACTAAAAGCATAAACACCCCACCATAACCTCCTCAGTATCAACTTCCTGTTACCTTTGGCTCCGTCATGTTGATGCCGACCAGGTAGACCAGCTCGCCGATGAACAGGTTGAGGCAGAGGTTCTTGTGGATGGTGTTGCGATCGCTCTGCAGCCCTCTGAAGAAGCAGAAGGTGAAGAGGCTGATGGCGAGGCAGACGAGCGACACGGCGATGCCCATCCGGGTGATGACGGTGAGGAGAAGCTCGTGGACGCTCCCGTCGCCCTGCGTGCGACACACGTGACAGATCGACCTCTGGTCAGCACCTCTGGTGGATTTAAATGTATCTGCGACAAGCCTGACCTGACGGGAATCTGAACCATAAAAGCGGCCTAGCGCAACATTCAACGGAAATGTGGGAAATTTTTCCAAAGCTAAAAAGGTTCATATGATGTTAATATGGCTGGAAAAATCACGAAAATACCTTCCAAAAACCTTCCCCTACTCTACGTCCGTGGCGGTTTTAGATATAGTTTCAGATATGAGGCATTATTGTTGGCAACGCCATCGGGAAAACAACAAGCCAAAGCAGGCAGGACTCTGTCGGGGTCGTCAGACAGAACTGCAGACAGAAATGTTTGAGGTAATGACACTAGGCAACAATGGTGCCACTATTACGGGGTCATTACGCTGCGCAATCAGCATTTAGCTCGTAATGAGCAGTTAAAACAAAGTCTTATCTATTTCCTCTTTAAACCTAAACCACAGAAATAAAAACACAGGAAAGGCCGAGCGGCCGTGCGAATGTTGACTTAACGTGGAGAACATATTTGAGTCCCATTATGGAGTGAGTCAAATAAAAACACTCTTCTTGTTCACTCTTCTGGTTCTAGTTCAGAGAATCTGAACCCGAGCCGGAGCGCCGGGCCGGTGCGGATATCACTGCGGGACGCGGTGGCCTGGGAGTGACGCAAGCCCTCCTTTGATATTTGTAATTTTATTGAGTTGCAGCAGAGGTGATGCGTCGGGAATTGATGCGAGGCTAAGCCGAAGCCCCCGGGGGCTCGGGTTTCAAGCTGCGGTTGAGGTTGAGGTTTGGACGGATGACGGGGAGTTCAGGAGGTGGGACTCCTTATTAAACAAACCGCAAACTTGTGCCCCACTTTTATTACTGCCAAAGTCATCGCGCCACACGCTATTTATCACGTAATTGGATTGTAATTGGATTTCACGAGTGGTTCTGCCTTTAAGACGGGCGGAAACATACATTAAAATTGAGGTTATTATGTTGCCGTGACTCCCGGGGACACGTGTATAAAGCAATATTAGACACGGCCTGCAGGTAAAATATAATTACTTCTGATAATGGCGTGACACATCCGAACCTGACTCGCTCTTCCTTTTTCTCTATCTCTTATCACCCCCCCCCCCCCCCACTTCTCCACCAGCAATAACCTGATTATCTTCACTGAAATGCCACTCTCGTTCTCGCCGCGTGCGCACGGATCTTCGCGCCGCCGCGGACGCGGGGACACTCACCACGTTTCCTCGATGGGCCATGAGGATGGCGAAGTTGGTCAGGTGACTGCAGGAGCAAGTGGTGTGGCTCTTGTTGGTTTCCAGTAGCTTGCAGCCCTGAGTGGACCAGTATCCCATCATGCTGTGCTCGGAGTAATTCCAGAAGGAGCAGTTGGGATTGTAGTAGTGTTCCTTCTGCACAACACAAAGGAGAGAGCGAAAACAATGAAACATAAATGAACAGGCGCTGCAATATGCATGACTGACATCTGTATATTTCATATCTGTAGCGAAATAATCTAAACTCTCATTTCATCCCAAATAAAAGGGATGCTAAACTAGCCGCTAGCTTCCATCTGTGAGAAGCACTTAAGCACCGCTGATGAAACTCAGGCACAATTTAGATATTTTCTATTCTCCCCCATTGGTTTTCTAACAATTGATCAAAGTCTCTGGATTCTCCCTTCATCCCAAAGGGCTGTGGCGCCATTTTAGCCCTGGAGCAGCCCCGCGAGATGCCGCAGTCTGGCCGAGTCCCCGGAGGAAGCTTACATCCAGGTGCTCCAAAGTGAAGATCACAGGGTCGGCCACAAACACGCGGCTGGACTCCTTGGTGATGGAGGCAGACAGGATGTGGGAGTTGACAGTGAGGGAAAGGTTGTGTTTGTTCAGGTCCCCGATCCCCCGCAGCGTGGCGTTCTCCGTGCTGAGGAACTGACCCAGGTGTTTGTAGAGCACAAACACCAGCTTGGCCACACCTGTCGGCAAAAAAAAAAAGAGTTTAATGAGCGAAAATCAAAGGAAAATAGCTAATGATTATGCAGGTTTACTCATTTTACTGACAGGAGAAGCTGCTTCGGTGCTCCCAATGGGCATTTTCTATATTGATTCTAATCTTTACGCTAAGATCGGCTAATTAACTAACCCGCATGCAATTTTTCTAAATCTAATCAGTTCAGTGAAAAACAACAAGCCCCTCCTCTAAGAGTGAAAATCCGTATCTGATCTGAAATGACGGCGCGGCCGCTCTCACCGTTTTTGCTGTTGACTTTGACGGTGTTGGAGGAGAGCTGCAGGGTCGCTCCGCCCTTGTTCGTCTGAGGAAACCTGAAGTCGTGCACCTGTCCGTCAGTGCTCAACACGTAGACATCCAGCACTGACAGAGAGAGAGAGAGAGAGAGATGCTACGGATCAGCGCCAACATTGAGGAGCACTTCCTGCTGGTTGAGAGTGCTCCGTCATTAAGGCCCAGTGGGGTGTTTGGAGAGACTGGAGCTTTACTGTCCTCGCAACTATACACAATCTCTGCGCCATTTAGTTTTCAAAAAAAAGTGTCTCAAAGCTGTCGGCCGACACCTGGAAGCCTCGGAGGGGAGAGCAAAGGAGAGCATAACAACAAGGATGGCGGCGGCGGTGCCGAGCCGACAGCAGCCGCCGCCGCCGTGGCATGAATGTCAAATATTCATAGCATCAAAAATATCGCAGAGCTATTACACCCCCCCACCCCCAACACCCCCCGTGTTCAGATAACCAAGCTAGACGAGCAAACCTCTGAAAATCCTCCAAATTCCTGCAGCCCCCCACCCCCACCCCCCCTTCGGTGCTCCAGCTGCTGGGTGGTGCTCCCTTTGATGTCTGAAATTACGGAAGGGTCAGGAGGACACAGGTATCACCCCCCCACTTCCTCAGATAGATGCCTCCTGACAGACGGAGGTGAAGAACCATCCTCAATGTTTGAGTTCCCCCCTTCACGACGCCATTCAGGCTCCGCGTTAATCAGTAATCGTCCAATCAGGTCAGTAGTGGTATAGAAACAATGTACGCAGACATATAAGTGCTAATCAGTGCTGCCAGCTATAGCTGGAGACAAGCTAACGGACCTTATCAGCCGGGCTCAGCAGGACTTTCTGAGAGAGAGAGAGAGAGAGAGAGAGATCGGACTGAGCGCCGAACGAACGGAACAATGCTGCTCCATTGGCTTCTTTGTTTTTCCCCGGAGGTCTGGACACTTCATCTTGCAGCGCACGTTCAATGAGCCGGTTTCACGATGCGCCGCAAAAAAAAAGATTAAAATTCAGCGAGGTATGGCATAAAAAGAGGAGATGGAGCTATAACCATAGCAACAGAGCACCGGGAGGGGAAATGTGACAGTTCACCGCACAAAGGTGATCGAAATGAATGAGATCACGCTGCTAATAAACTCCTGCGAGGAGTAATTTATCGTTAAATCCGTTGCAATGACATCAGCGTGTTTTTTTATTCTTTCTCTTTGGATGATCACGGTTAACAGCAGGCAGCATTTCCAAAGAAAAAACAAATCTCGGCATAAATTAGGACTGACAGACACAGAAAGAGGAGCCGCTTACTGATGTTCTCGGCCGGCACTTTGACGATGGCCGGCTCGATCAGGTTCTCGGCGAGGACGAACGCCCCCTCCTCCAACGTGTCCAGCAGCATCGTGGCGGAGTGACTCTGTTCCGTGGAATTCATGTCTTTCCAGGACTTCAGAGCTTCTGGCCTCAGGAGGTTGTCGACGGTGTCCACGATCGCCTGTATCCATGGAGACAAGTGAAATGTCAGCGTGCTGTTTCCTCCCGTCATAACTGGGGTTTAATAACAATGAGCGAGGACTGGGCAGCAAATGATAAAAAAAGGGCATGCATGGCCGAGAGTGACAGCGGCGACACTGACTCAAGTATCGAGATCGCGTCCCGGAGATGAGCGGCAGCTGAAGCTCGCTAAAAAAGGATTGGCGAGGATTAAAAATGGAGCGGTTTTTTATTTCATGTTGACAGAGAGAAGAAGAAAAAACCAGGCCGAATCTGTGGCGGACTCTTTTTGACCAATCTCTTTATTGAATAATGCAAAAATGCTTGAGGGGGGAAAAGGAAACATAAGAGCAATCTTCTATTCCTTCAGTGAATCTCCCCGTCCCTCCCCCTACCCAAAAATCTGGTGCAACAGCCCCCCCCCCGAAAGGAGGTGCGAATCCTCCGTGATTTCCATCGTGATCCTTTCATTTCCTGCTTTCTGATAAGCAGCAAGTCCGATAGATCAGCGCTGCGCGGCGTCGCGCGCCGATCGGACCAGGCGGGTTCACGGCCTGAGACCGCCGTCCCGAAAGTCTCGGATCTGGAAGCACGACGGCGTAACCACAGGTGCCGTTAACCAGAGTCCAACCACAATACCGGTAATTAACCACAACCAGCTCTTTGGTACTGCACCAATTAGCCACAGCTGGGTTTATCCAAAACGACAGTTAACGGCGGCGTTCAGCCGAAGCCCGCAGCAACGTATGATTAACCACAAGGTTTAACCCCCCCCCCCCAACTCATATTAACCGCAGAAATGGTGAGAGTATCCAGACACAGGACACACAGCGTGTCTTTACACCAGAGAAATCAATCTCTGACCTCGCCGGCTGCTGCAGCCAGAGAGGAAGAGCGAGAGGGAGAGGAGGACGTGGCCGTTCCGGGGTCAGAGCCATTACAACCGGACACCGAGTCTTCATTCCCTGCGGTGAGCTGGCTCAAAGAAACCATGAAATCTGGAGGGGGGGGGAAAGCTGTTCGGCTCTAATTTGTTCGGATCGGTATTCCGATGGAATCCTCCGTATTTCTCGGTCAGGCGCAGGTCAACTGGGGTGCTGGTCGGGGTGGGTCTGCAGCTCATTGTCGATAAGGAACGGAATCATGAGGGGGAGCTCCGGGAATGCTTAAACGGTGATGTTTTGAGCGGAGCTCAAGCTAGCCTGACCCCGGAGGCCACGTTAAGACCCATAACTCTCCGTCACGTTTCCCGGGGGAGGAAAAGCAACAGTCACGGGTGTGATGTCGTGGAGGCACGACGGAGGGTCTCTCTGCATCTAAAGGAAGCCAGACGTGCGGCACACGGACTGGACGGTCAGAGAAGATGGTGTAACTATGTAAGGCTGCTGCTACAGCCCATAATACAGAGCAACGCTTGTTTGGATGCACAGAAATGAAAGGAAAAAGAGCATAATTCATTCCACTGCAGTTTCGACTCGCGGCTATGCTACATTAGCTTGCAAAACTAAACTAAAATATGCCTGAAAGTCCGTGTTCAGCGCGGTTGCTAACGCACGTAGCGCTAACGAGGGCGGGAGACTGGAATCTAAAATTGAAATGGGTTACTTTTGTACATTGCGGTCTTCTCGTGATTCATATCGTTTAAAAACCCACAAACGTCAACTGACAGAGAACAAGAACCCTACGGGGGGGCCGCGCCGCTACAAGCCTAAAAATGACACTTCTAAATCATTTGGAGGCAAATTCATGTCTCAGTAAAATGAAACCCCCACGATAGAAACAATCCCAGATTTATGAGGAGGCCCCCCGTGAGCCGCTGACAAACACAGAATCAGATCTGCCCGGATTGCGCAAGACATCTGCTCCCCCGAAGTTTCCTGGGAGCTCCCTCTATCAGCAGAGCTCATCCGAGGCAATAAAGGCTGTCACGTCGCATGAAACGCAAGATATTTCAAGCAGAAACACAAGAAATTAGGAAATTAATAATGGACAACTGTGATTTTTGTTTTGCTGTGGGGACGCGAGCGCCCAGAATTGCAAAAGCAAGTGAGAAGTGAGCACAGCGCCACTTTGATCACACTCCTAGCAGACAGGGAGGTGCAATTATGACCGTGGGAAGGCAATTATTCACACAACGTATGAAAAGCCGACATGAGAAGATGGAGGGTGAGAGAAGGAGTGGGGGGGGGGACGCACAAATTGAAAAGAAAGACATGTAAGTGACACAGAGGAGAGAAAATGGCACAAAGGCAGAGTGATTGCTGACATCTTGAGACGGACAGAAGGACGGAGGGGACAGAGACGAGACGAGGAGAGGAGCCTTATCTGGTGCAGGCAGGTCACCGGGCAGAAAACTGCAACAATACAATCAAGGGCACGGACAGACAGAGCAGCATGCTGGTGGGGAGGCGTTTAGGGATCAGAGGGAGGGAGGGGGGGAGGGAAAAAAGCAACATGGAAAGCCTACAGTGGTATTATACCTTCATGTACGCTCTGCATGTCTTCTCTCGTTTTTGAAGCTTTTCCACACAACAAGAGGATCAGGCACAAAAGACAGATTGTAAGAAAACAGGAAGCATTAAATCAGGCCACTTACCAGGTATTACAGTTGTTTAAAAGAGGGAAATGGGAGAAAAGCGTGTGAATCTGTCTGACTATGGGTCCCACACCGTGGAGGAGGAAGCGGCGCACCCGCATTCTGAGACCATGAATAATGTGGGATGAGCTTCCGAGCTCCTTCCTCCGGCTCTCGGCATCGAATGAACCCGCGTCTTAATTTCGTTGCACCGTCGCACCCCGACGCCCTGCGATGGCCGTGCACTGTGCACGTATACAGACGCCTAAACAAGAGGCTCTAAAGGGCTGGTGTTGCTTTGTGAGACCTAAACGGGCATTAGCTCAATTTTTCCTGCTTTCTGATCCGCTCCACTGCCGGCCGCTGGTCGTGCTTTTGTTTAAAGCGCTCGTTAGCTCCTTTCTGTCTGCGCGCTGTAAAATCTCTCCGCTCACACATCAAGGGCCAACAAATGCAAATGTATACCCTGCTTTTTATCTTGCAACAGATGCCGCGTGGCCAATTCTGCTTTTATTGTCTGTGCACATCTGGAGGAGGAAAACAAAAGGCAGCCTGCAGCTGCACCGTCCTGTCCTGTACGAGCAAGCGACCGTCAACAGAGCGAGGTGACAGGGCCTGGGATGACGGCTCGCTTGGTTTCACTGAGAGCTTTGAAAAGCTTTATTGGCCAGAGAACAGCGGAAATAAAGTGTCAAAGACGCTCCTTTTTTTAATCACCCAGATGTGACAAAAAGAGTCACGGACAAACTTTTTTTATTCTGGAGCCAAGAAAGTTTTTAAGCTAACGAGCCAGCGACAGCGATTTCAAAACGCTAATAACCTCTTAAAAACAGTTCCGGATCCAAAAATTCAGAGCAACAGCGACAATAAACTGAGGAGGTGGAGAATTTTGAATGTCAAACCGTCGCATCAGAAACGCAGATTTGTTAAATAACTCTTCTTAACAGCGTCTCTGATTGCTGCGTCACGTCTCGACATTTGCAGGTAATATTGAATGGGGGGGGTCCGATGCCCGTCGTGAATTAAGCCGTGTTTGAAAGTGTGGCTGACTTTTTAAATTAGGACAGTAGAACTCTTTCAGTTCTTTCATTTATGCGGCGGTAAGCAGACAGTCACACGCTGTTTTGATGCGGAGCTCGCCGCACTGTTGCAGGCGCGGAAACTGTTAGCTCTTATCTTCAAAAGCAATAATGGCCATTGTAGCTGTCGGAACATTGGGGCGCAGGCGTCGCTTTGGTGCAAATCACCTTGTTTACAGAGCAAACGTTGCCTAAAAAAACCATGAATAACAGTCATTTTTCAAGCTGTCGCTCTTCTCTCACGGGACTGCAGCTGGGAGAAGGAGGTGGGTCTTGGGTCTAATGGTGCAGGGGCTCTGGGGGAGACTGGTACATGAAGTCTGCGTTTTTGGTGGTTGTACAGTGGCGATTAGCTTCTCTGAGGTGGAACAGCTAAGCTGCAGAGAAAGGACACCCCTGGATCTGCCCCTTAGGAAGGACCGAGACGCGCAGGGTTTTTTTTTCTTTTGCCATACCTTGTTGAAGCTGCGTCCAGCTGAGTCTTTCTCGCTGGGCCGGAGCTCCTGCAGCTGAGCATCCAGGATGTCCACCAGCTGCTCCATCAGCCGCACCGAGGAGCTGACGTCCCCGGCGAACACCGGGTCCTGAGTGTGGCGCGCCAGCTCGTTGGCTAGAGTAGCAGCGTTTTCGCCGCTGCGGATCTGGAAACAGCAGCGACATCGATTAAAAACAGCTGGAAAAAAAGCAGGAAGCATTCGCAGCATATGGAGAGGGAACAAAGTGGGGGGAAGGTTGCATTTACCATATGACATATAATCTTTTAATTACGCTGCTTTATGCTATTCTGCTTGTCGACCCCGGTCCTGATGTCATTTCCTGTCAGTGAGTCCGCAGGTCGAGGTGCAGCTAAAGCTCGAGAGGGTCATTTAATTGGATCACCATCTTTTCTTTGGTTGTCCCGGTTAAACACGGGAGGAGAATCAATTTATTGACCAAATTGCTTCCAACTCTGCTCCACTTGGCCACATGTGGCCACTTTTTTCGCATGCTAGCATGAGATGTTTTTTCCATTCTCCACAGAATAAACAAGTCAGCTAGCAGCTGCTGCGTTCGTGGACCATGCAGGTTTCTACCCCCAGCTGGGTCAAAGCCAGGCAGAACCCAGTCCATGCAGGGTAAATATATCCGGGCGTGTTGGTGATGGGAAAGCAGAATCATCCCGTCGTTTTATTCAGACAAACAGACTCAAAGCAGAGCTCAGACTGTGGCTTCATTAGCATCTAACTGCACGGCTGCAGAACATCAAAGTGGTGAATCTCTGAAGAGAGAAGCTGCTCTCGCAGCAGCCATCTGCAGGATTTGACATTTTAACCAACGTTTATTCGCTTTGGAACAGAGAATTCTTGCCCGTGCTCGTGAAATGTAATTAAAAACACCTCGCTTCATCAGTCAGAAATCAACTCCATTGATTGGTTCCTCTTTTGTGGATTATTTTCTTACCTTTTGTGCCACCTGAGCCACCCAGTGGGAGGTGCAGTTGCTGAGGTCCGGGCCTTTGGACTGCCATGTTCCCGAGGCGGTGCAGAGGAAGGAGGCGACGCCTGCAGCGGCACAAAATAACCACGGTTGGAGGGAGGCCACGGGGGTGTGGAACACGTTCTCCTGCTGATCTTATATTCATACATATGCTGCGCTGCAGATAAAAACGGCCCTTTCCCAAACACTCCCGAAGACCCTTGCAGTCAGCGAGAAAGGAATCAGATTTAGAAGAAAAGGCCATTAAACAAAGCCGAAAGAAAAACTTCAGGCCTGCAAGCGCGGCACCGACGTGCACGCCTGCGTTCGCTCCCGTCTCGGGCGACGTCATCAGCTCGCTTCGTGCCGTCGGTCTGGAGGGACTCAGGTGTGAGGAACTGGCATGGGCGCCATGCTGCCGCTGCACTTCAGAACGGGACGTGAGCCGAAGGAACGTCCTTTCTAAATCCACTAATAGATTTAGAACACTAGATTTAAGAGGTACCCCCCCTCCGGTGTGTTTCTAAGGAATGAAATATCCCATAATAGGACAGCAACGACGCAGTTGTGATAAAGAACTGCTGTGATACATAATTCAGGGACACTAGAAGCTGTAATCACGCCAGATCAGCCCCCCCCCCCCCTTCCCCACCGGGCTCGGCGCACAGACGGAGGAAATATTAAAACGTAACACTCCGGCGAGGACTACATTCAGAGGTTCTACCTCTGGTTCCTTTCGGGCAGGGCCGGTCCACGGTGATTCCGGTGTAGGTCTGGGGCCAGTCGATGGCGCGCCTCCTGGTGGCCTCGCAGAAGCGCCTCGGGGTCGGCGGCAGCTCCGGGGCGGCGGGCTGCGCGGTGCCTGAGCCGCGGCGGTCCTCAAACGGGTCCCTGCCGTCCCTGGGGTCGGCCCCCGCTATGGTGGGGTCGGCCGGGCCCTTCGCGGTGCCCGCGGCGACGGTGCTGAGGGCCGTGGTGGTCCTGGGCATCGGCGGCGAGACGGAGGAATCTTCAATGGTTGGCACTGGAATAAAGGAAAGAGAGAAGCTATTAGAGCTGGAGTCATAAACACCCTCGCCTTGAGCTCCCGTTGTTTCCAGCAGTGGGGGGGGGCTGCTCCGAGTCCCGTGGCTTGTTGGTATTCCAAGAGTCACTGTTGCCTGTAATTCGGGGAAATAAAAAGCTTCCCGCTGCTTCCACCTCTCCACTGTTCTCCCGCTAAATAAAATCCCGACAAAACTGCCAATGCCACGGCGCATCCGTCTCCTTGGCTATTTTTAGCAGGCTGGCGACCATAAATAAGGCGAGCGGTGGCAGCGCCATCCTTCCACGCAGCAGTTATTTCCTCCCAACACGGCACCCGCGGCTGATTAAGTGTCAACAATGAAGACAAAGTCCGCCTGCATTTTACTTTTTGGGGGCCCGGTTCATCGCTCTCACTCTTCGATAAAGCCGCGCCGCTCCTGGCGAAAGCCATGCATCAGCAATAACGCCTTTCAACCCCCCCCCCACGCACACACACACACCCCCTGCCAGTCAAATCTATATGTGAATGCAAACATGCATATGTGTTCACGCGTGGTCGTGTCCGCTCCTTTGTTCAGGAGTGTTTCCCGCTCAGAACCACAGATGAGTATCGGCTGCACGGAGCCTGGAGATAACTGGGAAATGAGAGCGGGAATGGGAAATCTATGAATTTCATACAAGACGAACAGCCAATGTAAATAAAGAGAAATGCTGGCGTGTCCTCCCACATGGATGGACTCGTCTCCTGCATGAGCGGGCGTACGCTTTTACCCGCAGCCGCTAGATTGTATTTGGAGATAGGTGAACCTTCCCACAATGAGATCCGCCCTCCTGAAAGGCACTTGTTGTCTTCAGGTCCCCGGGTGCTTTGGTAAAAATGCAATATCATGCTATCTGACACTCCATCATCAGACACGCATCCCCATTTCCTGAGAGGGAACGGCGACAAAGCCCATATTCATGTTCCAGCCAAAGCAGCCAGCCAAGAGGATCTTTGGCTTTCCTTCCTTCTTTCCTTCTCTTTATTTATTCCAGAGAAAGATTGGAGTGTTGTTCCGAAGCCCAGAGGTCCCGATGTGGCCGCTGGCTTTGTTCACGTGGTGCAGAGGAATAAAATGAATCCCGGGCATCACAGTGAGTCTGAATTGTGACATTTTATCTGCTGACCTTTTCCCTTGGCTAATTACCTTACACTCATCCGGTTACTGCACGCCTGTCACCCAGGCGTTCACAGGTTAACAAGCCCGGTGGGGCTCTCCGTGTCACAGCTGACACTCGTGGTTAGCATGAGGCCTCGCCGCTATTAATCCGCCCCAAATACAGATCAGCAGCGGCGGAAAAAGAATAAAGATTGCAGACAAAATCATACGCATCAATATAACTAAATGGGAGCGGGTGTCTTGGGCGAACGGATCAGCGCTTTTATGGATTTTTTACAGACTGGTGAAAAGCGGGACGACTTCAGGGCCCACTCCGGGGATTCAATAAACACGTTTAAAGCAGCGGCGGGGCTAAACGTAATTTGGTTTCAGCATATTGAATCTCTCATACCTGAGCAAACCTTCCGCAGGCTGACAAAAACTCTAATATGCATCTGCCTGTTAAAGCCCGTTTACAACCTGTGATTGATCAGCTCCACAAACTGCAGTTTATTAGCCCAACTCTGTGATGCGAACCCCCTTATTGCCCCGACGTGTTCGACATTTATGTCGGTCGGTTTTCTTCAAGAATTATTGAAGCTGGAGCACCTGAAAGGCTCACAAATGGAAAAGAAAAGAGAATATCTGAAGTGGAGCTCATCTGAAGTTTTTGATCATCTTTAAAGGGATAACTTGACCGTTTGCTTTAATGTCTTTCATTTCTGACTGATTTAAACCACATGTGCAGGAACAAGAAAGAGACGAGCGACGGCTGCCTGGAGCTAATTAGCTTAGCTCGAAAACTTGGTAGTCAATTGAACGCAAACTCAGCCCCTGTGTGTTAGCTGATGCGTGAACTGTTACCGTGGCTACCTGACCGTGGTAGCATGTAAGAAGTTGTTACATTAGCCTCCTTTATAGAAAAGCATTGTTTGTTCGTTATCTCAGAGAACAGAACTCAGCGACCCACAATCCCAGGAAGGGCTGAATCTTAAACGGCTTCTTGTTTGGATGATTTTGATGAGTTTTTTCACCGTGAGTTCATATCCGCTTTTAAACCTCAGGCTACGCAACGTTCTAACAATCATCTGGCTCCGTTCGGCGACGAGCTAATGTTTCATTCGGAATTGAAATAAGTAATAAAAGGAGTGGTGGATTAATAGGAATAATTACCATGGTCACAAATTCAAACAACCTTGGATTTTGTTGCTGCTGAGTGAAAGATTTAATTTGAAGACTTAGATTTGGGTTTCTGAGATAATGTGACAAGGTCTTATTGCCTTGGATGAAACCAATAAAAGCGGATAAAACCGAACATCAAGACGCTCCAGAGAAAAACAGCACTTATTCAGCTTCGCCGATTACGTGATTGTAGCGGCAACAACAGCGGGACATCATCTATTTGTGCTGTTTGGCCGATTACTGGCGGAATCTTCCCAAAGTTGTTGGATTCCTACGAATGACATGTTGTTCTGATGGGTCTGCGCAACAAAACAATGTCTGCGTCCTAAAAAGTGCGTCTCTTTCCGGTAAGTGCTCCGTCCTTTAATAGCACTCAAGCCGGAGCACCAATTAGTTACCATTTCTCCCAGGAGGCAGCGAAATCCCTCTTTATGAGCAATCTGACACCAAAGGCAATGCTGCCGCCATATGCTGAATAATACCTCTTGTAAATAATGGACCAGTTTGGGAATGAATTCGTGAAAAATGGCCGCCGCCGGAGCCTGCCCAGGCGGCGCGAATTATAACAGACCTGAAGTGAATGAGAACTGTTCCATATAATCATCAATCAAGACATCAGGGCTGAGGGAGAATTAGTTTTATCACTTAACAGCACCCCCGGAGACATTTAGGCATCAGCGCGGAGGAAGACAAATAATAGAGGATCGGAGCTAAAGATGTCCTATGAGCATTGGCGTTTGAAGCTCATTCCGCACAAGTATCGCACCCATAATCCCCGTTATTACACGAGAGGTGACGGGTTTGTTTTAAGGCCAGTACGGGCGTTCTCTGCCGGACAGGGTTGAGCGGATCTCTCCAGACGCCGGCGTCGTTGCTCAGCTCCTCGGTTTCCCCGATCAGAGTCGATTAAGCCTCGCTCTCATGTGATCAAGCACTATCAGATAGTAATCCTTTTAACAAGAATAATAATAATGATCCCAGGGGTAAATTGGGTTTATTGGGGGTATTTAGGATTATGTTAGGGATTTACTGGCAAGGTTACGAACTGATTGAATTTACTCAAAAATGTCCTGACTTCACGAGTGTCGGGGAGGACTCGGCCCGTCAATGTGGGCCTAATCAAATACATCCCATGCTAATCCTCCGCGGCCCTTCCCGCTTCAAACCAACAGCATGGGAATGAAGGCAGCCGCACGTTGCGACGCGTTACTGAAAACCTAATCTTCTCTGAGCGTCACACACCGTTAGTCGGTGATTAAGCGGACGCCCTTGATGGGCGATTGGTTTTTTCCTGACGGTGCAAAGCTAGCCTTTAGTTCCAGTAACGGACTGTTATGCGGCTTCATAAATTTCCACCCGCGCGCACCTTTTCCTTTGTTTTTTCACAGATACATTTCCCCAAATGTCCGACTTTAGCAAAAACCCGGCTGGCGTAATGTACCCATACGAGTTAAACGCAGCGTGATTTATCTAATTCATCCTCGTGCCGTAACTCACGGTGCGTTGCATTTGGCTCAATAGCAAGACTGTCTCGGAGGGTTGGAACAGAGCAGCGGCCGCAGTTGGTCTTTTTTACCTGGAACCGAGGCTGGTAATTAATGACAGAGCAAGAAATCCCGCAAGACATGAATTTTAATCCAGGCTGTTTAGACGGGCTCATGCTGCTCTGCCTGATTCTAACCTGCATGACGAAGGGGCGCGCAGCTGGAAGGCAAAAAAAGGGCCACGAGACAAATCACGTTTCTTAAGAAACTGTGTGGAATATGTCATCATTCTGGCTAAAAGGGGGGGGGATTGCAGCGTTGTTGGAAGCCTCCCCGCTCTGCTGGCGCTCTTTGAGGAGCAGCAGACAGTATAAGCTCAGCTGGACACATCCTGTGGCTGTGTGGGGTAAATTCTGGGGACAGTCACAAGCAAACGCTCCGAGCCGCCAAAGGAACTCACAACAAAGACACGCATGTAGAAAGGATTAGATGGAAGCGGCCAAAAATACACTCCCCCCTTCAGTCGGCTGCATCTTCGACATTTACTTAAAGAATTTCCTTCCATAATCTCAGCCACGGTGATCCGTAGCCAGACACGCAACAATTAGAGCCCTCGCAAATCTCCAGGCTCTTTTTTCATTTTACCGCTGCTAGACACGATGCTCTAGAGGGCGGAACACAGGCTTAGCGCTCGGCGCGTCTAAAAATGTCGGCCCTCCATCTCCAAGGCTCACCTGGAGGCGACCTTAAAGGCATTAAAGGGAAATCAAAGCCCGACAGCAGCGATCTGCACAGCTGGGTTTAACCACAAAATGGCTGAGGGATGAAAATACTGGGGGGGGGTTTGTGTTAAATTTTCAATTCAGACTCAGACCACTTGGGCTTTGTGCTACCAGATTACGGGTACGCCGACTGGAAAAGCCTTTTGGACGCAGCTATTAATTTTATGCCTCTCCTCTTAAAGGCCTCAGATCAATGCTACCTCAAAGACAAATTAATTTTCTCCCTTCTCTCCTTGTTAGTTCAAAAAGCTCTTGGCAGTAACTGGCGTCTGATTAGTTCTTCTTTGGGACTGAAATCAGTTAAACCCCGCAGCTAAAGGTGGTCGCGACGTCCAGCGAAGTTTGGCAATGATGCATGCTATTTATTAGACCCCTGATGAGCTGCGCCTTCTCCGTATTGATCATCGCCATTTTGCGCTCACAACGCATTAGCGGAACAAGGCCTTTTCTTTAAACACTCGTGGATTGTTCGCAAGGATCGGCGGCAAAAGATCGATGCTGCGAATCGTCTCGGATAAACACTTCAGAGGGAATGAAGCAAAACTGCAAATTTGGCTTCAGCCATTCAGGTAACGCCGCCGTCCTTCAGAAGCTTTCAGGTGTGGGCGCCTCCGACAGCCAGAGACGCCGTCGTCTCCAGAAAATGTGAACAAAACTCGTCTTTTAGCTGCAGTTGGTGGGACTTAATGGGGAAGAATTAATTTCTCCAACAATTGAAGCGTCCCCCTGCTTCGAATAAAGAGGAGCGATATTTCCGGACCGTTAGTTTACCCCACAGAACAGGTTGTTGCATTTCTCGGCGCGTCCATAAATCCTGAGAGCCACGAGGTAAAGAAGCCGTGGGCGCAGGCGTGGGGCGGAAAAATAAATAAAGAGGAAGCCATTAATTTCAAGTAGCATTCTCAGTACTCAGTAGTTCCAGCCCCCTTTTTCCCCCGATCCGGCAACATTTCAGTAAAAAAATAACCTCGTCAGAAATGACGGGTTCCATTGCAGAAGGTACTTAGAATAACAAGTGAGATGAACAAGTCCCTCATTACATCTGCGGCTCCTGCAGCAAGTGACAACAATGAGCTTACGTGGCATTTATGTTTACTGAGGCATTACAGAAGCTGAGAGTACATTAAACCCTTGACTGGAAACGCTCTGTGATGACCACTTTTCTCCTCTCTGTCAGCCTCCACGGAGACAAGGAGGCTAATTATGATAATTTAGTTATTAATTACATTTACATACATCAGCAGGCGAACAGTTGGGGAGACAGTCTGCAGGCTGGAAGAACTGATTGAAGTATTTTTCATGTCTGCTTGGAGGATTCAGGCACAAAATTCTACGCTTGGGTGTCGGGTTTTGGTGCTACGGCGGGAAAACAAACAGACACGATGATGTGGGGGGGGGGGTCTAAGAGCACACAGCAGCCATTGAGACATCAATGTCAGTCCCCACCGCGGCCTCCATCCTCTACCGCCCGGGTCAAGGATCAGATTTCCTTCTGGCGAACCCCCCCGCCCCCAAATATCCAGGAGTCAGAAACCACAACCTAATCAGGATCAGTCCTCGGGGCGCGACCCGAGCCGCCGGCGTTAAGGTCAGGCTCCTCGCTTCTCTTCATGCGGGAGACTGGGCCCAGCTCTGCGGGGTGCAGCCAGGTAATTACGCCTATCATCAAGTCACTGCCTGACGACATGTACGTCACCTATCCGCACTTCACGGATTCATTTAAGCCCACCTGCCACGATCCTTCTGCTAATTGTTATCGCTTTCCAGCTATTCTCCTCATCAGATTCTCCATGTGGTACATAATTCACACTTCGGTACTTCAGACTTTTAGCTTTATTATCTGAAAATAAGATGGTAATTGTCTCTTGATCTACCGCAAGAAGAAAAGGCATCGTGTAGAGCTGGGGTAGCCATGGCAACCCAATCACAAGCCCTGGAATAAATAAAGAATAATAGACGTGTGGAGTACAGAATTTCTCAAAGGTGTCTTAGTACAGTCTAAACTGTGATTATGAATAAGATCTGAGGCCGGCGACTCTGATAGGGAACCGCTGGAGAGGAGCTCCACCTCGGAGTAATAAAGAGCTGTTGTTTTTGATCCCGCTGGGAACAATCCCTCATTCCAAGGCGAATCTGTAATTTCTCTTCGCAAATGAGGCCTTTCTCCGAGACCAACGCAAACCTCCTGTCTCCATCGCGCCGAAATTGCATCTTAAATTAAAGGGCGGTCTTCTGTGACACGCAGCCGAACAACAGAAGACAGCTAAGGCAAGGAAAGGAAACCGACGGCGAAGCGGCGCTCACCTTCGCCGGGATCCGGGGGCCCGAATTCCAGGTCGTAGCGCAGGATGTAAAAGTTATTCCACACGTACAGCTGGTTGTCCCTGGGGTTGTAATCCACAGCGGTGATGTACTGGTGCTGGTTGGGGAACAGGATGTCGGTGTAGGTGCCCTGGCTCAGCTTGGTGTTGTAGATGTAGTCGATCTGGCTCCTGGCGGTCTCGCTCTCGTTCTCCTCGTAGGTCGATCGCACCACGTGCAGGACGCCGCAAACCATGAAGGCGTTGGAGGCCGAGCGCTTGTCGTACGCCGTGTCCCAGGTGGCCTCGAAGCGGAGCGTGTAAGGGTTGAGCTGGCTCACCACGATGCGGCCGTTGTTCTGCTCGGTGGCGTAGATCACCCACAGGCCCCTCTCGTCCACAGCCAGGTCGATGTCGGTCTTGCCGCCCCAGCGGTATGGCGAGGTGTCGTGGTAGTTGGCGTTGTTGACAATGGCCTCGCCGCTTTTGATGCGCGTGCGCAGGTCGAACTTGACGATGTTCCGCGTGCGCTCCTTGTTGAAGAAGATGGCGCCGTCGTACGCCACGAAGCCTGTCCCGTCCACGCGGTGTGGCAGCTTATAGGTGATCGTCTGGCGGCCGTTTTTAAAGTCGTCCAGGGAGGCGAACTCGATGAGCGTGTCGGTTCGGTACGGCGTCCAGGGCATGAAGAAGACTTTGTCGCCGGCCTGCAAGGGGTCTTTGCACCAGGAACCCGCTTGCTGCTCTGCCTCAAAGAGGAAGGTGGTGTCTCCTACACCCTTCAGAGTCCCGGGACAAATGAAGACTAGTGACAGGGGAGAGAGTGGAACAGGATCAAAAGGTTTGAAACGTTCGTCGTGCACCAGAATCAGCGCCGCACGAGGGCGGGGAGCAAAGGTCAGGGACTGCGAATTTGGAAAGAATCTGTTCAGGTAACGATTTGGCTTTTCTATAACTAACAAATAGAGAAAGAGACAAAACAAAGGAAGGTATCATCATGGCGATCGGAGCAAAGGGGGAGGGGTGGGACAACTTCGAGGGTTTGCTGCTACGTCCTAGCAAGGAGCAGAACAGACGGAAATAGGAACAGAAATGGTAAAACTCCTGCAAAATGAAATGGGCAGAGTTGATTACCAGTCCGCCGTGACATCGAATGTCACAGGAACAGCTGGATTCATGGATGCACCGTACATGCATTCTCACACGACTGAGGTCAGAGACCAAAATGATAAGGCAACAGACTTCACATCTTTGTGGGAAGAGTGAATAACAGGTTGTCAATGGCGGTGGCGGCAGCAAAGCAGAGGTTAAATGAACGTGGCGGTTGGGGGAGACGTGGGACGACAGCGCTAAAGGAGTTTTCACGACTTCTGTGGCAAAAGACAAGAGGAACCACTGATGGGTGAGGGAGGGCACAGCAAGGTCAGAAATTAATTGGTTTGGGGTTTGAAGAAAGGGGGGCAGTGAATTTTTGTCTTCGTGTCAAATGTTGGGTTGGGTTGTTTTTTTTTTGCTTTTGTAATTCGGAGCCAATCTCACTCAGCCATCACTGCGAGTTCACGACACGTGCTATGGGTGCAGCAGAAACCGGGCCAAGCAAATCTAAGATATACGTCTACACACAGCCATCATTCCTCAGGGGCATTAATAGGAAAGACTCCCTGGAAAAGAATAACACCAAGCTAGCTTGAGTCCATGTCTCATGGCTGTGCAGATGTGAAATTTGCTTTTGTTGGTTTGTTCTTTCCTAATTTTTTTTTTATATCAACTCCATGTGTGCTATCGGGAGGTGGGGGGGGAGAGGGGGAGACGTGAGGTACTCAACACCACAGAACAAGGAGCCAGGGGGGAGGAGGGTGGTGGGGGTGGGGATGCCAGACCACTCAATTACCTTTTTGCTCCACTTCTATTTCAGGCATTGGAAAAGAAAGCAAAAGGAGTGCAAAAGGGAAGAGAAAAGGTTATCGTGAGTCAACCACCAGTTACAACGAGAAGAATTAGTTGGAGGATATGACCATGAGAGGAACCGCGGCGCTGCTGTGAGAGGAACAGCTAGGAGTGGAAAGAAAGCCATTTGTTAGCATAGCCGCCTCTCTGGCTGGAACATAAAAACAGTCACGTTATAGAGGGAGACACGCTAGATGCTAAATTTTCCATTGCATTAAATCTGTCATTCATAGGTCTAATAGAAAATCCACTTAAAATACAGACTAAATCCCTCAAAACCTAATCCTACTGGTGTATTTAGATCAAAAACATTGTTGGCTAACGTTATTTTTGGCAAGTGTGGAGGGCGGAAACTGTTTCGACCGCCCTAGAAACAAATCACAAGTCTTTTACGAACTTTCTCAGGTGAGACAGGACGAGTTAGAGGGGAGAAGAAAGAGCAGAGGTCACGACCCCCGTTGGTGCTGCAGTCGCAGGACGGAGCTGGAGCCACGGAAGGTGAGGGATTAGAAGTTAAAGGTAAAAAAGAGCAGAGGTTAGTCAGGGAGGAACGGGACTGGAGGTGAAAGGGAGGTCTGTTTGGAGGGGGGGGGGGGTTCTGGAAACGTTTACAATTCATCAATTTCTTTCGCAAATGTTTTTGTTGCTGGGGTCCAAAGCTGCTCCCTGACAAGCCTGCTGAGGAGAATAACTCACCTTCAACTTCAACGCGTTCAAAACAAGGCTGCGTTCAAGCGATTCAACCTTCGCGTAACCTGATGCAAGCGCACGATCATCTCGGGCTTTTTCTCATGACTAACACCGTTTTATCCTCCATCAGCCCCATTTCTAAATGTTCCAACTACTACTCTCCTCTCTATTCAACTATTCATGTTTCACTCCAAAAAATGGGATTCTGCCATGACTTGACACCAACATTCAGTCACACTGGCAGCTTGTGAAAGGCTGTTATTAATGCAATTACAAATTGGGATCTGTGAGTTTCCTGTGTGATTAATTGTGCTGGAATGTGCAAAGCTATTCTAACATTTCTCTTCTTGCATTTTAAAACAGGTCGTATTGAATTTTCTACACGATTTCATCACTCCTACCGAGTTCCATACGTTCCATTCTTTTAAATAAACGTACACTTAAACTATTGAAAAGTGGTTAATTGTTAGTTTTTCCTTGATAATCGCAGAAAGTTCTGGTTTTATTTGCATGCAGTTTAGAGAAATCCCTGCGTGAAGACACACACGCAGTTCACAGCGGGGAAAGAAAACGTTTTCTAAAGGCTTCTTTAGAAGCGAGGAAGCAGAAAGCATTTCCAACCCAAACAGTGGGAAGAACGGGGACGGAATTTCAGACATGTCTGAAGATTTATCTGTCGAAATCCACGGAAAAAAAAAACATTGTGTAAATCTAATTGCGTTGACATGCTGATTTGTACGTTCCCGAAGACGCGGCTGGTTAGGTCGTTGCTACAATGTGTGTAATCAACCACACTAAATCATCCTGTTATTTCAGCAGCCGGTGATTAATATTCACAGCAAGCACAATGCAAACACTATTTATATGTGAGATATTTCAGCCATGGGTTTAGACGGGGTTAAGAGTGATGCCTCTTCACAAATAAAGAGCTTTGGCTGAGGACTCCGACTCCCATTTGCAGAAAGCACATCAAGGAGAGAAGTGCCAGAAATTGTGTTTAAGAAATTATAGCTACTGGGGCAAATAAAGCCTGGAGAGAGACCATTCACACCCCCCGAGATTAAGAAATCAGAGCTGTTGGGTTTGTTTTAAACCATATTCAAAATGAAGAATCTACCCACACTCAGAACCTGGGTGGGTCTAAAACAGATCCTGATGGCAAAGATGGAGATTGTGGTAAAAAATAGTGTTGTGTAGTAGTCATGGAGAGCAGATCCGTTAAATGACTGCAACACTCAATGCTTCATTTATCATCATTAACGCCTTGTAAATAGCTCCAGCGTGCCGCTGAGGGATTGTCTGTAAAACAGCTAGAGAGAGACTGTACTTACAGCACATCTGTCAGTTCTACACCATAAAAGCACACAGTAAAGAGTCAGTGTGAGAGCTGCACGGCGATACTTACTATAGGGAACACACTCATACTGGACCTCTAAGTACTTGTAGGTGCCAGGGCATGGATCAGGAAAGACATCAGAGCCAGTGACAACCACACACTGCGTACGGTTGTTGCACCTAGAAAAAGAAAGAAAATTGACCAGAGATTTCATCACGTCTGCCCACAGCAACAGCACTCAGCAACATTAATAACACAGAGGAGAGAAAAGTCCATTGTCACGACTACTCGAGGAATCGATGAAATCCCAGCCAGGGCCGCGCATTCTAACCTAGGCCCTGTCCAACAGGCAGAGGGAATGAAGGCGTTAAAGGAAGTCAGCATGCCGTAATGAACACCAGAGTGCAGGAGCTGCTAAAGGCATGTCAGGAATTGGAAACTAGCATTTTCCTTCCGCAGCACCTTCGCGTCGCTATTGAGGAGGACGGCGTTAATTAAAACACACAGGACAGGTGACAGGCAGCAGCGTGGAACCGTCCTCGCACCTGAACACAACATTAATGTGTCACTGTTGGAGAGGTTGCATACCATCCAGCATGAAAGAGTGGTCCTTGAGGATTTAACAGATGGAATTGAAAAGACTGTGTGTGTGTGTGTGTGTGTGTGTGTGTGTGTGTGTGTGTGTGTGTGTGTGTGTAGGTGTTACAAGTAAAGAGGCAGAGGACGAGAAACACACAGCAGAGGATTAAATGAGTGTAAATAGTGTACAGCGGCATCGGGAGCACGAAGCAGACAACCGGCACCAGAATAGGACGGTCAACAGCCGCTACCCTTAGATAAATATTTCAAAAGGTCAGTGGCGTTCGTGCAGGACACGCATACAATTTTAAGATTGGGCATGACTTTTAAAGAACCATTAGTAATGAAAGAGGCCTCGAGAAGTTGAAAATGACATTTCAGCTTCGCGGCAACAGCAGCAAACCTTTCACACACAAGTGAGACACAAGGCAAGTGTGTGTTCATCAACCAGAGGGAGACTTCACTTTTGCGGCCGTTCTCTAAATGCGCCTTGACATTTTCCTATTAAAACCCTTCCGCTGAAACTAATGGATTATTAGACATTATGTATTAATTTAAAATTGCACGGTCCATTATGAAATAAGCAAACAGCATCAGCACTGATGGTTTAAACGTGATATTCAGGGCCAGCTGCACTTAAGAGATTCTCTTTTATGGCCTAACTGGGGTGTGACGTTGTGTGTGCGCGAGTGTGTGTGTGTGTGTGGGGGGGGCGGGGGTTCCTCACATTTACTACATATTGAGTACTGCAATTCTAAATCTATTAGCAAAGTGGGGCCATTTTGCTGGGCCCCACAACTTCAAAGGACTGTTTGAAGGACTGATGGTTTTAAGGTTGAGGTTGGAATTGGGTTTAGGTTGAGGTTAGGGTTGGGAGTTAATTGGGTAAAAAGCCGTGTAATGGATTATGTCTATGAAAGATAGAAAAGGGTGTGTGTGTGTGTGTGTGTGTGTGTGTGTGTGTGTGTGTGTGCGTGTCACAGGTTGCCAGAAATAGAATGGGACATCAGTTTCAACACACATTCGAAATACTCGAGTACTCAAATTTCAAGGCAATATTCAAAAGCTGGATAGGAGAGCCTTGTTGCTGTGGCGCATTCTAAACGACATAAATACGTGTGCTGAATTCACGTTTAAAAGCGGCAGCGCTGCTTACATAACGATGAATTAGGGACAATTAGCCCGTAATGAAACCAGCCAAAGGGAACCATTGATCAGCCATATCTTTGTTTATGGCACTTTAATCTCTACCAGACGGGTGCGAACACACAGGTGAACCACTTTAACCTTCACAGAAAAGTCAAAACCAGTCAGTAAAATATGATGTCCAGCCTTATTGTGTACCAAATGTTCACTAGATGTTAGAGAAAGAAAGATGAATCCTTTATTTCAGTGGAACTTTAGCGTCACACAGGCAACTTAGATAAGTGTTTTAGTCCTTTCGAGAACAACTTTGACATGTTTTTTTAAAGAGATTTATTCTGGTAGTTGCAGTGGGACTGAGAATATGAGGCTACTGAAACAGGGTCACACATGGACCTGCCATACTTAGACTGGCTGGAGGAAACTATAGAGGTGGAGGCTGGTGGTCGCTCTCCAAAATTCTCTTTTAACTGACACTTCCTTTCTCCAGCCTTGTTTTCTTTGTCAACAGCTCAATATTTTACTTGACAAAGTGCTCCGAGTTAGAAATCGGATCTCGAACCATTTGATTTCTGCCTAATTGCCTCTTGTCGTGCAAAACAGGCTGCTGATAAATACTTTTCGTCAGGGTTCGCACACCGCTCAGCAGACTTCCAACTGTGTCGACCTCCCCAATCTTGTCTAATATGTTTGTTTATCTGTTGACGGTGATGCTGCCTTTTGCTAATCTTCCCTCATAATGGCAGCCCATCGGCCTTTAATGTGACACTGCTTAGATTCCTTCCTTGTTTTACTTTGCTGCAGACTGATGGAGGGGTGCACGGAGCCTCCAAAAGCTTTAACACTTCCTGTTATCGCATCACCCTTCATTAGGGTCAGGAGTCTGTTCCCTCTGATCTGGATCGTTGGAATAATTCTGGTTAAGGGCTGTGGTGCAGGGCTTCGGAGGGCTTTCACTTGCACGCTGCCTCCGGGGGATCTTCAGTGGAGATAAGTTTGGAGTGCAGCTGCAGCCAGTGAGGGTCTGCTGGTGTGAAGTGCAGCAGGATGCAGTCAGACCGACGGGCAGGTCGCCGAGGTGTTACAGTGTTAGTGGGCTGAACTCTAAATCTGAAAAGACACAGGAAGGTCTGATCTGCTGCAGAGCTACTCTGCAGTGCTGAATCTCATGGGATTAGACAAGGAGGGACGTCCTCAGATGCCTTGCGTGGCGATGCTAGGATGCTAAAGGCCAGGTTAGCACATCATTATGAACCGTGCTGGTTAACAATTATAAATAGATCAATGGATGCCCTTTAAAAATACACACACACCCATATATCAGTCAAGCGAGTGTGTCGCTGGACTGCTTTTCGACGTCGCCCCATAATCGGGTAAAAGGCGCCACTCGCTACCTTGAGCAACGCCACTTCTGTGGGGCACAAGTGTTTGAACCAAGCAGGACTAATGTTCTAGATGTGGGATCAAGGGGGCATCGCGTGACTCGCAGTCTCTGGGCGCTGCTGATCACGAGTCAAACAAAAAGCTCCCGCTCGCGGGTGTCAGTTCCTGCCTGTCGAGAATTAATATGCGACCCAGTTTTGTGAACATCGAAATGTCGCCCACATCATTGGCTTGATGAAGGAGAGCAGGGACATCAAAATAAGGTGTGGGTAAGTTCTCCTGCATGTAGGCGGCGATAAACGTTTTCCTTTTGTGTGGCGATCAGGAGGAGGGGTCCTCGGCTGCCGGTCATGTTTGTGAAATGGGATCCCTCCGCCCCCCCGCGTTTTACCTTTGTGATATAATCTTGTAGGCATCGGGGAGGTAGCAGTTGACGTTCTCCATCTGGAACGGGTCAGCGTCGCAGATCTTGTCATCAGTCCGACCGTAGTTGGCCGTCTCGATCATGATGACATCACTCCCGGGGCAACGGAGATCAATGGCGTATCCCTCGCATGAGAGCTCTCTCCTGACCAGGCCGAAGGGCAGAGCGGCGCGGCTGAAACCTGCGGAGGGGGACGCAGAAGAACGGCGGAATTAATGGGAGGACGCCTCAAGACGATAAGACCACACATCGTGCGGTAAAAATCCACAGGCACAAAATAAATAGGCAACAGCAGCGGAGTGTTTACCACAGTTTTAAACAGACGGGCCATTACACGCCATGGAAGAACGGAGGGAAAGTCAAGACAATTCATCTCTCTGGCTCTGTGGTTGTTGAATGTTGGCTACGAATGGAAGTCATGTGAGACAACTAGTAACCTCATAAATTCTTGAGCAAACCGGTGGACGAGCAAGACAGCGTGACGGCCCCCACCTGGAGGACGTCCACCACAGAGACGAGGCCCGTCTGAATGCACAGAGGCAGCTTTTGCACAACAAACTTCCCTATTTGTTTCTCCAGCTTTACTTTTTCTATAGTGCAAAAAAAGGCACAATCCTGGCAGAGCCGACTGTAACATAATCCATTTTACAGGGTTGGCGATCGAAGAGGTTAGATTCCACACAGGAGGAAAAAATCCATACGAGGAGGACGGTGCTGGGAGGGCGGCCAGAAAGTTCCACGTTAGTAAGAAAATGAGCTTTTTTCCCCCCACTGAAGTCTGTTCCCCCTTTGAGATATTTACGATTTGTTTGTATTTTATCCCGTCATTAAAAAAACCCAACTGCTTAGAAATAATCAAAAGTAATTTTTTAAAAAAAGGAATGTCGCTGTCCCCCATCGTGGCAAAACAATTATAAACCTAAGGAGGACTTGCAAATGCGTTCTATTTAAGGCACACATGCACCAAGCGCTGCATGAACTGTCAATAATCACCGTTGTTTGCAGCAATACAGGGCCCCTGAGGGGGCAGCTACCATTTGTATTTTCTACTCTGCTCCGTGCTAATTAGGCTTCCTTTCAGCCTGTTACCTTTTCCCTGCTCCCATTGGTTCTCAAGCATTGTCATGTACTAATGCTTGCCACCCCGGGTTCACTTTGCCCCCTCACTCTAATTATCCTCAGACTTTTCGACAGTCAGGGTCTGACACAATTAGCATTGTTTGAACTGCTTATAGCTGCAGCAATTCCGGCTTGAAATTCCTACCCCGGAACCCACACGACTGCAAGTCATTCCGGACGGCTACGCCCGGCTCGGCCCGTAATGCTGGTCGACATCAGTCCGTCGTGTCACACTGGAGAAAACCCATTTTCAAAAAATTGCAAAGACATCAGCGAATCAAATGTGATTGAGAAGAGAAAGAAGTCCTGACATGTTCCAGGAGAGTTTTACAGACACAGCAGAGGTGGCAGAATAAGAAAATATGAAAATGGTAGAAATTCCCTGGCATTCTGCCACTAGACATTTCATTAAAAAACCATGATCTATCTAATGGCCAGCAGATTCTGCTTAGCTGGACTGTTTATCACCTCATTAAGAGACGTCAGTGCGGCCGGACTCTAAGTGGAGGCCTGTGGGGTCACTCCATCCATTCCAATAAGCTCTACAATTACCCAGCCCTTTCAGAAAACTGGTCCAGAATGGCGGATGATAAAAACCAGAGTGAAGTCACCGGCTTTGCTGCAAAGACTAATGACTGTCCCGCCTGCCATTGCTCATGGAAGGAGTGACGGGTTTATCACGGCGGCTACAGGGAGCAGACAGAAAGAATGCGCTTGGTGGAGCTTTAAAATCACATGTGGAGAGACGTTTTTTGGGCTAAAAGGCAACGTGCAGCGCCTGCTGCTGGGGCCTCCTTTCTCTCTGCCCATCCATCAGACCATTCTGGCACGATGGCGCGTTGCTGTCGACACACGTCTTGCGATTGATTGGGGCCCGAGCCCTGACGACCCCCATACCTCCCGAGCCTGTATGGATCTTCCTGGTCATAGGCTAACACTACATCAATTAAGGGGGAGTATCAAGACCACAGTGGCGGGCTGAAGAACAAATTGCCTTTTCTCCAATGTGTGGATAGTCTCAGCCTCATTAATGGCTGTCTTGTCAACTTGTAATTGGCCAAGTAATGACAAATCTGTCTAAAAATGAAAGTACACACAAGATAGAATTTCTCTTGTCCCATACTCAGAGGAGGGGGGGGAGGAGAGATGAAGTCAATATACTTTTGAGTTTTGCAGCTTTAAGTGCAGCTAAGACAGAAGCCTTGTGACACCAAAGCTTTCAGGATGTGGTTATTCTCTAGTCCTGATTCTCTAGGTTTAAACGAGTTTTGTCAGGACATTTCAAAGAGAGGAGGACTGTCTGATGTTCTGCGCCACGCAGCTCAACTTTGCCAAACCTGAGCACTGCGACAGGAGGTCTACAAAACAATGTCTAAAATCCATAAGCCAATCCCTCGCTCGCCTTTACAGTATCTAACGTTACACCAGTGGAACCAAATACTGCAGCATTTCTAATCAAATTAGCAGAGGAAACCACGCTGGCACAGTTTGAACCGGTTCAGATCTCAATTCAAAGCCTCTAGCTGTATTTTAAAGGGCGTTTTGATCAGTGACTGACTGTGTGGAAAGTTGCTTTACACATTTTGCCCCCCCCCAATCGACTGAGCTCAAGAGAGCAAAGGACGGGCAAGGTAGGAATCCCAATAAGTTGCTTTCGGGGTATTTTTCTTCCTCTGTGGACAGCCTATAATTCAACTGTGACAGTCCTCAACATCCTCAGACATATTTTGTTTTCCATCAACACCTCTGAAATGGAAAGTGGCATTGTGGCACAGAAGAGCAAAACTATCCACAGACCAACGCTTGGTGGATTTTGAAACCATGGAGATGAAACAGAGACAATGGAAGCCCCCCCCCCCCCCCCCCCCCCCCCCCCCCAACACACACACACACCATTTGGTGAAGCTGGTCCGCTCATTGCCTTGGATCTCAAGAGTGCAGCCATGTCCAACCTTTAACCTGAACAAACTTTCCTGGTTCAGTTCATCAGATGGTGAATGAAAGAATAGAAGTGGAGGAATGTTTGAGCAGTCCAAGAAAAGGGATTTTTTTTTGGGAGAGGGGGGGGTCACAGTGTTGTAGGCTCACACAGATAGAGAGCAAAGGCGTTCGGTTGATGCTTGTCATCCTCCATTAAGGCTCCTTTGATTGGCCTTTGTGGTCCGGGAAACGGCAAACAGCTGCATGCAAATGGCCCCGTTTCCCGAGGCTGGCCCCCATTGTTCCCAGCTTGGGTCCGACAGAGACGCTTTCTTTGCAACATAAAGGAGGGTGTAGCCTTTAGTCAAATAAGAGTGCCCCCACCGTGGCCGCAGCGGGAACACTTCAAGTTTGTTTGTCTTTTTATGTTGTTTCATTCCCAATATTACTGGTTGAAAGTGTCAAGCTCTTCCTACAACAGCAGGGATGCCTCCATAATCCAACATCCGGAGTGGTGGAGTGGTTTTCCCTTGGTGAAGTGAAGTTTTTCAAAGCATCACCAGTGCTTTGACTCTTTTGTCCCTCTTTTTTTTGTTCTTTCCCAAAGTATTTGAATCCATAAATCTGGAATATTTTGACTGCTAACCGGGGACTCGAGTAAGCTTTTGAATAAAACCCACTCATGTGACGACTGCAGTGAACCCTTTGTGTATTTGAAAAGACAAAGAAGACACTTCCCTGTCCATGCACATGACTCAAAACTGAGCAGTCCCTAAATCACTGAGGCGTCCAGTGTCGCCACCTAAAATGTGCAACTTAAGTTTGCAAATGTAGCACACGGCTGCACATCAGAAGCGAGAGATGTGCTGGGCGAAGGTGCGAGATGAGAGGGGAGAGTTGGGATTTGCAAAATAACACCTGCCTTTGCAAATACAGACAACACCCCTCTCTCTCCACCCCCCCGTGATGCCACAATGTTTCATTTCAGACGGAGAAACGGCGAGAAAAGATAGCCGGACATAGCGGCGGCATTTCCCCAGACACTTTAGTCTTTGCTGCATCCCACCTTGCTGGGAATCGTTTTTAAAGACGGTGTCAGACAAGACCACAAACTTCGGGGTTACGCCTGCCTTTCCCAGATGACTGCCATCAGACACTCTTGATTCCGATATTAGAACTCTAAAATAGAAACTGGCCCTATAGGACGGCATCCATTTGTGGTCAGACCAAAGCTAGGGCTCATATCTCCTCTCTCTTTCTGGTCTTTTCAGTGTATAAACACGAGATGATATTTTTTTTTTTTAATCTGGCTCTGTAGTTTTGTCATTGGATTCTTTGAATGACTTTACGAACGACTTTTTCTAGCGTGCAGCAGGAAAACGCGACACAATCGGTGCCGACGTGTGTCTCCTTGAAGGGATGTGAGGGCAGGACTTTGTTGGATTGCAGTGAGTAAATTGTGACAGATCACTCTGCCACTTAACTCCTCAGGTTGGTCCATTTAAAGACAGCAAGCGGATCAGGCGGGTCATGTTAAGTTTTCTCTGTCAGGGGTTTCAAGCGTTTGTTTTTTTTTGGGGGGGGGGTTGTTAGTTGGCTCTGTTATGGCTACAAAGACTACAAAACTTGGCATACGTGTGAAAAGCTTATTTTCCTGGCCTAGTTTAAGTTCCCCCCAAAAATAACTTTACTTTTGCAACACGATTTTTGTTTTCCTGGCTAAGGGACAGCTAACAAGATGGTCCCAATGTTAGACGGGAATGCTGAATTCGCGAAAGACGTAATTAGCACGTTTGGAATCTCAGTATTTCGGTCAGGAAACAAACACTCAATGCATCAAATTTTGAGCCGTTACGCTCGGTGCTCCGAGCAGCACGATAAGTCAAATCAGGGCGCGATGCGGAGAAATACTGTGCACACAAGAGAGGATCCAGAACAGGATGTGAATTCTAATTACTGTTGAGGCATATTCAGACTCCAGACCAGCAGCATGGGGGGGGGGGGGGGGGACCTCTGCAGGAGCAGTGCAGTGTGGCAGCACCAGAGATCAGTGTATGACAGAGCCATATTGAAATGCCTTGTTCTGGGTGGATGATTTATATTGGCCAGACGACACATCGGTCCTGTTTCTAATCCAATCCAAGATTATTCCAGACGGCACTTTCAGAACACAGTGTTGGCCACAAGGGTCGTAAAGAGCTAAAGAGAATTTTTTTTAAAACAATGTAAGGTTATTAAAAACAATATTAAGGGCAATAAAGCCACAGCAACATTGTCTTACAAGGTCGGGGAACACACGAGAGACCTATTTGGAAAGCGTGACAGGGTGTCCGCTCGGAAAACTTAATGGTAATAATGACTTAAAATTGATTGAACTTGGCAACGCAGGCATGCCAGCATGGCGGTAATGTGCTCTGGCTTACGTGTTCCAGGTTGGGGGTGTCCTGCAGCGTTTTGGGTACGCTGCAGGCAAGAGAGGGAAACCTGGCTCAGACCACGGCTGAAGCTTTGGAACCTTTCAAAATCACTGCGACAAGCAGAAGAAGATACAGACAGAAAATGGACCCCAAGGATAGTGCCTAGGGGGACTCCACAAGAAGTAGCACCTGAAGCAGAACTTGACAGAAAGAAGAGAGAAAAGCTCCTTGTTCTAATGTGTGTGTGTGTGTGTGTGGAATAACTGTAAATGTAACATCACCCAAAGTGAAACTGATTATTTGGATTTAGGGGCAGAGCCAGTTCAACCACACAAAAGTACAGACACAAAGAAACTATCTCAGGGGAGGGAAAAGCTTCAAGAATGAAAAAGCACAGAAAGTGAAATCGATCATGTCTTTGTCTTTATTTGCCTGCTGGAATCAAGGTTTTCTCTTCTGTCGATCGCTTGGATGATCCCTGACCCTGTGGGCCCACGTGAAAGAAAACCACGCAGGGAAGAGGAGAGCATCCTTACATCACGACAGCCCATAAGACTCTTAATGCTTAGAGGACTCAAACTTAATGTTAGTCACACTGACACATGTCAAGAGGAGGTTCAGCTGCGGGAGACGTTACCAGATGCAAAGTCTGATTCGTTCGCTCCATTGAGGCATCCCTCAGATTAAAGCGCAACATGATTCTACACCTTGTACGGTCTATTGAGAAAACAACCCTTTTATAGCTGTAAAAGCAGCCTTCATAGAGGCTAAACATTTCCAAAGAAAAAAGGATCTATCCAAGGATGAATGAAAGTCCTATATGTTCCCAAGAGAGGTTGATTTTTGGCAGAATTATTTCATTTCTGGTTCGATGTATCGTCACTCTTTTTGCAGAGAAGTTGATGAAACATGCAGAAAGAGCAGAGTTAAAGAACTGTTCTGAGTGCAGTGGGGGGGTTTCATAGGTTTCTTCTTCCCAGAGTGGTGCTTAACTCCTCTCAAAGTCAATACCGCAGCTCCCGCGAACCTACATCTTAAACTCAAAGCTGGATTTTTCACTCAAAAGATGTGCAGGAATCAGGCAGGTGCCTCCCTCTGGGCCGAGGGTGGAGAAAAGAGGCCTGTGTTGCTCCATCGTGCGCACATTTCTCTCTTTCGGGTTGCTGAATCTCCCCCCTCTGCAGTAATCAACCCCCCGCCTCCGGCCGTGCAGAGCGGCGGCCTGGCGGCGCGCTCGGTGAGCCTCGTAGACGAGGTGTCAGGAGGAGCTGCGACTGGAACACGGATTACATGAATAATGAGACGGAGACTACCAGGAGGACGGGGAACAGAGATCAGCCTTTGAGATGATAATGAAGGGAAAATTGTGATGGAAGGCGCAGGTGTGACACGGAGCCCGCAGCGGCCCCAGCGACACCACTTTCACGCTATTTACAGTGGCGAGCTGATGGAGTGACACGTGTTCAAACAGACCGCTCTTACCTTACCTTAGGCTTCCCTTGCTTTGACATATGTGGCGTGTTTTTCTTTTCTTTTAAATCAAGCGCAGTTTCTGCTGCGGTTAAGGCGGAGTTTCATGCTGGTTTTGATCGACGCGAGCCCGATCGGGGAACAATCAAATCCAGCTCCATCCAACGCAGCCGAGTTCTGCTGTACATAAGTAAACAGTTGGTCTGACGGTTTTCGCTCGGACAGTTCGTAGGGCAAAGAATTTAAAGAGGAGAGGATCTCACAGAAAGAAAGCGAATCTGCTAGCGTAGCACCATCTGAATATTAAAAGGGGTTCTCCTGAACTGCTGGGGCTGGGAGCTGCAGCCTGAATGTCAACGGTAACTCTTACATATTTTTTCAAATGTTAATTTGGAAAAAAATCCACCTTTACGTAGTTGCTCTACCTTTGCCCCCCCCTTCCCCCCAGTTGACCAGGTGATTCTTCAAAAATGAAGCATCCAGGCACATAGCTTGCCAATTCCTCCCTGCTATCTCTGGAACACTGACCACTTTGATTGGCCCGAGCGTGGTGACCTTGCCGCATTCCCTTCCACGGGCATTTCAGTCAATGCAAGCAGAAAACAGGGGCGCTGATAAGAGATGTGCAGATGGGGAGGTCTTGATGGCAGACAGCTTCCTGCCCCTCATCTCCGATGATACCGGAGTGCCTCGAACGCGACGCCGCGACGGACGTCTCCGTATCGGCAGAATTAAGCAAACAACGGCGTCCTTTGTGTAAAACTCTTCGCATGCATGCGCAGTTTTCAATTTCCTGCACGTCAGGAGAGGCTTTCCTTATCTCGGACTGTTTATACCTGCAAATGGGCCGGCGGCCTTTTGTTTGTAGGTGACCCGCCCCGAGGTGACATTTAATTCCTGCTCAGAAAATGTGCAGTCATGCTCGACTGCACAGCCTCTCGGCCTGAGGAGATTACTAATACCGCAAATGTAAAAGAAAGATGCATTCGTGGCCTGTAAGCAGCAGGAGCAAATTGGAAAGCTGGGGGTGCAACAGACCCCCTTCTGGGTGTCATTCTTCTTCCTTGCCTTTAGAGGCGAGGTGCCGGGAATTCTCCCGTGCAAACTCTGAGCAAACGCTTTGACAGAATCCATATTTTAACCCAGACTATCATCCTTAATGCTGTTCACTCTTGGACACGGTGTTCTTTTACTCGTCGCTACACAACACGCCTGCAAATTAGGCCCTCCTTAAAAAAGGTATGTGAAAACAACAGCTGGAGCGCCGGGTCCTGAAAACTAAATTCACAGCCGCAGGTATTCAGTCAGAAGAACAATCTGCTCTGATTGCTGCGGCACATTGCCCCTTCGGTGGTGAGTGTTACATGTGTGCTTTTGTGTTTGTGCGTTTGTGCGTTTCCCTTTCGATCAAATTTGCGCTGATGCTGCCTGCGAGCAAAGACTGAACTCCATTAAAACCCAACATCGTGTTCACGGAGAAAACTCCTTTGTTTCTTTTCCAATAGCGGATTTTGTAATATGCTAACAAGTCCCCAGAAAAGAACTGCGTGTTTCTAAAGAAGCAGCTTGACTCTTGCACTTCCTCTTAAGATTAAACGCGCTGCTGTGTTGAGACAGCTGAAGCCTCCTGACACCAGGCAAAAAAAAGTTTGAATTCCAAGTAACTACTAAATGGTCGCTGTCTGGACCCTCCTACTTTTTGAATTAGTGAGCTTGGAGGGGCATAAAATGTGGACGGCGTTTAGGAGGCAGGCATCTGGTCTCATGTTTATACAGGGGGTGTGAGTCCAATGGCCGCCAGCGAGCGAGATTTAAAGCATGCTTAGCGAATGAAATCAAACTGTCAGGAAAGGGAAGGCGCAGCAAGGGTAAATGAAGTGGTTCTTCATCAGCAGGCAGTGTTACTGTGACGTTTACGATCGGGGCTAAACGCGTAATAAAGCACGAGATTCTCCCGACAGGAGAAAATCCATTCTCCTATTTGATGGTGCTGCTGTTGTTGCGGCAACAGAAAACACACACTCGAGAGCTCGCCGTTGCAATAATCAGGGATGACCCCATCGAGGCCGGGATTCAATTTCGTTTTGTCGGAGGAAAACAGCGGTCCCGGAGACTCTATTTTCAATTTCATGTCCTCTAACGATTCATTTCAATTTCATGTCAAGTCCTGATTCCAAATTTCCGAGTTAAGCGGCGCATTGTTCAACGATGTGATGGGGGAGAGGTTATCTGGACGCAGTACAGACGAGGACCGCGGTCAAGGGCCGACATCAGGAATCCGAAAGAGAAAAATCCGATGAGTTATGATGATTTATCCCTCTCCATACGGCAATCCATTGGCGAGAACGCCCATTCGATCCAGATGATGAACCCTGGTTTATTTCCAGACAGGGCCCATATATGATTCTCTTTCTTCTCTTCTTCTGTGCTTGTTCTCGCTTGAACGACCAGTCATCTGCGAATCTCCCATGGTCTCACTGATAATTCATGATCGCCCCTGCCACGAACCCGCAGCATTCCGGTCTGAGATTTGAATGGCAAGCCAAGCATATCAATGGATGACAGACTGGATGTGTGTGGCTCAGGGCCAAAAGTGGGGTTAGGAGACAATAGCTTCGCCCATTCTGTCAACCCCGGGACTGGAAATACCAGTGTGGCACGAGGGAGCCTCTTCCATCAGCACAATGTTTGGCAACACTTTAGACAAATGCGGCGCTGTTAACCTTTCCACCCGTCTGTTGAGCTCAGCACTTGCAGCCGCCGTTAATAATGAAATAAACGGCATGTGTTTATATTTCCCCCATAAATTCATGTCTCCATTAAAACCATGTGCATTAATGTCCCTTATTTGCACACTCTGCCCACGCTGCCTTACAACAGCACCAAAACAAACACCGCGACGTCGCTCTGATCCTCCTGGCGTATGTGCAGATATGATGCCGCCAACAAAGGCAAACCACATAATCTTCTACATTTCCCCTCGGTGTAATATTCAGACCCCGAGGCAGAGGTGTCCAGCTCTCCTCTTCTGGCATTTAAACGAGACTGAAGCCACCTGAAAGTGTTGACACTGACTCCACGACATAATCCCCCAGAAATCTTTCTTTCTTTACTCTGAGGGCTCAGATAATGGCTCTCCTTCACCCAGAGTGGCTGTGTGCCTTTGCTGCCCCCATCACCTAGACGGCTGCTCCCATTCAATCTGGTCATCTCCTTCCTTTACAATCTGTTTGGATCCTCTGAAAGGAAAAAAGACTGAAAAAAAAAAACCCAACGATCTGATACCTGCGTGACCTACTTTTCTCCAGCGGTGGCACCGTTTCAGAGTTACGTTATATAACCGGACGGGGACGTGGAGGAAACGGAGAGGGAAATAATGGAAAACAAGATGTGGATAAGGAGTCGATGTAGAGATGCCTGTCTTTATGCTTTGTGTAAAATATATAACAATAACCATTCAACCACTGTATATGTTTCATACTGTAATAACAAGAGGTATTGTTGAGTATTCCTGCACTAACGGATGTTATAGCTGCCGTTTTCCTGTCGATGCTAACACTTTCGCTATTCCTTTGTCTGAACCCAATTCCGGCCAACATTTCCCATCTTCCCAATGCAAATCAGAGGAATTTGTAATCGCCGCAACATGTGGTGCTTTTTTAGTTTCTCATGAAATTGCAATGCAGCTTATTTGTCGCAGATGTTAGCAGCAGCCGCAACCGCTCAAAAACGTGGTCGTTTTTTTTGGCGGCGAGCGCATCGGCGTCATGGAAGAAGGAACCTGCCGTGAACTCCCTCCGCAGTTGTTCATGACACGATGGAAAAGGCTACGTGTGGGCTCGTGAAACTGTTGCCGCCAACGACACGGCTCAAAGCGTGTTTACTGCCCACGACATTAAACCCGCAGTTATTGACTTTTTCTTGGCTGAGCCGCGGCAGCTGAAAAATCGTAATCTTCAGGTGACAAAGTTGGAATGGAGTGCCTGACCACCTGCAGCAGCTCCGATCTGAAATCTCTTTGAGGTCCAGGCTCCACCGACCCCTGAGGGAAATATCTGCCGAGGCTGCTCGGAGCTTTGACTCCACCAGCGAGCTTTGAACAAACGCTGCTTGTGCTTTTGGTGGACCGCCAGTCTTTCAGATAACTTTGATAAAAACTCAGGCGGCCCAAAACAGCAGCGGGCCGAGAGAGTGACACAGCTAATTTAGTTCCCTAGTTCCCGGCCCCTGCCCCATCTCTGCGGTTTTCGTTTGGGCTTGTAGAAATGAAATTAAGACTGCGAGTGCGTTCCGCCAATCAGCGTTCTTCAGAACAGGCTCCGCCCATCAAGAATTCCAGGGATTTTGAAAAACCCGACCTCGGAGCCACGGGGAGATTTTTTTGGGGGGGTGATTTTAGTGCAAATAACGCAGAGGTTTTCCAAAGTTCCAGAAAAGGGATAAAGGTCCCTGCGGTGGAAAAGGTGCGATTGTAATACCGTCTTTTTTACATTATTGATATACAACGACAGGACGATAGGTGCTGCAGGGATTCTGAATCTAACTGAATCATCCATATTGGTCTCACTGAATTTGCTATATTTGCCCAGAAGCCGTTAATCCCACTTGATTTTACCCAGGTCGATAAAGATTTTCAAAACAAAGGCCGGGCTGCTCCTCGTTCTTCAGAATGGCCGAGGACGTCGATACAGAGACAAAAGGAAAATCAGTTTGTCTTCGGTCGCGTTTCAAAGAGGCAGGAATGTCCTGAGTGGAAGGGATAACCCGATTATATTCGCTCCCGGTGAGGGACAGGAGGTAATTATCAAGTCGACTTTTTGTTGGGGGGACTCTGACAGGAACACAGATCACACGCGCTGGGACGCCGGTCCCCGGGGCAGGAGGGGCTGAAGGTGAGTGGCATGTGGACAGAATCGGATATTGTTTTCCAGACTCACTTGCGCGCGCGCACTCGCGCACGCATTCCGTTATTGATGGATGGGCAAATATGCATTCTTATGCCTGAGAGCCCTCCCATCAACTGAAACCCTAAACCCGGACTTTCTGCATACCAAAGCAGTTTTCCTCTTTAAGGAATTCAAACGGGACTCTTTCTCTGCAAGCCGGAATAAATCAGAAGGATGCTCTCCAAATGCCGCAGTAAGACCTTCCTCTGATATCTAAAATTATCCTCCCCATCCTAAAGTGCCTCTCTGCTTGAAGGATGGGCCGCTCCGCAGCCATCCGTCTACCCTAGAATAAAAGGCGAAAGGGATCCGACATTGAAAAGGAGGAACTTTGACATCAGTATATCTAATCAATCCCCGGCACAACACAAACACTCGACTCTGAGTTATTTTAGCGACAAGCACAGTGTGTGTGTGAGTGTGTGCACGTGTGTGTTATAGTCATCATTAAGAAGCATCGGTGGATCTAATGGACGTGTAATAGACGGGAGCATTTCATGACAGTTGAATCTACTAATCAGAAGCGAGAGCGAGGAGCAAAAAGAACCCCGGCCTGCCACCAAAGATGATTAAAAACACACTAACAGTTTTCTTGGCTCTGCTGTCTGGAGCTCAGTAAACACTTCTGCAGGTGTTCTGACTGCACAGAATGATTTTGGTGCAGAAAACATGTGTATTCTCTCCGCTCTGGTGCATCCCAGTACGGCCAGAAAAGCTGAGCCGCAGATTCGCTGGCAGAAATATTCTGTTCTATTCAAACATTTCGTTTTCTCCCCCACATTTCCAATGTGAAACCACTGAAGGGGAACTATTAGCACATGCTAGAGAATGTGTGCTAATAAATTCATCACAAGCTGAATGATAAGTAGCTTCTTGAAAGGTTGACCAGAATCCCATTAGCTCGTAGCTCCATGGTAACTCACCTTCCACGGAGCAGAGGCAGAGGGAGAGCAGCAAGAGGTGGCGGAACACTGGACACCTCCACAGTGCAGGGGCCATGGCGCGTTGTGTGCAAGCGATCCGCGTGTCGGGTGACTAATGATAGAGCTTCGGTGTCTTGCAGGTGGGGAGGGAAAAGACTGGAGCAACCCCGACGATCGGTGCCATCGGCAGTTATCTTCTCATCTGGAGAACACAAAACAGAACACACGACAAATTGAGGGATTTTTGCCACCTTGAGTCACACAAAAGGTTTATTTTTTTTCATAAAAAGGCAATTTTTTAGTGCGTCTTTAGGATTTTCTTTTTTATTTGGGGGTGGGGGGGGGGGGGGGCAGCTTATGTCTGGGGGAAAAAAAGTGGCCAAAGGTTAGAGCCTGAGACGGACACATGCCAGACAGATAAGCCGCTTACTGAAGCCAAACACCGTGCAGGGATGTGAAATACCACACACACACGCGCGTAACCCAGGACACACACGCAGGCAGACATGCGTCCACACATATGGAGACATTATGTATCTTGTTTGTTCTCTTGCGGTCATCATCCAATATCTCCCCAGCGGAGACACGCCTGTGTATCAGTATCAGACGGTCGCGCGGCGGCGGACATGTTACACGCCGAGGGCGGCCAAATGTTGTGGCTTTTACTCTATGTCTAATTGCTTTAATAAACTTACACTTTTCTTAAGTCAGAATGCCTATGCCAGTGCCAATGGGTTGATGTAGAGTTGCCGCAACAAAGTGGAATGATGAGTCAAGGTCAGCTGGTTCACGGTCCAATGATGGTTTATTGAAGATTCACAATTCACCATGCATGAGAGGTAGCCCGGGCTAAGTCTGAAAACTTAGCGAGAAATCTCCAGTTTTTATACAATTTGGAGCCTGGGTTTACTCCTCCTTCTCATTATGCAATTTTTCCCGTTTTCCACCGTTATGTATATTTTATCATTCTTATCAGAGGCTAAATGCACTTTTCCATATTTTTTTTAAAACAGGCAATCTCTTGCTCAAACAGACAACCTCTTGTCTTTGTACCACGCCTCTGAAACCCCGTCTCATCACATTTTCAGGTCTTTAACATCATATTCAACATTACAATCACACAGAAAGAACAGAACAACATTGATAATCTGGATAATCATTGATCACGGACACCAATCATCAGATGTCCTTGACCCTGCCTGAACATGCTTAAACAGGCTTTTAGAAACCTTTACCCTTTACTACACAACGCTTCCCTTTTCTTAGAAACCGCTGCTCCGAGAGCAGCCCATCAGCCGTGCTTATGATTTTATAATGAGGCCGATTCTGAGGAGCGGAGCAGTCGGCTCCCATCGCGTTCCGGGCCCGGCTAATGCGGTCCGATATTTTTGGCAATCAGAGGCCAGAGAATATTGAAAGCTTTTGAGAAAATTTAAGCCGCCGCCGGATCCGATGTTGACGGTGCCATGCCAGGAGTGGTAATGAGAGCGTACACCAGAACCGTCTCTGGGCTGCCCCGGCCCAGTTTATTTTCCTTGGAGGTCACCACGGCTGAGCAGCTGGGAAGCTCCCAGTGAGCCATGAGATCTTTGTGTCTTTATCTGACCTGCAGTGTTTACTTGCTGGTGGCGCCCATCCTGATCTGATAAGATCCAAATGGGGGCGACGAGTTTGAGCCTCCGCAGAAGGTACACACACTCGGTCCAACAGCACAATTTCAAACCCCCGGAGACGTGCCCGACTTCTTCCTCGCCCATTTATCTTTTGTTAGGATGAGAACTGGGGACAAGGGCCACACATAATGGTCTAAGACAGGAGGAGACTGGAGACTGCTGGGGGGAGCAGCCCCTGCCCTTCTGACCCGCTGAGCCGCACAGACCCTCCAGACACCAGGGGGCGAGAGCCCGCCGGGCCGACCCCGGGGCCTTTTCTTCCCCATTGGCCGTGGCCCCCGTCGGGCAACAGGTCTTCTTTCTTCTTCGGACCCGTGGCGGGCACAAATACCGTCATCTGTCTTGGATTTCTGCAGTGACCCGGTCCGGTCTTAAGATAAAAGGATTAAGCGACTAACCCCGAGATGCTTAACACGAGCACTGACAGACGTATCATAATTTCACATCAGGGAACGCGGCGGCCTGGCGGGGGCGGCGTGGAGGGGGGGCTCGATTGTTCTCATGCAGAAAATGATTTTCAGAGATAAGTGAGGCATCGTTAACCCCACAGAGACTGATCTGAGGAATTAACTACAGCAACACCCCCCCCCCTCCCCAAGCCTGAGAGTTGAGGTCGCTCCTCAGCCAGCAATTTCCACATAATAATCACCACGTTCCACCGAGGCACATATTTAAAAAAGAGTCCTCAGTTCTAACTAACTGTCACCACCTGTGCTACATGTAATGAGCTCAAATATACAATAGCAGAAGACCACTGACTCAATAAAAGTTATTCATTTTCATTAGCATTGGAGCTCTCCTTCCCTCAGGATTTCTTCACTATTAACAGTATATAATTCTGGAAATGAGACAAAAATCCGCCCGGTCGTGAAAAATGAAATGCAAACACTCCGTACATCTGTTTTTCTTTCGTCTCCTGCGCCGACGCGGTGGAAACTCGAGGAGGGGGACGTATCATCCGTTAGGATAATGGGGGAAATCACAGTCCGCGGCCAATTCTTCACATCAGCCTGATAGAAATAATAAGCAAGCATTTAAAAGAGGATGGAGGGCAATTAAAATATAATTAAAATTAATGGATGGAAAGGGACGGCCCACATGTCTTTACGTGGAACACCAGGACGGAGCGCAACAGCCGGCTTAACGAATGTGAGTCTGCGTCCACAAAGCTTGTGTCTGTCTCACTGGAGAGGCCTCTAGTCAAAGAGTGTGTGTGTGTGGGGGGGGGGGGGGGTTGTCTAAGCCAGTAGAGACTAAATGGACGGGAGAGGGAGAGCAGAGAAGGAGAAGAATGGAAGGGGGAGAAAGAAGGGGGCGGCGGGTCAGCGCGGAGGATTGACAGCCTGTGAGTACGGCCTGACCTCCAGGCTTCGCCTCCGAGTTTTCTCCACAGGCTCAGAGGAGAGCAAAATAAAGCCGAGGAATGTTAATTTATTTTCAATTGTCAACACCGAAAGGAGACGGCGAGAGAGCGCATACATACATATCAAGTAAGAGCGGCCCAGAACTCGGCGGCGCAGAGTGTGCGCTGAAAAACCCGGCCGGCGAAATAGAGACGCGGCTCTGCTGGGCCAACACAATGATCCTCCTCCCGTTCTTCCAATAAGCGCTCATTTGGAAACCCTTCTGCGCCCCCACCCCACCCTCACGGCCTAGTTTCAGGCGAGGGAGAAAATTAAAACATCAGAAAATGGTTGATGGGCGAGACGTAGGAGAGGAGAACCTACAGGAACTAAGAAAACACAGCCTCCAGACGGCCTGTCTTCACTGCAGCCTGACGTTCCCAAGGAGCTCTTTTGTCATGACAGTCCTGTCAGGGCTGAGCCTCCAGACCCTGCAGGGACGTGATGTCATTTCCTCGGCTCCTCCGGTGATGAAGAGAGCCTCGGCTGCCAGCGAGCACGCTTCCTCGGCTCGGAGACGGCCGGTCTCAGACAAAACAGGCCGTAATCTGAAGCTCGGAGCGGTTAAAAACCAAAGCCAGTCTGGTTTAGCGAGTCCAGGTGAAACCGGCCTCGTCCGCAGAATCTGAGGTTTGGATTGGCCGGATGAAGGAAACTAATAACTCAAACGCACATTTTATGCTTTTATAAACAGCGGCGCTGCAGCGACATTTAATTATTCTTTCAACAATGGTTTTATTTTATCTGTGAGAGAAGAGGAACGGACATTTTAGCGGTCTGGTTTTATTCCCCAGCCTTTTATTACAATATAAAAACCACTACATTTGTTTTAGTTAAGGACAAGTCAGCCAAAACAAGCAATGTGGACAAATAAGGAAGACAAAGGTTGTTGCTGGACCTGCAATCTGCACCTTTGGTGGGCCCAGATGGAGCCAAGATGTTAATTATGGGTGTTTGTGTCATATTTAAGCAGGCTTAAAACGGGACCGGTGCTGCTGTTTTAGTGTCATCTAAGGGGGTGGACGGCTGGGGGGAACATGAAGATGATCCAGCCTTGGGAAAGGTGCCGGGCCCTCAGAGTTCTACCGAAGGAGCACAACAGTTGGTGTGTTTAGCAGCTCTTGGCTAAATGATTGAGGCAGCAGATAAGAGACAGCGCCAGCGGGCAGATGGGCTCGGTGAAACGGAGAAGGCTGCGCTAAAAAAAATAGGAGCTCGGGAAAGTGCGAGGAACAAAGACGAGCACGGCGGAACAACCAGGTTAGTGTTGAGCAGCGTGAAAAGGCGGCGGTCGGTTTTCAAACGGGAGGCGAGCAAAGTCAAAGTTGTAGCGCGCTGAAGCGCCGCGGCCGCTGCCATTAGCTCTTTAGCGGGTTATGTACGTTGTCTGCCGGCTACTCTGATGGTTTATTTATGTAAACGTGCAAAGCCCCCGCCTCACTTGGCGGCGCTTCCACCCACCGCCGCTGGTGTCGGCGTGCATTAGTAAAACCTCACGAGTGCACTTGCACTTGTCGCATCCATCCGCCGCTTCAAACGTGCGGCCCGTCGCTGCGGCGAAGGACGGAGGCTAAAGAGGTACACAGACGTTTCGCGTCCATCCGTCACAGAAAATGGGAACCTTGTGGGATTTCCCGTCGTCTGTGTGTGTGTGTGAGTGTGTGTGTTCGTACAATCTCTTGAACAACTGTCTAACAAACTCATTTTGATGCACCGTTTTATATTTAACCTCAGCATTTTTGCATACGTTATTATGGTTCTTTTTTTAAATGGGAGGAAAGTGCCTCCGTTTAGTTCATTAATATTCAGCCTTGGGTGGCGTGGAAGCTGCTGCCTGTCACCGGCGTGAATGGACTGACCCCGGAGCAGTTGGTCGCCGCTCCACGGTGGCACGGAACAGAGGTTTCTTTTTTGTTTTCAATCAGTCTCTTTATAAATGTACTGACAGCCTCACTTCTCACCTCCTCCACTCATAACTCCACACTCCCCAGCCTACTCTCAATCCACACAAACACACACCCACACACACACTGCTCACCACCAGCTCGCTGGCGGAAACCACGAGTGGCCTTAAACACCGGCGACACACACACACACACACACACCAACGTTATCATGCTTCCAGCAGGTGATGTGTTGATGTTCACACTTTCGGGGGGAAAATGACACTTAAAACGAGTTTTTCATCCCACAGCCCACAAACGGAGTCGAGCAGGAACGTGAAGCGAATGCTAACATGTAACATCTGTCATATTAATGCACAGCACACCAGGATGAGAAACCACGGTTTATGTTGCGATGATCAAACGTTATTTCCACCAGAAAAAGCCGCAGACAAAAGCTCCTCATTTCTCCTCGTTTCATTTGGGGCCGTGTTTTTTGGACCGGATGAGGGTTAGAGGTTGTTTCTGCCGGGCTCAGGAGGTCCCGTTTTCACCGCCGCGCCCGGAAACTGGACAATTTAGCGGCTGGATGGGGTTCAGGTGGTAACTTTGCGGCTCTATTTTCATATGCTAATCCCATTAAAACAGAACTTCTGAGAGAAATTTCGCTTCAATGAAACATTGACACTTTTGTTACCAAAAAGGGAAGAGCAGGATTTTTATGTGAAATATCTGCAAATTTTGCCAATATTCTCAATCCTTCACAGGCGCACGTGGCCGGCCGTGCAAATGAAAAGTCAATTCTGAGGAGGCTCCAAAGGCCTTGATATTTTATGGATTTCTGTTGGTTAATTAGAGCGCCGAATTAAGTAAGGAATAATTTAGAAAAGGAGAACTTGTTTCAGTTGTGGATAAAACATTTATTGAATTAATGAACAAAAAGTAATTTATCATTTTTCACACGAGGTCGACCGCTTAACAGATTAATCCCTAAAACGACAAGAAGATTCATTTAAAACGAGAGGATTGCTAGTTGAAGTTCATGCATTCTTCAGATAAATGTCAACCAGCTCAAACTGTAACATTTCAGATTATAACGTGATTTATGTAGATATATATATTTTTTATTTGATTCCTTCTGGACTGTAAAAGTAGCTTAATCGGATAAGTAGCCCGGTTATTTTGAGATAATTGTCACGTAACGCCTCTGACAAAATAAGTCAGCAGCGGTACATGTCAGTCGCCCCCTCGTACCTCAGCCTCTGCAGCGCCTGGAGGGGGTTTTAGTCTTATCAGAAAATTATTAACTCCAAATTTATGTCACTCAACAGGCTGCACGCCTGTCCCGGATCTAAGGCTGAGGCGTCACGCTCCGAGCCTGGTTATCTCATCTGGCTGAAGCGGGACGGCTTCATGCAGCTGGAAACAGTTCACTCCACGTAAAAGCCAATCCTCTCATCTTCATCACCCCTGTGACACAGATACAGTTAGAACTGACTGCTACGACCCCCCCCCCCCCCCCCCCATCTGCCTACAGTGCTCAACCATCCTTACGTTATTGTCCTTTTAGCAGAGCTAACGCTCAACATTACCGCGCTAACCTTATTGACGTTTATAAACTCGCACATCCCTGCTGAAATCATAAATCAGAGCTTTAAAAAAGCTAAAACTTAATCTCTGTGTTGTCCAGCCAGTCTGTCAAACTCCAAAACCTCCGATCGACATTTATAAGCGTGTTTTTAGCGCCACTGAAGGGCTTTGTGGAGGTTTACCGCCATTTTTCTGTTTACCTTTTATACTTAATAGGCCAGGCAAGATTATCCTTACCTGAGAGAGTACGCACAGAGCTTGGGGCTATTTGGAGTCTCTCCTCAGGCTAATCTGCATGTTTTTTGGACCCGGAACCTTGTTGCTAACCAACCCTAAGAGGTTCTGTTTGAGCGAGAGCCGACAGAATTCCGTGCTCCGCTCTGCAGGGTCGCCTCCTGATGCGGGAAGACGTTGAGAGCGACTAATCCAGGGAACATATCTGCATTTAATTCCTCCTGTACCTTGGACGCATCACAATGCTGCGGAAAAAATTCGTCAGCCCTAATGAGCCCCGTGAGATTCCTGGCAACGCTATTTTAGACCTTAAGTGGACGTGACGCTCCGGCTTTCTCTTTGGGTGAAGGCAGCGGAATGCAGGAGGAGGGGATGGACGAGGGCCGCCGTGTCTTGGGACGCGTCCCCGGGTTTCCAAATTGCATCCACATTTCCACATTCCTCCCACTTTGCTTTGCATCCCAGTCCCGAGGATGTACGAAGAAACCGAAGGGCGGACGTGTGAGGCGGAGGAACGCGGGAGGATATTCGCTTTCGTAAAGACGAAGTAGCGGGTATTGAAGGATAGGAGTGAAAAATTAGCGTATGTTGAAGCCATTTTATAAAAATAAACCCAAGAGTTGAGTGTTGCGCTACGTCTCGTTGCTCTGTTATGAAACTCCAGCGCCGTCCTGATGCATCCGATCCATCCGCCCGGCTGCAGCGTCCGATCGATAGCTGATATTCAGTAAGGCCTGCGTGTCGGCCGGTAATAGGTTTTCTGGAAGGCTGCTGCGTTTCTCACTCACGGCTCTTTCGGAGATCCTTGATCTTCTGAGCGGAAACATGAGCGGTGGGACGGGACTCGGGAAGGGCTGCAGTTTCCAGGGAGGAGTGAGGAAATGTCAAAAAAACCCAAAACTGGGACGTGCTGCACATTCAGACCTTCAGACCTTTCCTAATGTCACCCCCCCGCCTCCTCGAGTGATGGAAGGGATCATTCCGGAGATCAATACTGCCCCATTGTGCGACTGTACCACTTTTTTGCACTACACTGATACGGCGGCGGTGTTGAAGTAGTATTTTTTTCTGCTACACACGGGGAAGGATCCTATTCATTGGAATGTTCTTGTCAGAGGTCATTATTCTCTAGCAAAAGGCTTTTCTTCGCATCTTCACAGGCTTAAACTTCAGATCTATACACAAAAGTACTGCTCACACGTTTCTAAGCAGGTATTCTTTAAACGTGCGACCTTCACGTTGGGTTCTTTGTGGTTTTTAAACACCGCTCCGTCGTGCCTGCGGTTACCCGACCTTCCCCCCCCACCTGCCTCGTCATCCATCCTCCAGGCACCCAAACAGCCCATTTACCTTCGCCTCCTGCCAGTTTATCACAGCTGCTCTGTTTCCTCTCTTATTTTGTGCTTTTGAACTCCCGCCATCTTCGACCCGAATCTTCGACCCCCGAAAGACCCCCGATTCACCGAGATCCCCCCGATCTGGCTTCTATTCTTGTTTTCAAGCGTGACAAAGAGTCAAACACGTCGCGCTTTGGGCGGCGATTCCGCTGCGTTCGGCAGACGTAGCAAATGTTGCTGCTACCTAAAGTGATGTCATGGACGCGGGGAGGATTTCTCCAAAAAAAAAAAAAAAAACAGCATACAGAGTGGAAATAATTTGTGTTTCGGGGAAAGAAAAATTACAATAAATTTCAATAAATCTCACACAGTCTCCTTGCAGATTTGAATGTGAACCAGCAGAGGGAAAGTGCGACGTTAGCCTGACCGAAATGTGTGTCAGGAACGAGTCGCTCACACATGAATCCATTTCCAAAACACCAGGATTACTTTGCATTTCTTCCTGAACCTGAGCCCCGTTTAGCCCTTTTTTGGTCTCCGCTGAGCTTAAATAGAGTTTGTATTAACTGACTGATGTTGACGTTATGGAAATAAATGCTGAGAGCTCAGTTTGCTGAGGATCAATAGCTTTGGGCCAAAAAAATGATTCAGAAATGTTCACCTTTTAATACTAAACGTATATTTGACTAACATTTAGACTGAATTACAAATACTGACATCCGTTCAGGTTTGGTTCTGTATTTTTTCCAATATGGATCTCGACTGATTTGTCCTCCTGCTTCGCCTGTTCTGGTAGAAAAGCAGAAGCAACCGTTGATCCGCAGCAGCTGGAGAGGGACACAAGAAGAGGTCGGGCTTGTTTTTCCTGATTCTTCATTTGTAATTGCTGTCTTCTTCCTGTCTTAACCAGTCCTGTGGTTATTTGCTGCTTCTGGTTCCCTCCCAGCTGTAAACCACCTCATTTTCCTACGGAACAACGGAACCCAGCAGGTTGAGTGTTGGGCGGGAGAACGTCTCGCCTCCGTGCCTTTATTTAGCCTCATTCTTGTTATTCACAGCAAAAGGTGCGAATAGTGTTTTTATAGGGCTGCACATTAATACCGATAATTACACACTGAAGACAAAAATATGGATCAAATCTGGTCAAAATGACTTCTTGAATATGGAAAATCTTCACGAAAATGGAAAAAAGGGCAGGTTTTGACTCTCAAAGAGCTTCAATTAGCATCTTGTTGCTAGCAAATATTATTGGAAAGTGAGCTTTAAATCTCGCTCCAGCAGATTTACTATTTATTGTCACTCCTTACATCACTGTTAGCAAACGGCCGGCAGCTTTCTTCATGCTAATTAGCAAAATGGCCGCCAATTAAAATTCTTTCGGTCGGCTATGCAGCTAAGTAGCATTGCTTCATTGCTTCCGTTCTACCGGCGTCAGCCATTTAATGTCCATTCAAACTCCCCAAAAGGACCCCGCACACACACACACACACACACACACACACACCACACACACACACACGCTCGCACGCAACAGCTTTCACGTCACGATGTCAGCAAGCCGCGTTCACAAAGGCGGCCGACTTGGAACATTTGTCTCAACAAAATGAAGTAGCGGTGCGCTGCATCTGCTCCCATGAAAACAGACAAATATAAGTAACAAACACGCCGCCGCCATATCAGCGCTCAGCGCCTCAGAAACACACTAAAGGCTTTTGTGGAGCTGAGGTTTTTCACTGCTGCCAAGCTTTCCCTTTTGCCGCAGCTTAGCCCGACGCTAGCTTCTTTTATTTTATTTTCAGCCTCCTGCCTCTGTTTTTTCCCCCCTACTCCAGTACATCATTCCTCTGGGTGTTTGTGCGGTGTCCCCTAGTTACGGGATAAGAGACCCAGCAGCTCGGAGAGTTAAAAGCCTGCCCTGTCCCGCTCGTATGAACAAGGCCATCAATAATTCAGCCTCATCGGGAAGCATTATCTAACAGCCTTATGAAAATTTTAAGCCGCTGGGTGACAATGCAGAACCAGGAAGAAAGTGGACAGAGGACACGCCAGGTGACACCAGCGCAGCGTTGCTTCTCGCCACGGTTTTGGAAGGATGCGGCCCAGCTGAGGCGGGATGAGCAAACGACGCCTCGCCTCCTTGCAACGCCCTGGTGCACGGGAGTGCGGCGCGGAGGTGGAGGCGTTCTCTTGGCAGCTCATTTTCATTGACAGTAAAATCCCTCTAAGCCCGGATCAATTACATCCAGCTCTGCTGTAATTAAAATGTCCTAACAAAGGTCTTGGGGGCACCTCGCAGAGGCCCACTCATTGAATATCAGTTCAATTTAAATGATGGCGCCGTCTCTTTCACAGCGTGCAGGGATGAGATTCAGGCGAGGAGCTTCTCAACGAGCTCATGATCATGTTTTGATACCTCTAATCAATACAAGTAGATAAAACAACCAAAATATGAGAAGTGCATGTCGTTGACATCAAAAACAAATACGGCAGCTTAATTACGTTATTTGTTCCTTTTAAGCTGTTCTGAGGCTCTTTGGGGCTGAGGAGCGACATAATGATTATGATTCTAATTAAAACCCGGCGGTGGCGTGATTAGCAATCACGATTCCGCTCTTCAAATACCACGATCTGATTTGCCCGGCTGATCAACAACAACACGGGCGCGGGCATCTCGGGGAGCCCGCGCCCACTTTCAAGGTTCTAACTTTCAAGGAGGCAAATCAGACCTCCTAAAGGGAGCACGGGAGGGGAAGCGAGCTAGCATCAGGACGCATCAGGACAAAATTAAACTTGAAAGCCGTTCCCTCGCCCTGCAGAGCAGCGGCTGTTCCACAGACGCGGAGAGCAAAATGGCTGACTGCACTGGCACTTTAGCGAGCGCGGGCCTCGCCATCCAAGGTAATAGATTCTCTTTAGTGTGCGCCTGCCTCCACTTCTCATCTCCTGCGACAACGCCTGCCAATCAAAGCCCGGCAAACATTCAAGGGCCCCGGCAATATCTCCTCACCTTGAAAACGCACCGGCAACGCCGTGCCAACATCAAATAGCTGGGGGACGAGGTGGGCGAGGAGGCGGCGGGGGAACGGCGGTCTTCTTCAACATGAAAACACATCGCTGGCGATCAACATCGGGCACTTTCTCTCTTCGTGAGCGGCAGCCGTGCGCTGATTGAGAAGGTAAAGTCCTTATTTCTCCTCATTTTCAGCTTCTGCCTCTGCAAAAACTGCAAAAACTGACTGTTGACGCCACACTCAGTTTAGAAGCTGGGTCAATATTCAATAACCTTGAAGCCTGAGGTGAACGTGCACGTGCACACGCACACTCATGCCAACGAAGCCCTTTACAGTGGAAGAGGAGTAGTGAAACTTGTGAAGTCTTTTTCTTGGGTAAAAAGGTCGTGTTATGAGCCTTTTTTACGTTCCAGGGATGCTGTTGATGCCATCTCAGACTCCGGCATCTCCCGCCAGATCCACACAGATCTTGTGTTTACATTAAAATGGTCAATCCCGTTTGAAAAAAGTCATAAATTCCGCTGTTTATCTCCCGTCGCCTTTCTTTCCCAAAGCAAATCAAGGTATCGCCACGTTACAGCGCATCAGTCAGGTGATTTACATTTTTATAAGACCGATGAAAGCCATGAAGGGAGGCAGGAGGAGGGTCCTCTGCATCCATGCATGTCCCAAACCTCAATTTCTATGATAATTCTATAAAACTGCTTGGGAAATTGAGGTGGCTTGAGGAATCTTTGCGGCTGATGGACGACCCGTCAGCCACACCTAATACCAAAACAAAGCCTTCAGCCTTTTATCTACACACTTCCTGCGACCTTTAGTATGACAGGAGCAAATAAAGAACGCTATCTTTGTGTCCTCGTGAGACAGAGCCGTGTTCTCGTATGCTAATGCCCAACGCTACTGGAGGAGAAGCTCCGGGGGCGGCCCCAGACAGCCCGCAGGTCAGTGCTAATCTTCTGATATATGAGGCCTAAAGACCCGGGACACATCCATCACACCCCGACAACAGCTCCCCGACTGGGAGAGATATGCACGCGCTAAAGGGTTAACGCACACACGCCCCCTGCTAAAGGGACCTCCAGTGACCCATCACTCAAGGAAACAGCCTCCTTTTGAGCTGTGGCGCTCCACCGTAGGGCCACTGGCTTCTAGGCAGAAGCTGGCGGTCGACTGTGTGCAGGAGCAGCGTGGGCGCCAGACCTGAGCGCCAAGCCGCCATTGATCATTAAACATCCATTTTGAAGCAGCGGGTGAAAGTTAACTGTCATTTTAAGCACGGGGTGGTGGCGGCGGTGGTGGTGGTGGTGGCACGGGGGAGATTTCTCCCGCTCTGATGTATTTTCCTGGGAAAGGAGAGCGAGGCCGTACATCCATCCATCAGGTTTACTTCCCAAACACATAATCATTCGTTCCAGTCATCTGTCATTTCGCCGCTGAGGCGAAAATGGTTATGTTGGGTTTTACACTAAAAGGAGAAACTCATCCTGGAGCACTTTGTTAAATAAACACATCCTCTCTTTTGTATTCTTCCTCTGGCTCCCGGGGCAAAATACCAACAACCAGAGCTGTTATTTTGGGTGGGGGGGGGGGCAGACGGCTCTTTAGAGCTTCGCATTAGAATGCCAGGCTCAGTCCCTCATAATCAGGGACTCCCTCCAAGACCATTTCAGGCAACACTATCCATATCAGGAGGCGCTCTGATGCCAGGTTCTCGACTGACAGCAGCTTCAACACAGCAGAACGCATGTAGCGCTCCTCCTCAGCAGCTTTTTAATCATCCGAACAAGCCGGGCCCAGCTCGGCGGCGTGTTCTCTCCTCATCCCTCTCGCTTCTCCTCCACTCGACAAACTCGCTACACCCGCCACTGTTATCACTGCCGCCCTGTCCTCCCACACAAAACGGAGAGCCGTGTTCTCCGGGCTGCTGTCAGGAGTCGTTGCATGAGAACGCATCAAATCGCTAACAGGAGAAGATGTAGACTGGTGTGAAGTCAACAGGGGCAGAGAGCAGAATTACACTTTGGCGGAAAATGCACTGGACACAGAATGAGTAGCTGGTGCAGGAGTATTTCTCCTGTAAGCGTTTATTTGTTTGCAACACAGCCTGACAAAGGAGAAACTGCAGCCAGCATTCCCAAAATAAGACGAGAACTTCAAATCTTGGCGAGATTCCCACAATGAGCCAGAGAAGAAGTGCCGATTTTCACGTTCTAAACCAATTTTACACCCGAGAGTCGCTCCCTGCGTCTTAAAATTGTCACCTGGGATCACACACGTTTGTAAAGATCTGGCCGAGTTTAAGTATGCCGGCAGACTCTGAAAAGTTAACGCTGGAATAACGAAATTACAAAGAACCATCCGTAAAACCAAGTCAAGCTTAATAATAACCAAACGTGACGATGCTATTTTCACCCACACAAGGAACAAATATTCTAAATACGGATCGGCTTTGTGCAGTTACACAACAGTGGTACGAGGTTAAAAGCTAATTAACATCCAGAGTTAGCTAAAATCAGCGCCGATAAGTCTGCTCAAAAAGCGGTTAGCAGCCGAATATTTGGCGACACATTTTAGGAGCAACCGCCCTCCGCCTCAATTATGCATCCCCCCTCTTCTCCTTCTTCGCTGTCTGTTCGTTTGTCCAACTTTTTTTGAGGCAAGCGTGTCAGAAGAATTGAACAAGACAGCTGTCAAACCCAGCCGGCGTGAGCGAAGATGGCAGGTGAAATCTTTTTTCTTCCTGCCTTTTTTTTTTTAGCTTCTTCCTGCACTCTGGCTTCAAAACACCCACTCTTGCGTTATCGTCTCGGTGTTATTGCGTCCGAACAAAGTGGGGAAGCGGGGGGGCGGGGGGTAGGGCGCGGGGTCCTCTCTCCGGCAGGTTGGCTCGTGTTATTACCAGCGAGAGATGACCATAAAGAGGCCGCTGACCCTTCCTGCGCTCCCAGTGGCATTTACAGTCCCTGTCAGTGGGTAATAGCACCCTCACATGCTGCATTTCCACTCCCAACGCACCAACACCCTTATTCATATGCAGAGAGCCTCCTTTTGTCATTCCTCCTTTTGTGTTCTTAGGTTTGACCAGGCTGAGATTTTCCCCTTCAAATTGCAGCAGGCGTTAGGCGGCGTATCGGAAGACACAAAGACGGGAGGGGAACAGAGAGGAGACCTATCAAAATAAACACCTCCGCTCTACATTCTTTCACGCTTAAGCAACAGCTGCACAAAACAGGGAACAAACATTATCTCGGAAGAACGCCGTCGGCCGCTCGGGGCGCCGCAAACCCCCAAAGGCCTGCGAATCTGTAGAAAAAGCACGCTAACGTTGGAAGAAAGCGCCTGAAAGCCATTTTGGATGATTTGGCGTCTAGTCTTCTGCGGCCAAAGAGCCCGGTCGGAACGGCGTTTTCATCCTTATTTACGATTTCAACTCACAGCCGGAGTAAAAAGCAGATTTTGGGGGCAGCGTTTATGGGCTTAAACAGCGAGCGGGATGTTTTGCAAGAGATAAAAATCTTTTTCGACACGACCGCGTCTCAGAATGGCATCCAAATGATTTTCCACTAAGTACACGTTCGGCCGCGCGACACGACGGCTGCGCCGCATCGCCAACGCCAACACTTGCTTCTCTCTCACGCACGCACGCACGTACAAAGCCAACTGCAGAGTCCGGCATTCCCCCACCAGCAGCAGAGGCAGCAGTAACCCTTTATCAGGACAAAACTGCCTGGAAGAGGGGAGGGGGGGGTGTGGAGGCTGGCAGCTCAAGTTTTTCTCCCTCTCTCTCTCTCTCCACCATTGAAATGCAGACACTTTGATATGGAAATTGGCAGTTACAAAAAAAAAAAACCCGCTAGAATTCACACTAGCGTGCATTGAAACCATTTGCGCAATGTGAGATGAGATGGCACTTCCTCCCGAGACGAGGCACAGACAAATGGACCAAACCGGCAAAGTCTGGGGTGGGCGAGAGAGAGGGGAGCGAGGGTGGAGGGGCTGGAGGGAGGGGAGGCGGCAGCACATTTGCCGCCCCTCGCCCCTCACCCGTGTGCGTTCCCACTGTCCCAGCACTTGTTATGGAAAGCAGGAGGACCCACAGCTGAAACCAGGGATGTTCCAAGGTGCGACGTCCACATTCAGCAGCAAAACGTCCACCTGACGGGAACAAAACAGCCATTCCGGAGCCACTGACGGGCACGCCGTAGCAATTTTACCCTGTCTGAGGCATGATGGGCACGGCTGCGGTCAAAATAGTCTGACTTCTGTGGTGAAGAGGACATGTCTCACACAGCTTACATAATATTGCAGGGTTTTTCTGTTATTCGGCCCTGAGCAGACGGATCATGGGGTTCACTTTTATGTTGAACAAGCTGATTTTGAAGAATCCCCATCTATGCGTCCCTGTTACATAAGGTGCAGAGGAGCCCTTAAATTGTCTGACTGCTTTATATAATGTTGCACTGCCCCGATGAGCTGACATTTACAGTATGGATTTGTGCGTAAATGTGATTTAACCTCCATGTTCCTGCACACGGCGGCCTCTCGAGCTTTGCTGTAGTCTTTTTCGGCCCTGGTTCTAAAAGCTTCACGTGAGAGTAAAATATGCCTCCTAAAAGACTGTGTGTGTGTGTGTGTGTGGTGTGTGTGTGTGTGTGTGGTGTGTGTGTGTGTGTGTGTGTGTCCAATCATCACACATGACTGGCTGGGGTCTGTGAATTATACATGCCCTGTGAAATGATCTTATTTTATAGCCGCAAAATGGAGAGGTAAATGGAGACCGAACCCGACATCTCTGCACTCAGCTGCCGGTGCCCTGAACAGGGTGGAGATGGTTGTGTGAGATGTTTGTGCACCATATTATCAAGCTTATTAACATCACAGCACCTTATGTCAATCAGCCCCTGGTATGTCTCTGTCTTTGTCTGCGTCCTGCTTTTGTTTCATCAACTAAGAGGAAATAAGAGACTTTAGGCGCAACGTTTTTCCCACGTTAATGCTGAGATTTCATTAAATGCTATTTTTGGATAAATCAGCCCACACTGGGGTCAAAGGAGCAGATCCAACTTCATCAGAAATGAGCGTGTGGAGGATCCGCGCACACCAGAATAACACCGTGCTACGGGCTACATGTATTGATCTGATCAGAACGGATTCAAACTCCCGGAGGAGCCCGTGGGCCCGTTTTCTGACATTTCCCTCTTGCCATCCTGGCAGGCTAAGTAAACGGCATTGATTCTGAGACGCATAACCCAGCATCCCCCCCAGAAAGACCGAAAAACATCCGCTTTTAAGCGCTACTTACCGGGTGCGCCGTGCCAAAATATGGATCCCGGCGTGGAGCGTGGATTTCAAACCAGGAGACCCTCTCTTCTCCTCTCCTCTTCTCGACTCCGCTTTCTTTTCTTTTTAAAAAAAAAAAAAAAAAAGGCCCTCAGAAACTCAGCAGCGGGTCGCACAAAGACAGCCGGGCTCCGCTCCACTTTCTTCTTCACTGTGGACTAGATGGGCTTTCCAGGAGAAGCGATGTGCTCGGGCCAGTACGTCCGGGACCGGACAGATATCTCCATGACGAAGGATCTGTTTAAAAGTGGAGGTGGTTACTTCCCTCCTCCGCCTCCTCTGCTGCGCGCACACGGGCTCCTTCCGAGGGGAGCGCCGCCGCTAGACTGCATGAAAATGGGATCACTTCAAGGAGACGAGATGCGCCCGAGTCTCGCTGCTCGAACTCTGATCACGTCTTCCAGGCTGTCAAGTCTGTCTCAAAGTGCCCCCCCTCCTCCTCTTGACTGATACGGCCCGAGAGAGAACGGCGTGACTTCTCCTTCAGCCTGGCGTTCGGTGCGCTCTCTGCGCCTTTCCTCCGCGCTTCCTCCACACGCCGCGCAGACAGTCGGAGCTTCACCCGGACTGGAGGCAGACCAACAAGGCGAGGGGAAGCGGACGGCACCGGTCCTCCTGCTGCAGCTGGCGGAGCCAGGCGGGGAGCAAAACGCGGAGCGGAGCGCCGCCTAGACACGGAGCGGATCCTGACGCGAATGACGATGACGCGCGTTTCGGCTCGTCTTCACGCCTCGTCTCGTGCGCGCTCAGGTGCCACGCAAGCGTCAGTGCGCCAAGATGTTTCTGCCACCTCCAGTGACCTTAACCGACGCGCCTCTGCCTTTTATTGAAGCAAAAACAACCAGATTCGAGTAAAGAAATATATTATTTTGTGCAGGCAAGTGGTTTGACATTGTAACAACAGGATGCAAGTAAACCCACTTCAGGTTCTGATGATAAACAGCCTTGAATGATTATTTCCTCAAAGCACGCACGTCTCCCAGAGGTCAAACAATAGGAGCTTAAATTTATTGAAAAGATGGAAGCTATTTCAATGCCAAAGAAGCAGGACATACCAGTGGTTTTAATCATTTGGGACACATAAATGGCCAGTTCTGGAATCTGTTTTGTTCTGCAGGCACGAACTGAAACTGACACACACACACACACACACGACTGAATCAGGTGTAGCGTATTTACTGAAGGTTGGCAGTGGAAACCCAGCAATTCAGTAGAAAAAGGTCCACAGCGAGGGTGAAACAGGCTCGGCGAGACAGGCAGGATGAGAGCTGCAAACAGAGACCAGGCACAATGAGCACAAGGTACGAGAACAGGCGTCACGAGGAGCTTTGAGCCGGGCTCTTCCCACCCAGGGAAGTGTGGACGTCTCTAAAACAGGAGGCAGGTGAAGGTGATTGTGAGGAGATGAGTCGCAGGTGTGTGGAGGGAACATGGGAGCCACCCGGGAAGCAGTGCCGCCCATCCTGGGAAGAGACAAACAGGGAAGAGACTGAGACACAGAAGGGAGGAGGACACTAGAGAGGACTCCTAGCACACACCGTATTTTAGTTTAGTTTACTTAAGAGAGCTAATGTTAATGTTAATGCTAATGCTTCATCTGTGACAGAGTCTTTCTCCACGTGGCCACTGTCATTCTGTCATTTCTGGCCCGGTTGGAAGTCAGCGTTCCCGATCCCGGCTTCATCTAACAGCCGTCACATTAAACGCTTAATAAGACGTTTTTATCAGTTGAAAAGACCGAGGCTGAGTGGCAGAAATAGTGAAAAGAGCTCAAACATGATTCACAGCTGCGTTACAGCCACTTCCATTATCTTTATGTGTCCACATGTGTTTTTATTAAAATAGCTTGTATGTAACATATTACCCAATGTTACAACGATGCTTTGTTTTGACTGAATAGGATTAATCCCCGAACGGTTTTTTATTTTTTTTGCTGTTTGGTTCCGCTCTGCCTCGTTCATGGAAGCAGGTCACGTTCCTTGTGTTAGTTACAGCGGAGAGAGGACAAATTAAATCCCGATTTTACAGACCACAACGGCAACAGGCCCGGCACCCCCAAAAAACATGCGACTCTAAGTGAGCTGGATGGGAACGATTGAGCTTTGTTGATGAAATTACTCTTCAAAGCTGAAAGTCAATTATGGATTTTACAGTGAGCTGCAAGACATTAGCATTAAATTGCCATTTGCAAGCAAATCTGATGTAATCTTATTGTCAGAGTGGACGGACGCGCTTGTGCTGCGTGGAAAACATTTTCCACCTTTAAAAAAAAAATCCAATGAAGACACGAACGTTCGCCATCGTGTTCTGATTTATTCCGTCGCCGACAGAAGCCTCGGCCCGTCACAGATGTGGAATTCTCTACCCGCGTCCCCTCGGGCGCCACGCTGAGGCGTCTCTGCGCTGGCGGCCTTCTTCCCAGGCCTGAAGGGTCTCACTCATCGCTCCTCATCGCTCCTCATCGCTCCTCATCACTCCTCATCACTCCTCATCGCTCCTCATCCCTCCTCATCTCTCCTCATCTCTCCTCATCACTCCTCATCTCTCCTCCTCTCTCCTCATCTCTCCTCCTCATCTCCCCTCATCTCTCCTCATCTCTCCTCATCTCTCCTCCTCTCTCCTCATCTCCCTTCATCTCTCCTCATCTCCCCTCATCTCTCCTCATCTCTCCTCATCTCTCCTCCTCTCTCCTCATCTCCCCTCATCTCTCCTCATCTCTCCCCATCTCTCCTCATCACTCCTCATCGCTCCTCATCGCTCCTCATCTCTGCTCATCTCTCCTCATCTCTCCTCATTGCTCCTCATCTCTCCCCATCTCTCCTCATCTCTCCTCATCTCTCCTCATCACTGCTAATCTCTCCTCATCTCTACTCATCTATCCTCATCTCTCCTCATCTATCCTCATCTCTCCCCATCTCTCCTCATCTCTCCTCATCGCTCCTCATCTCTCCTCATCTCTACTCATCGCTCCTCTCTCTCCTCATCTCTCCTCATCTCTCCTCATCGCTCCTCATCGCTCTCATCGCTCCTCATCTCTCTTCATCTCTCCTCATCACTCCTCATCTCTCCTCATCACTCCTAATCTCTCCTCATCTCTCCTCATCTCCCTTCATCTCTCCTCATCTCTCCTCATCTCTCCTCATCACTCCTCATCTCTCTCTCCTCATCTCTCTCATCACTCCTAATCTCTCCTCATCTCTCCTCATCTCTACTCATCTCTACTATTCTCCTCATCTCTCCCCATCTCTCCTCATCTCTCCTCATCTCTCCTCATCTCTCCTCATCTCTCCTCATCTCCCTTCATCTCTCCTCATCCTCCTCATCTCTCTCATCTCTCCGATCTCTCCTCATCTCTACTCATTTCTCCTCATCTCTACTCATTTCTCCTCATCTCTCTCATCTCTACTCACTCTCCTCATCTCTCCTCATCTCTCCTCATCCTCCTCACTCTCCTCATCTCTCCTCATCTCTCCGTATCTCTCCTCATCTCTACTCATTTTCCTCATCTCTACTCATCTCTCCCAGCTCTCCTCGTCTCTCCTCATCTCCCCTCGTCTCTACTCATCTCTCCTCATCTCTCCTCATCTCTCCTCATCGCTCCTCATCTCTCTTCATCTCTCCTCATCACTCCTCATCTCTCCTCATCTCCCTTCATCTCTCCTCATCTCTCTCATCACCCTCATCTCTCCTCATCTCCCCTCATCATCTCATCTCTCATCACTATCCTCATCTCTCCCCATCTCTCCTCATCTCTCCTTATCTCTACTCATTTCTCCTCATCTCTACTCTCTCTCCTCATCTCTCTCCTCCTCTCTCCTCATCTCCCCTCATCTCCCCTCATCTCTCCTCATCTCTTTTGCTCTCTCGCCGCACTCCTCCCATTTTTGGAGCCGTAATTTCAGCGCTGTAATCAAATTACACAGGACGACCTTAGAATAAACACAGCATCACAAAGGTTTAATGCCCCACCTTTAATTCCCCTTCCGCTCATGAACTGAAGCGTGGAGCGGGTCCGTGGGCCCGCGGGTGGATTCAATAACGCCGGTCCCCTGGACGCACTGGGAGAACTGGGAATTTGGGTCCAGTTCAGCAGGTGGAGAGCAGGAAGGTTGCATGTTTTCTCAAGTTTGACTGAGCAAGTCAGAGCGGGGCAGTTGCCACTGATCCGATGGCACACGGTCGCATTTAGACAAAAAAGGGCTTGTTTCTTTTTTCTTCTGCCGTTTAAATCTCTATTTCATTCGGAGCGGCCCAGGGGAGCGAGCTGCCGCTGTTTTATTCATTGTGGCCGATATGTAAACACACGCTGCCGGCCCAGCGCTGTTTTCCTTCATTTTTCAGATCTGATGAAGTTGTCAGAAAATACTTTGGTTTTCCTTTTTGTGCCTGTCGTTCCCGACGGCTGCCCGCGCTCGGAACCTGCTGACTGGTAGAAACGCTGAGAAAGATCTAAATTACAGGTCATCAAATCCCCTTTGTTGAAACACACATTCTTCCTCCTTCCTGGGCTTTTTGTCCCAACTTCCTCCCCGTATTTGACTGGTTTCCAGTTCTCCCCCCACCAGTGTGTAAATATGTGCTCTCTGTGGGGGAGCCTGAGCAACTCCATCTGCAACCCAATGACATCCACAGATGCACAACAGAAACAAGCAGAGCAGAGTGAAACGCTGCGTTAGGAGACGGAGGAATAACGTCGAAGGTGAGGGAAGGCGTGCGCTCTAAAGAATCAAGGAGTTCAATAGAAATGAATGTTTTCGCGGTGAGCTTTTCCGTGGTCGATGCCGTGCTTCCGCCCCAAAGACGGACGCCGACGCCCCCGACGGGTTTTTGATTGCGTCCGCCGGTTCCGTTTCAGCAGAACTTCGTGTGGTTGATGGGACGCGGAGCCGGGAATGTTCTCTAAACACGTCCCGAGTCATTATTGTGCGGTCTCACATCAAACGCTGCAAATTCAAAGGCGGCCTCAAACCTTGAAAGGAAAAGCCGTTTAATGAAGAAAAGAGGGAATCAAAGGATCTCTGCTAATTTTGTGGAGACTTTCCGCAGAGTTGAGCTGACGCTCTTGTTCCGTGAGGACGGAACACTGTTCTTTCTGTGCTGAAGGAGAGGAGCATCCGCTCCCTAGCTTATTGCGTTAGCGTCGCTATTCATCGCCCTGAAATCACAGGGCAGCATGGGAAAGGGCGGAGACCACGGTGCCTTTTTAGAACAGCGGCTCCCTCGATAACAGGCTCAATTATAGGCCTGAACCACAAATGAACTCCAGCATTCACGATAAGACAATAACTTAATTCAGTGAAGATCGGGGGGATTGATTTGCACCGTTTATTCTATTAATCTTCTCCAGCTCTTTCTCCAGCCTTTCCTTCCCAAGCCGCCCCTGTTCCCTCTTCCCGATGAGGTTCGCTTGTCACTTGGGGTCCGTACATCTATCATCACTGCCTTCTTCTGCTGTTTATTTTATCTAATGTCTGTTTGGTTAGCTTCCAACTGTTTCCCCCAGCGTGGAGTCTCGTGATCTCAGCTCAGTCGTTTTCCACCACAGAGTCCCTCTGAAGGTGGTTTTGATCCCAGATCTTCCAGTTAAGATTTGGCAGAACTGTTCCCGGTGCAGGACGCCAGCTGCCTTTTTGAGCGGCCTGCATCTCACACCGCCCCCCCCGGTTTGAACTGATCTGGGTCAGGGGTGCGTCTGCCCAGGCTGGACCTGGGTCCCCGTCTGCTGAGGTAGACCCAGGCTTCTGTTGCTCTCCTGTGGAGCACATTAGGATTCCTCCATGTCGCCCCCATCCTCCCACAGCGTCGCCACCTCTTCTTCGTTATCCTTAGCAGGCCGTCATGTGACTCACTAACTATCTTCCTCTTGTTCACGGTGACCTTTCGTGGACCCGCCCGGCGCAGGTGTGTGGTTATGACCGACCTTCTCCTGGAATCTTCCCCTTTTCTCCTCGTCTTTCCGAGACCATCCAACCGCACGTAGCGCAGCCAATTATGAATTCGGAGCTGGACGTCGCTCAAGCTCCAAACGGCACCTTATGTCATCCCGTCTAGACGTTCTAGAGTCCACCCACCTGAGATTTGAGACCTGACAGGATCGCTGGGAGCGTATTGACCGTGCCTCTCTACAATAGATCAAATGTGACAAGAATCAGGGGTGCAGGGTTGTCTGGTTTTCGGAGCCGTGCGCCTCACGGAAGGCTGCCTTTCCTCCACAGAACACCTATAAAATGCTCTTATTAGAAGTGCTCCATCAATATGTGTACAGTCTCAATACTGTCCCTGCTTCAGCGGCCTTCAAAGAAAGTTCGGCTGACAAAAAGCATCTGAGCCTGCGCTTAAGTGTGTGACGTGTGTGGAGCACTCGGCAACATTTGTTTTAATTTAAAGTGCCGCTTCTCTGTGGTTGTGCCATGACTCTTTGCTCCCTTTCACACGGAGAGTGAAACTGAAAAATGAAAACATAGGCTAATTGCTCCAGTGTGAGAAGAGAGTGTAAAAGATAAATTTCCTTTTTTTTTGGAGGGGGAAGGGGGGGGGGGACTCGGGGAACATAATGAATCCATTCAGGGGAAGTTTATTTTCACTCAGCTGGGCTGTTCATTTTCTGAGGGTTCCTTAAGAAAACAAAAGACAGCCAAGTGTGCAAGGACATGTTAATACAATGTATTAGGACAGAGTGTGACATCGTTATGGAAGGCAGGAAATAGGTCGTCCTCACTTTTGAGTGAGAAGGAATACTGCCACTCAAGCAGGAGTTCTAGGAGCGCCTCTATTTTTAGTCGGCTCAGACACCAAACGGTTCAACTGCAACACAGACGCAAGAAATTATAGGATCCTCCACCAGGATTCAGGTTTAAATTGCAAAGCAGCTCGCAAGGAATTAAACAAAATGTGTGAAAATAGGAGCCGGACGGCTGCTCTGACAGCTTCACCTCCTCCGGCTCCATTCATTCATTCATGTCCTTGTAGCTGCTCACCATCCTGCATATTACACCTCTATAATGGCGAGAAACGAAACTTGTATTAATAAAATACCAAAATGAAACATTTCTCAGGGTGCGGCTATTCTGAATGTGACGAATGAAGCTGTTTCACCTCAACATTCCAGCTTTTCCAGTTCTCCCCCACCAGCTTTAATCTGAACAGAGATTTAATCAGGTTTACGGCCTCTCAGGAATGTTTGTTTTGACTCATAAGTTAATGCTGTTGATATTTTCCTTAAGTCTGAGTTATTCCGTGGTCATCAGAGGTACTATATAATTAATGTGTGTGTGTGTGTGTGTGGTGTGTGTGTGTGTGTGTGTGTCCAACCGAAGCCAGATGTTTCTTAGAACGCTCTCTAACATGTACATTTAACATGCAGACCCAGCTCACTTAAACGTTGGCTAACCTGATGCTAACGCGCCTGATGTTTGCCGAGCCTCCATCTGCATCCGCTCACACCCGAACGTGAACTTATTATTTATGCTGTAGTGGCGCATGTGTGCTCACGTGTCTTCTACCCGGCCCTGTCGCGACAGGTCAGTGAATCCTGGTCTGTTTTCAGCGTCCGACCAACGACGTGCGCTTGGAAACCATCAGTACAGGCCAGCTGATGGATGTGCTCTGTCTTACTAAAGAAATAAATGAAATGAAGTTAATATAGATCTGTATCTTTAAAGTCTCACGCGATCACTTCTGCAATAACACACTCATCATCAATCATGATCCGGTGCGATTGCTGCTGGTTTCCATCACTGAAATTATTCACAGCAAAATGGGTTGGAGGGAGCGGGGGTGGGGGGGGGGTGTTATGGCAACCAGGTCTGTGGGGATAATTAGAAATATTTAGTATGTACCACATATATCATGTCACGGGCATTCCTGGGCCAATACCTTTCGATTATACTTCATATCTGGATTTTTTTTAATGCTCACTCCTACAGAAGCAGCACCATCGTTCTAAAATCTGTCTTTGTGCACGAAAGCGTACGTTTATGTCGGGTAACCCGGGCCAGAACCGAAAAGAAGCCAGAAAATTCCCTCAGCGCGTCAAAGGAGAAGGCTCTCCACCTGAACCACCTGATCGATCCCAGCGAAAATGCGAAAAAACCCCTTTGTGTAAATAACAACACGTGACACGTGTCTCAAGAGCACTCAGTCGCCGGAGACCAGAGTCTATTCACGGGCTGATAATCGGGCCGTTTCTGATCCAGGGGCAGAGCGGCGGTGGGAGTTCAGCTTTCAGGCGCCGGGTGCTGTAAATGCTGCCTGTTGGCGTCTGAATGGTGGCGAGCTGGTGGAAAAGGCTGCGCCAGGGACGGAGACAGTTGGAGGATATTGATTTAATGACTTCAAAACGTGAAAATAGAAGGGGGGGGTGGCTGTAAACACTCCATCTCTCTGGCCTCCATATTGGTTTATGTGACGTCACTCTGGAAATTGCTGGTATCGCACGTCTGAATAATTTGAAACCCTTCGGGTTCGGCTGAGGGATGTGAAGGGAGCTACTTCCTATAAGATGGGGAGGCCGTCGTGACGAGCGCGTCAATCCGAGCCTGTGTCAAACACGTTTGGCACGACTCAAGAGCCGGTTTCAGATGGTTTTTATCTTGGGACCAAACAGGAAGCGAGCAGTGGGAAGAATAACACAAAGCTGATCAAGGCTGCAGTCAGACTCTCATTGTTCCTCAGCGTTGCGGTTTGACTCCTGCCTTTCATGTGGGACTGCTCCAGTTTTCCTGCCTCGCCTCGCCCATGCGTGCCACGTGTGGCAGTCATCCGAGGCATCGCTCTGGCGGTATTCTCAGCAGAAGCCCTCGGATTTTACACGCGGCGGCCTCGTAAAGGACGGGAGACTGAGAGACAATGATGAAACGGTCGTATTAAAAGCATTAACCCCTCTTCAGGCGCCGGCCTGTCTGACACGCTCCCAGATTGATTCTTAATTGGGTTTGTATGGACCCTGGAACGGCCGTTGATGAGCACAGGCTAAAGTGGACGTCCGCGGCTTCGATTCTCCTTTGCAGAGCGAGGCGTCCTCCTGTTCTTGCAAAGTAAAAGCGTAGAGAAACGGCTAATCTGCACATCTTGAAAACTGATGCTAAAGAATGATCCATCATCCCGGGCAGAGCAGAACAAAGCCAGGGACTCGAAGGGATGCCATTACTCATCAGACGTCCCTACCAGTTGGCATTAACCAGCTGTGTAGCACCACGGCTTTTTGGGAAACTTGTTTTGGTAGCAATAAATCACTGGGAGTTACTGCGGAATGCCATCCATTCCTCTGGCAACCGCTCGAGTCTTGGAAAAGACGGGTTAAAAACTGAGAAAAGAGGGACAGAGGGGGCTTGAATGTGGCCCGGTCCCCCCCCACCCCCCGTCACCAGCTTCCCTTTGAAGAGGAAGAGACGGAGGCTTTCCCCACCTCCGCTTGTGAATATTTTCACCCCCGGTCAGAGAAGAGGCTTGTTACCAGAGCAAGCAGACATAATGGAGAGCCGTGCTGCAAATCTCTGCTCAAGCTGAGGGGAGAATTAAAGCTCGTCTGCAGTCTGGTCTGGGTTTCAGACCGGAGGGGTTCTGCTGACACCCCGGCGTATCCTCAGTGGCTCCACCAACGTTAACGCAACGACATAATGAAAAATCCACCATCATCGTAATGCATCATGTGGAGTAATCTCTTTTTTAATGAATGTGCAGTGGAGTTCTGTTGGGTCGGGAAATAATGGACCAGGGACCTCTTGGACTTGGGCTTCAGCTGGAAATCTTCTTATTAATGAAAAAGATTCAACTAAAAGTTAAATATTAAGTGCAATTATAAAAGAGCACCTGCAAAGTATTGCAAATGAATTTTTATCATATTCACACTTTAAGGTTTTGTTCTCTATTATTCATTATTTAAAATATAGCTTTAGAACGCGTGGATCACGTTTCATAAAATGTTCATGTCCTTCGTTAAACATGGTACAGGGAGAAGAAAATGGCTGCTTCTGCTGCTGCTTCTCCCACTTCTTATTATTATAAATGTATTCATTTAATAAGTTAGTTAAGAAGTTAATAAGAATGCTGCATAAATACACCCAGTCAGTGTGAGCCCGTGCTGCTTTGCTAGTTCCTCTTTTACCTCTTTTACCACGACTCCCTCCCACGTCTGGCCGCGCTGCGCCTCACGTAACGCTGCGTGTTTCTCAGCTGGCAGTTCAGAAATCTATTATTAAAGAAAATTCCTTCTCTTCTGTGATTGAAATCGCTGATAAGCAGTGAAATGATGCATTCATTTGCACCACTTGTGTCACCAAGAGACGGTAAATTTCGGCAATCGCCAATCAGCCATTGTAAAAAATGAATAAATCAACTGCTATAACGTCAAATATTCACTTTTCATCCATGAGTTTTGAATATATATTGTAATAAATGGGGTTCGGAAAATGCAAAACACCAAATAAATTTACCAAATCAGCCCGAATGAAATAACCGCTGCGTTACTAAGACAACGTGGCCACTGCAGCAGCTCAAGTAAAGGTAACTGGGACTTTATGGAACAATTGCCAGCAGGAGAGGAGCAGGTGGTGGGGCAGCAGCTCTCTGACGCAACCACTTGTTGTGCTATCTGCTCTGGAAGGCGTCATAAATCGGCCAGGACGGCCCGCTGGGGTGGTCCACCACCAGCCTCGTCCCAGGGTGGGCCATCACCGGCCCCTCAGGCCCGGCAGACTCGTCAATGTCGCTTCTATTCTGGTCGCCCAGTGAAGGAGAGGTGCAGGAGCGAGTGAAAGAACCTGCTCCAAGCACATGGTGGTCTTCATACTAAAGCCATAAAAATTCATGGAGCACTTGTGGAGCGGGGGTTCAAGGTGACGCGTTCACAAATGGATCCTACCAAAGCGCCGCGCGTGCGATCCAGGAAAAGCCTCCGCGGCGCGCCTATCTGACGGGAGGAAGCAGATAACACAGATATCCCTGCTAACGCTAGCGTGCGGTTCCATCCTCGCCTGTGCTTCAGAGTGTCTGAGCCATTAATCATCTAAACAGCCACACGACTGCAGCCAGTAAGGAAGATTTTGGGTCTCTTCCCAGCCGTGTCTATTAGTCTGAGCCGAACAAAGGAACCGGTGCTGCCAAACACGCCAGTGTTTTCGATTAAAGACGTCCATGAGTCCGTTTGTTGGATGGTGGGTATTTTTGATGTGACGAGACTCAATTAATTAACTAATAGGAGGTAAACGGTCCGTTTTCATTAGCTCCAAGGATCCAAGATTCACACGTTGAAGGATGACTGTGTGCCTCCCAACACACACACACACACACACACACACATCCTTACACTGCTATCTTTTACTGACATAATGCATTAAACAGCACCCTACCCTGACCCCCAACCATCCCAACGACCTCCTGAGCCCCTTAAACCTTAAAACCCAGTCCTTTGAAGTTGTGGGGTGAAGTAAAATGGCCCTGCTATGCAAATATGACCCACCTTTGCTATTTAAATGCTGATTTAGATGCTAAATGTGTAGTAAATGTGAAAACACACACGCGCACGCATGCACTGCATTGTACTGGGTTTATTACATCCCTCATTTGGTTCTGCCAGAGTCTTTTTTAGGTTTTATTGCATTCCACTTTGGACTAAATTCCTTCCTTTAATGGGTGGATGCTACCCTGCGTCTTCACTGAGAAGGAAGCCGCTGCCGTCATATTAGCGGCCCGTTGTGATCCAGAAGAACGGCACCGCGGGGGACGTCACTAAATCTCACTCAGATTCCTGTTTTCTGAAATGGAGTCATGCCTGGGAGGTAGGATCATCTCCCAGCAGAATGTGTCAAATGGAATACGGAGCGCTCGTCGGAGGGAAGGAATGGCTGGAAACAAAGTCGGCAATAAGACGCAGGAGCTGCACGGGTGCACGTGGCGACAGTTTCAGGCATCATGAGCCGTGCGCTCAAATGATGAATCATCAAAAGGATTCCAGTGTTATAGATATATGCAGCACCCATCGATTGGGTGCGGGAAATACAGCCCCAACTCTGACCTCCGAGGTTGCTCATTGAAGTATGCTAACGAGCGCCGCCGCCATCGCTGGATCCCTTTGAACTTTCGACTTGGTCACGGATTGACTGAACTCACAGAGGTAGAGAGCCGGCTGCTTTCTGCCCGCGAGCCCTTGGCCCTTCTTCTGCCATCTGCTGGACCTTATTTCATTTGAATAATAAATGACAGCCCCCCCCCCCCACCAGCACGCAGAAAAAAGCAGCTACCAGCCTCGATGGAGGACCTGGTGTGTCGCACTGTAAAACGCCAGCCTGGGGCAGGTCTGCAGGCTTTCCGCTGTGATTCAAATGTGAAATGTATTCTTCTACGCCCCACGCTGAAGGGAAGTGGGCTCCTCCTTTATGGGCACCAAGCAGACACGCAGACACGAGCTGGAAAGTTGAAAATATTTTCCTGCTTCCCCTTAAATGAAAAGAAGTCCCCCTCCTTTGAAAAGAGGAGTAGATTTTATCAGCCGGGCACGCTCACATGGTTGCAGTCTCACTGGCAGCAGATAAAAAGCAGAGACTTTTTAATCATTGGCAATTTATAGATTCGTCATTGGGCATAGAGAATATAAAATGGCTGCAGTTTTAGCTCGCCCTGTTGCAGATAAGGTTCCTCGCCGTCAATTTACATAGTTTCCAGCTGGAGACGCGCTCGGGCAAATCTAATTCTGACTTTTTCAAACCTTGAAGTCACACAACAGTGCTCTCAAGTGGCAATAAAGCCACTGGCCTCTGAACTCTGGCGTACTTCCCGCCGCCACACTTTACAAGTCGGAGGATTGAGATCACGGCGTCTGCTCGCCAGTGGATTCAAATAGAGTCAATAGGCGCCTCTTTCCCCTTCAGCAGTCAGCATGCGAATCTCAGATATCAAAGAGGCCAGATTAGCATGCATATACTCGGGAAAAATTCACCCATTAGAATTTTCACTTCATACGAAACGCAGTGAGAGCACAATGAATGCTAACGGATGCTAATCCTTCAAAAAAGAGGGCCTGAACCTGACAGAGCACGAGCGCCCTTAGCAGAATATTTACAGAACAGGGAAAAAAGTGTTATTTAAGCCATGACTATCCTGTCAAATGGAATATGGAGAGCCCATAAAAAAACGGCCCCCCCTCTGTGAGCCTCCGCTAGCTTTAACAATGGCTGTCTGCCGCAGGTTTCGGGGGCAGTCAGGCAGGTTCTTCCATTTCTCCTTCGTTTAAACACCGCTGTCGAGCTCTGCGGAGGACGGGACCCGCGTGCCTGGTCGGAGACAATGGAGGCTGGCTGGAATTAATGAAACAATTATGAGCAGACCGCGCAATTATGGAGCTCTCTAAAGTGGGTTCCGCATGACATCAGCTTGGATAAAATATACACAGGTGCCATAATAGAACAGCACTGACCCTGATGACCTTGGGGGTCTCCGGCTGGGACGGAGGGCTTTCCTTTCCCCGCTCCGATCGAACCCATCGATCGCCACATAATCACGAAACTGCTGCAGAAATTCAACAAGCTCGGTGCTAAAAAGGTCCAATTAGCATTGTTCAAGCGGGATATGTGGAGCACCACCAGTCCGGTGGCTGCAAACACCGGGTTCCAGTAAAAAAGAAAGCCACGTTCGGCGGACTCACCTTTGATCGAGTTTCTCCGACATGAAACAGCAGGGGTTGCAGGATGTTGCAGCATTCTAGGGGTTTTTTTTAGTTTCCTCGGCGCCTCTGCGTCCGTGACGCGGTTGAGTGCACGTTGGAAACCTGAAGTCTAATTTCATGGCGAATGTAGCCTGTTAGAGGGCCGGCGTCACCTGGAGATCTGACCTCTGAACCGGGATTCAACCAGCACGAGCGCTTCAGAAATGGAGGTTATGTTAAAGTAAAATCATTTCCTGAGGGAGGGGCGACACAGGCAGATTGTGAGACCACCCTGGGGAAAAGAAATTCCCAACACTTGAGAGTGCAGATGGGCCCACGCCTCTGCGGGTGCGAGGGCTGACCAGAATCATCGATAATCCCCCCCAGAAACCCTCAGCATGGTTTGGATTTAGCCTCTATAATAAACTGTTGCATATGAGAGCTCGTGAGTACAGGGTTGTCCCACATTGAGGAATATAGCAGCCAGCGATTGTTTTCATTCGAAAGGAGGAGATTTAGGTCGACCTTGTCGCTCCCAAATCCACCCTGCAGCACGTCTGAGGGCTTTGGCTGGCTGGCGGAGCAAAATAATGATATTAATGGTAAAAAGTTTTCCAGATGTTTGGACAAATACTCCTGATTGTCAGGGAGAGATGCCGGTGGAAAACCGCTTCTACCTTGTGGGACAAGTTGGATGTTGCTGTCTGACTGGGGAGGAAACGGCGTTTTATCAGCGTGGGCTATTGAGGGCCGACGGGACTGCTCCTCAGACCAAGAACATCCCTGCCCAGGGTGACAGCTGTTGAGAATCAGCAATTAAAGTCACCAGCCTGAGGATCTTCTCCAAGTAGCTGGTCCTGTTTTCCTCCTGCAGTTTAACTGTGGAGCCCAGAGAGCCGACAGCATGGAACATTTTTTAATGCTGAGTACCTGGGCGTGCTGCGTTCTCTCCAGCTGAGAGGGGGAATTTAGCCACGGCCGGGGGAAGCGGGCTCGCTACTCCTTTAGCTGGATTTCGGAGCCAGATGGATCGCTAATGTCTCCTCCATCTGTCGGTCCGTTCGCTCCTCCAAGCCCCAAAAACCCAGAGTGAGAGGAGGCCTGCGAAGCTCCGGGCGGCAAGAGGTCGGGAACAAAACTGGGCGAGAGTCATGGAAAAATTAGCTTAAAAAAAATAAACAACGCAAAGATGTTTGATTATCATGTGCCTACGTGCACAGCCCTGGACCCTCCTGGAGGACCATCAAGAGAAGGGTCATAAATGCAGCAAACAGCCTCCTAAATATAAACAGCCAGGAACAGCGGGGACGCTAAAAAAGTTCTTCAGTTTTGGGTTTGACTGACACTGCAGGGGCACGAGTCCGACGCCTTAGCGTCTCGCTAAGCTCCATTATTTGATGGGTTTGGAGTCAGAACGAGCCGATGTTGTCAAGGATTAGCCCCAGCAGACTTTGATCACCGGGAATTGGTTTGCATCGTAAAAAAAGTGCGACTGTTGTGCGGAGAAAAGCCGGAACGCCGAGCCCACTCCGAGCCGGACTCCGGGGTTATTATCAGAGCTCCTTTATGTCACTGAATTTATGGTATTCATAAAAAATAATTGAAATCACACACGAGACTTGAGAAACAACTGGAAAAGGAATTACGTCAAAGCAATCAGGGACTTTTTGATGGCTGTTTATCTGTATACAACGCTCCTGGAGAACAGAACATCAGCTTGTGCGTAAACCCGACGCGCGTTCCTGGCCGCCGTAGCCCCTGGACGCAGCAGCTGGAACCGCACTTCCAATAACCACAAAAGAAGTGCACATAATATTTTATTCCGCGCTGTCCAACGACTATTTGTGTGATTACGATTTAACTACCCTCCCGAGACCAGCTTGTACTTTTTTTTATGTTCACCGGGCACATTTGTCTAACGGTCCAGAACTGCGGCGGTAGACAGACCGGATCCAGTCGGGAGCGTGAGGGAAGAGAGCGAGGGCCCCCGGCAAGCTGCCCTGGCTTTGTTTACAACAAAAAGCCATTGTTTGATGTGGCCGCGCAGCCGGCTCCAAAGCTCCCGCTCCCACAGGATGTGCTCTGGGTAAACTGCCAGACGGAGGCCACTGCTGGATGACTTGGACTCTGCCACGCTAGGCGTCTCAGCAGAGGCCTCGGGAGGCTCGGAGAAACGTGCTTCTCTGGCGCCCTCTTTGAAATGCTCGTTTCAGGTGTCTCCGTCTCACCGGAGAGATTTCACGCCGTTTCGAATATGAATTTTTAATTTCTCAGTCACAGTGACATTGAAAGCTTTTTTTTTTCCCGTTCGCTTACCCGCCGCGCTCCTTAGAAACATAATGAATTTCATTATTTTATTTTTTTTTTACTGGCAGGAAGCATTTTTCTCTCAGTCACGCTTCACCTATTATTCCCTCGCTCGCATCATCGAGACAATCGAACCACATGCTGTCGCCTTTACAACAAAACCGTTGGACTAAAACTAGCGTAGCGTGCGGACAGGGCGGACTCCAAAACTTTTAACTTTTATTAATTTCTGCTCATGCACAGTGTCCCTCTGGATGTCTGAGCCGTCAGTCAGAGAACACAAAGAGAAAATGATTTCCAGCAACAGTCTGGACAGAAACCCACCAAGCCTGGGTTTCATAAATATAGTATTACAGTTAGCATATTTGTGTTTTTCTTTTCCCTTTAATTAAGCTAAGGGCAGACTTTGGTTGAGTAAATATAGAAGGAAACAATAAATATCCTGTCATCGGTGTGTCGTTCTGCAGGAGCCCCGACCGTCTGTCACAGTGGCTGGAATATGGTGCTAATCTTCGCCTGAAGAAAAGCTGGGCAAGCAATAAAAAAGCGGTGGTGAGCCAAGCTCAAATCCCATCTGACCTTAACCTCCTCTCCTGCAGCCAGGATGAGATGAAAGGTGGCGTTGATGTCTCTGCTGCCCCCCAGAGGTGCTGCCTTCACAAGCAGGAGAGGGAAACGCCTTCAAAGCTAGTCTTCAGATATAGCGCTAATAGCCGCTGCTTCTTACATGAACGCCTCTTTAAATGAAGGAGGCCAGTTTTGAAGTTGGAGCTATTAAACAGGCTCCAGCTCCTCAAATGTTATGATTTACCAGTTTTGGAGCGGAGAACCAGGCAAATCGTTCAGAAGTCTGTAAGTCTGCTTCATGCACCATTTTTTTGATTCTTCATGTCAGTAAAAGGACAAAACCACTAAGCGCCTAAAAAAAAAAGCTACCTGTAAAATCTTCAGCAACATTCCAAAGTGAGCTGTTAGGAAGTGAAATATGCGCTCTGTCCTTCCTCTTCAGAATTGAAATGACAGTTCTGGCAGAGCCGGCTGGCGGTGGGAAACGCAGCGCAGGCAGAGACAGCAGAAATCCAAGCAAAGGCTCGGAGACAGTCGGAGCCCGAACGTCCTTCCTTTTGTTCCCAACGCGCCGCACATGTTTGTCAGGATGTTTTATAGCCAGCTGTTTCATCTTTTGGCATTCCGGGCTGGAATTAATAGACCTCGGGCTCGAGGCGGCTGTGAATGTTCGATGCTGGAGTCCATCTAACCAGGAGTAACAGTGGCCCTCCTGATTAGAAGAAGCATCGAGACTTTCATCACCGAGAACAAGGGAGCGTCAGGCGGACACAGAGCTACGCAAAGTCCATCTAACAATCAGCCCCGCGTTGCTGCATATTTATATATTCCATCCGCTCTTTGATATTTGCTTGTTTGTTAGTAGAGAAGCGCTCAGAACATCCGAGCGACACCGCTTTGAAAAATGAGGCAACGTCAGGATGAAAACCAAAGGAAGTCGCCGTGGCGATCAGCTGCCAAAGCTAAATGACAAGTGACGGTGTGTGTGATGTTACTGGAGCCCATTAGGGGACCCTCCTAACGGCGCGTCCCGTTTCAGCCGGAACAGAAACCTGAGGTCGGAACAGTCGGTGACCTGAGCAGGAGGGGGCTCCTCGCTGGATCCGCCCAGCGTGTGTGTGTGTGTGTGTGTTTACTCGGGGAGCCATGCTGTCATGGTGGCTGTGAACTTGTCGTGTCAATCGTGAGCTTTTCACCTCCCGATCGATATGTTATCGGCTCTGTGCCGATACCAGCTCCTCTCTGCATGAGCACCCGAGCTCTGTGGCCTCCGTCTGCTCCCTGCCGACACGATGCAGCCGAGTCAGCATGTAATAATAATAGTAATAACAGCAATAAGGCAAAACGTGCTGGATATTCTCTTGTTATCTTGGAATTATGGCTTCGCTCGTACAAGTAACAGTATAAAAAAACCCGATCATACATAATCCACTGTAAAAGAGCTGGAGCCCTGATGTGGTGCGCCAGAAAAACTCAGCTATCTGCATCTCATATGAGGGCTGCGAAGCCCGAGGAAGCGCACGTACGCTCTGACTATTAAGTGTTTATTAGAGAGCGGCGCTCCAGAGCAGAGAACACAGGAGACGACACAATAAGCGCCCGGAGAACCTTGAAAGGTCAGAAAACAAACCCGCGTCTCCTGCAGGAGACTTATCAGATATTACAGAAGCCGCTTTCATCCGCCAGCTCACCGGGAGAGGGCGGCTCTGATCTCCAGGACCGGAGCGGACCAGCTGAACACAGCTGCAGTTTCCATACAAACGCACATAACTGATGTCATCACCAGTACGTCCAGGAAGAGGCGGGGCCGATCCAACACCGACGACGCCATCGGCTGACTGAAAACACCAAAAGTTGATGCAACTGCAGCAACTTTTCCTGCATCCGCGTCGGTCTGACGGCTTAATTAGCGCTTGTCTGTAACAAGGTAGCCACAGGTGTCAGAAAAGAACAGTGGCGTTCTGTTCGGCTTGGCGTTTTCGACACGTCGCTACGGCGGCGCGAGCGGCTCGTTTCTGCTCCATGTGTGTATTATCCGACACGGGAGTAATTGACAGATCCACTGCTTTTAAAACTGTGATTACTGTAATTACACAGAAGCACTTTTCAATTGCAAATGAAGACACGTTTGAATGTAGCCCCGGAATTTTAATCGGGCCTGTGTGCCAGATTTTGCATCTCGGTTAAAATTAAGGAGAATGTGAGACTTTGGATGGGTGGTGGTGGGGGGGGGGGTTATATGATTTTTTTTCTGAAGCTAAGCATCACTTTGTGCTCAGAGTAAACCAAAGTCAAGCAGCATAATTCATAAAAAGAATTGATAACACACAAATCTCAACGGAACTGCCTCCATATCAGCGCTGATGGTTGTACGGGCGAAGCCTTGTCTGATTGCAATAGCCGGCAGAAGGGAGATGAAAGAATAAATTACTATGGGATGTCTAACTCTGAAATTGGGCCTTTGAAAAAGCGCACATGTGATCTAGCGAGGGGGAGATTGCCTCTGCATGTAAAGGTGTTTGGCAATGTAGAAATGACAATTTAGAGTAATAAAAATCGGAGTTGAACCACCTACGGTGGCTGCTAAGGAGCAAAATGGCTTTTTGCATGAGCAGATCCATTAAAAAATCTATTAATATCGTTTTAATATGTTTATTGTATTGTGGGGTTATTACACATCAGGTTAAAACAACACACAAACAACCCACCTTGCCTTTAGCTATCAAAAATATTCTATTATATTTATGTTCTTGGACACGAATATTGAATTTTCTGGATGACTTTAATTAAATAAATCATTAACTGAAGCTGCTTTGAATTTTCCAAGCCTGAGAAACTGTCTGTAATTAGAGTTTTCCCATCTACAAGAAGGAAAAAATCCTTCTCTAACCCCATTTGAGACACAACTTTAGCAATGACTGGATCCATTTGTGACACAATTCTGATGAATTTTTATCATCTTTTTCAACGCAGCGTTGATTAAAGCGACGCCAGGCCACTGAAGGGGGAAGCCAGTGTTACTGGGCACGGATGAATTCTTCACCGTGAAAACCAGCTTGAGGAGATCCATGACCTCAATCCCCGTCGGAGCCATTGGAACGAAGTGCCAACGAGCCTGAACGTCCAGCCTCTCAGGGGGAAATTACAGTAAATCCCAGCAAGTCGGTGACGCTGATAAAGAAGCGGATCAATAATTGTGGAATCAAGATGGTGGACGATCGGAATCCATACTCTTTAATGTTCTTTTGAGCTGATCCAAATTTATTGGACCGAGGGATCGATGGAGCAGATGTTTCCGGGGTATTCGGGTTTATTTATTCTAAAGGCAGCATTTCAAGCGGAACAAAATCTTGAGATTTTAGCACGTTTGACAAAGCTGTTCTGCTCTGTTCCAAAGAAGCTGTTTTCATTTTTTTTCCAACATAAATACGGAGTCGACAGGCAAACAAAACACACCCAAAAACCACGTTATTGTTGCACCTCCAGCCAGACGGAAGAAGGTGGGAGCAGATGGTGGAAGTAAATGCACCGCTGGTGGTGCTGAGAGGTTCTCCCAGCACACAAAGAGAAAGTAGATGGTGTTCATCGGCCCAGCGCCTCTGAGGACACATGGGGATAAGCCTTAAGCTAGGAACACAGCAGAGAGCCAGGGGTGAGGCCAAGGCACACATGGTTCGACTCTGAGCGTCCCGCTGCAGAAGCAGACTAAACCAGATGATGTGTCACACGACGGCCTGTTGGCTTGTTGTAAACAACGAGACCCTCATTCGTGCTGTCGGGAGAAACTTTGGTGGAGGAAACTACAGAGCGACAGGTCAGGGAGGGGAAGAGGGAGCAGATCGAAAGGTGTGACGCTGCTGGCAGAGGATCCAGATTTCTGTCCGTCTCTGCCCGCTGCAGGAATTGAAAAGGACCTGGCTGCTGCATAATATAATTGGTTCCAGGAGCTGCGAATGATGCGGGGAGGGACTTAAACCCACCCCGAGAAGGCTGACGGTACACGGCTGAGAGAGGTTGCGAGGATGGGGGGGAAGCAAAACAAAATAAATGCAAGTTGACAGGGAAAATGGGGGACAGTTAGGCTTAGCGTTATTAGCATGACAAAGAGAAAAGAGCAGCGAGTCCACTCCCTGCACAGAGGGAGAAGAGGTTTAAGGACAGAGCAGCAGGAGATGAGGAAGTGGCACACTGGGCCGTGTGTGTGTCTCCGTGTGCTCCTACCAGACTCCGGCTATGTGGACCTGTCACTCATCACCCGCCTCCGTCCTGTGTGGAACCCAGCCGCCGGCAGGACGCAGGACGGTGTCTGCTGAGATGGGAACACCAGGACGCGCCACAGACAGTGGAGGACTTGCTCCACTTTTTAAAAACAAACACACGCACGCGCACGCTAAACCTAAATTTATGCCACAGATAAAATCATCTGCAGCAGATGCAATCATCAAAGTCTGATAACTCCTAAAGGGGCCCTCCAGGGGGAGGCTGATTACTCCTCTGCGGGGCAAAAAGTGACATCATCCCCGTCGAGCGGCGCGCATGCTTAACACAAAGTCCTTTACGTGCTCTGCGCACGGTGGCGTGCACGGGCGCGCAGTCTGGCTCGGGGGTCTCCGTGCAGTCAGTTGTGCTCCGTTGCATCAGCCGACCACATCAAACACTGGAGGACAGGGTTAATCTCTCCCAGAGGTCTCTGCACAGACGCAACTTTACAGAGCCAAAGTAATCCTCGCTGCCAGATCTAATGATATGGGCGACACCCTCGTTCCCTTTGTTAAACACGCAAGACGACTCCTAATTAACTGATTAAGCACCGTGAGGGCGTCCAAGCTGATGAGTTTCGTTCAAAAAATGAATCCACGCTGAGCAGTGAAACAAACATGCTAATTGAAGAAAACATTTTTGTGTTTTCTAGTTAAAATGAAAGCTTGTACGTTAGGCTGCACGCACACGGTACAAATTAGTGCTTATTCCATAACTGTTGAGCTACTTTCAGGCAATTAAATGACTCAAATCAAAAGAGGAAAAAAGTAGAAACTGCTCAAGCTAGTTAGCAGCTGTTGGATCTGCAGGCAGCCGCACTGAATAGATTTACTCAGAGATCTCAGAAAAAGACAATTGGTGGCCTAAAGTTGAACTTGTGCAGAGTGGGTGGGGGTGGGAGTGGGAGCCCCCCCCCCCCCCCCCCATTCCACCAGAGGCTGACACACAGCTCTTTAGCACCTACGCCCTGTATCAACGCAGACGACACCAAACGTTACCGAGTCGCTCTTTAGAACCTCCCACACGTTTCTCTCGCATTTCCTGCACCGTGCACAGAAAGAAACACGATTAGTTGGTATTTTTAAATGAGACCGTTGGACGATGAGCCCATGTTGTGCATCTGAAGATCGAATATTTGGAAAACGGATGCACAAAAGTCGCTCAATTCTTCAGTTCTCATCGGCCGACTGTGTGTAAGGATGCAGCTGTACAAAATAATAAGCCAGTAATCAGTGCAAAATAAATAAAGTCAACGCACTTTGATCCAAATCAGTATTAAATCGAGGAAAATTTGAGATGGTGAAGAACAAAACGCTGCAGGAACATCGAACTCTGACCTCCAAAATGTAATCAGTGACCGGCGATGGAGCTCTGCTCCAAACATGACCCGTCTTTCAGGCGTTTTGGAGATACCGCGTACACGGTGAACAGCAGGCAGGGCTGACCTTTCACCTACAATACAGGCCCAAAGGTAGCAAAATCTGAAACCAGTTCCTGAGGCTCCAGAGGTCTGCACGTCTCCATTCCAAAAGTCTGGGATTCATAAAAAAAACAAAAAAAACAAGAGATGCTGCAAACCTGTTTCAAAAACAAATGAATTCATCCTTGAGTCAGAGTCGAGATTTGGGCAACATTTGAAGAAACTCCCAGTCGTGGAGGCGAAAAAAAGCAAAGATTTTTTCAATTAAAGGAGGCTGAAGAGGAGGCGGAGCGGCGAGAAGCCCGTCGTTATTCTCCGTTTTCTACATGCAAATTTTTCACAGGTGCGTTTGTGCGACGACAGGAAGGTGTTGAAGCGGCTCACACACACACACTTACACACACACGCGTGAACGTGAATAATAAAGGCACTGTTGACGTGCTCGTCTTCAGCTCTGCGTATTCAGGCGACCTCAGTTTTGCGTTCCACTGAAGAGCGACCTTTTGACCTTCCTGCTCCCCTCACAGCCACGGTTATACAGGTGCCCTGTCTGAGAATCTTCCTGTCAGATTCCGTCAAATTTAGTCAGATTTCCTGTTTTGTTTTTTGGTTGCTGGTGTCGCCTGAGCAGCGGCATAAATCTGCATCTCTAATTTCTCTCTTAGGGCGGCTGGATCCATCAGAATCCACTTAAAGGTGTTATTTTTCTGTCCGGTGATCACAGAGACAAACACATTCCGTTAAAATGGAATTTTCTCATCAGGCTTTTGGTTCATCCACTTCCCAAAATGCGGGATTTTAACCAACTGGAAGAAACCAAAACTCTGCGAGTGTGTGTATGTTCTCGGACCGACTCATTCTACTAGCAATGTGAGGACATTTTTGAAACGTGAGAACATTTTATCCGGTCCCCACAACTGTGGGACTGTTTGGGGGTTCAGACGGGGTTTTAAGGTTGAGGTTAGACTTGGGTTTCGTTCAAGGTTAGGGTCAAGGTCAAGGGACAGTTAGAGGTACTGAATTGCAAAAGGTCCTCACAAGAATAGACAAACAAGGAGGCGTGCGCCATGATACCCAGGCCCGGCAGCGTGCAGGGCGACAGCGTTCCCGTAAAAGCACCAACTGATCCAGAAGAGCAGCTCCACTGCACCAACATTATGAATGGAGTCGCTCGGTAATGAACTGCCCCCGGGGCTGTTCCCCCGCCGTTGCCCCCCTCTAAAAACCCCCCATGCTACCAAACACTTAATACAGGGATTCTGTTACTGTAAAAAACACACACACGTAAAATATGAGTCCACCTGTGTGAATGGATCAGCCCAGCTGTGCGAGGGAGATACCTGACACTAATATCAGGCAATTGGACGAGCTTTAATACCAGCGGGACAAGCCTACTTCCCAAAATGGCGTTGAGCAGCGTGACGCGGCGCTGACAGTTGCATCTCTGAGCTGCTGACTGTTTATCCAGACACGGGCTGATGGGACGGGTGTGAAGTGACAAATGTGGGGTGTCATTATCAGCATGAGGCGTCGCGCAGCGGTGCAACACCGCGCCGTGAATTATACAGCAGCCGGGCGCTTAAGAGGCTGAGCGGGGGCAAAGATGATGGCGCCGAGTCGCCCGGGTCGCCTGAAACACGACTGTCAGAAGATATTTCAATCTCAATTACCAGGTTTTCTGTTTGCAGTGTCACAAACTCGGCTCCCGGGCTCGGCGCTGGTCCACATGTGGAGGGAGGGAAAAGGCAGATGTTTGAGGACAATAACAGACTGTTTATGTACTGTTAAAAATATAAGGATGATTTTTTTTTATGGCTAAAACTCTTGCAATGCCATTGAACAGAGAATATTGGGATTTCAGAATAAAAGCTTTTCAGGTAAAAACCTTAACTTGTAAAAAGAATTCCCAAATGAATCAGTCAGTCTGTTTTTATTCTAAATAAATCCTAATGATTTTGAACAACAAATGTGTAGATTTGTTCTCATGAAATAAATCAGAAAATTAAAATTAAATTACAATTAAATTCAAATTAGTAATTCAAATGTTTGTTTTTAAGATTCTCCATCTGAGGATCTGGTTTTGGAGCAGGATCTTCAGTGAATCTCAGTAAATCTATTATTGCCACGACTATTTTTTTCCTTCATCTGCTCGTGTGAAATCTGGATGGGTTTGAACAACGAAAAAGAAATAAAAATACAGGAAGGAGCCAGAGGGTCCTGCAGATCTTCACAGTTTAACCGAGTCGATTTCAGGTCTATTTCTGGAAGGTTTGAAGAAAACAGAGGAACAGAAAATAAAAGGTGTTGTGTGTTGCAAAGGTTAACCTTCATCTGTGGCTAAAACGAGGTTACAATCATCACCGAGACAAGAAAAATGATAAAGTCTTAGGGGAAAAAGGGCCTCTGTCATCCTTTTGGCTCCTCCGTCAGTCTGCATTAGACCTGATTTGTACTCGGAGACCAACTTTGAACACAAGGAGAGCACCGGCTTGTAACCCTTGGCGACAGCCAACGGTGCCGCGGCAGCTAAACAGAGGAGGTAAATCTCAGATCTCGCCTTTGAACGCTGTCCTAAATTTAGGCCTATTGGTCAGCCCGGATCCCTGTAATCAATTTGAAATAGTCGAGCATGTCCAACCTTGTGACCGACACCTGAATGGTAAAAGCTTAGCACAGCACAGACAGAAGAAAAAAATCCTACACCCACGTGATGGCAGTGAAGTAGCCTGGACTAAAGCATGCAAGTTAATGTTTAACACCGGCACCTGCTAACCTCCCGGAATTGTTTTACACTCCTGTTACACAAAATGGCCGTGACTGTACACTTCTGGACGTGCTGAGGGATTAATGAATTCTGATTCCTCCTCCTGAGGTACAAAATACAGCTCTGGCATGCCAGCATTGTTGTCAATGAATGGGATTTCCATGGAGCCCAAGGTTCCTGAGCATTTGCTGCTTGGACATTGTGCCAGGTGCAGCAGAGAGGAAGAAAAAAAGAAATAAAAGTGTGTTTATTGCTGCTGCTGCTGCTGCTGCTGCTGCTGCAGTGCATCATCATCAATATTCCCGTATCTCTTTAAAATAGAGAAAGGTCTTTCACTCATGTTCTCTCAAAACGGCATTTTCACAAGATCTTTTTACTCGCATTAAGAATATTTTTACGTCTACTGAGCTGCTAAAGATGCCCGCGTTCAAATAAATATGCTGGTTTTCATGATTTATTCATTTATCCGTGTCAGTGTGCACACAGTAGATAGTGCACGTGAGTTACTGAGACATCCCTGCAGAACAACACTCTGTTTTTGTAGTGCACACACACTCAAAATTAATATTTATAATGTTTCTATGCGTGTATACTTCCATGATAATAATATAAGCACTAGCAATTGTATTAAAGGCAATATATATATTTTTAAATGTACATTAAAAAGCACTTTTATTTCTTCTGATCTCCAGCAACATTTTCGCTGAGCAGCTTTTACAGGTGCGTTAAAACACGTTAACCAGAATATTCCCAAGGTGCTATTGTGGAGAAGCAGCCAAACGCTGGCTGGGAGTTTCTAATTCCAGCAGCAGAGTGTCAAACAAAGGCAGAACAAGCTGCTCCTTGGCAGAAGAATCTCCCGGTATTATGGTCAAATTAGACATGCTGCAGGCCTACTTTTCTCTTCCCCCCATGGAAATGACCCGCGTAGTGTAATTTAGGAGGAAGACGACAGGAACGCTCCCCCTGCTCCGTTCCTCCAGGTCCTTCCTCCTTTTTTCCAGCCCTGTCTGCATTTATATGCAGGTGATGTCTTTGGCGGTGCCGCTCGCTGCTTCGTGGACGTTTCCATTTTAGCGGTTCGTACGTCTCAAGCCTGCGTCGGCGCTGGTGTCTCTGTTTTTCTCCATTTCACCCCAGAGGACCGTCGGAGAAGCTGCTTTTCCGGGGAATATTTCACCAGCTCTGCCATAATTCACAAAGAGGTGATTTATTTTTTGGATAGATAGATAGAGAGGTGGTGAACAGAAGGAGCACGTATCCGGATAAGCAGAGCTTGTTATTTTCTGGGTATTTATGTGGGAGACAGATCCAGCAGAGTGGGTGTTCGACAGACTAATAACCAGCTCAAGTCCCAATAAAGCCCAAACATCTGATGGGGCTCCAGGAGCTGATATCGTACAAATTGTCGGGAGCAAAGCACCTTTCCCTGCTCTGTTTATTCACATCTTAATGAGAGTGTGTGTTTGTGTGTGTGTGTGTGGGGGGGGGGGGGGGCACAAATGGCGGCAGACACAGCAGGCGGCCAATATTCTTACATAAATGCAACAAGATGGTGTTTTTTTTCCTTGTTGATCAGAGTTTCATTAGCGGGTCAAACATGGGAGTCGTTTCAGGGCTTTATTTGGAGTTTGCACATCACATTTGGCTACTCGTCCCAGGCCTTTCAAAGCAAATAAACTCAGTCAATTCACTAATTACTGCAACAGCGAAATCTGGAGTGAGGTAACCTCCAACTGTCCTCTGCTGGAGTAGATTCCAAACACTAGATTGCGAGTAAATCCTTTGCACATGGCGAGCACGCAGGCCGGTGATTTACAACCTAACAAAGTCCTCTTTCATAATTACATTTCTCAGATCATTTTTCACACTCGCTGACTTCGTTATGTTCCTTAAATCCACTTTCAACTTCCTCCATAAATGAATTTTTGAATTGTAAAACGAAGATTTTCTTGTAATATTTCCAGTGCATCTGACAAAACGCGTCTTTTTTTTTTTTTTTGGATAAACAATCATTTTAACAAATAAAAACAGCAGATTCTTTTTCATACATTCATCATCAGTAAAACCCTGAATGCATCGTGCCTACGGCGATGTGCACTAGAGGACTAAATGAAACGTTTCTCATCACTTCTGCACATATTTATTTAATTATGTATCACACACACACACACACACACACAGAAAACCTTCCCTAGCCAATCAAAATAATCCTCCGTTGTCCTGTGAATGTCTACAAATCTAATGTAAACAGGTCCTAACAGGCCACAGGTATTCTCTGATGCTTGTTAGTGGGAGGCTGAACATGTAATATCAGCCCTAATCCTCTCATTTCCTCGCCCCTTTTAAAAACCGCCGTCTCCTCTTGACCCCGTCTCAGTGCCGCAGATAGCCTTCCCAGGCTCTGCCTCTCCCTTCAATCTGCAGGCGGCTCCACAAAGGTCCAGGAAAACACAAGCAACGCCCCGAAAATATCGGAGATTTTTCACCAGCGCGTTTCCTTGGGCCGCCTGTCTGGATTAAAGGGGAACCAGAAACAGGGAAGAGAACACTTTGAAGGCTTCAGTCGCACCCAAACGTGCTGCTTCTCCTCGTCAAGGTTTCTCCCTCGTGCGGCTGGTTTCGTAGATGCTGGAAGAGGATCCGGCACAAAGAGAATAGCAGATCAACATCAGGCTTGACAGTAGATGAGTACAAGCACAAAGAGCCTAAACAGCTCCGCCTGCACCTCCATGTGAAATAAGCAGCACAATTCATTTCCTCAGACGTGCAGAGGAGAAAACACAATCACCCAAATGCCCCTCTTTGTCTTTCTGTGCACTATTATGAGAAAACAACAACCGTAACTCGACTTTGGCCTCGTTACAACAGTTATTATCTGTTGTATCTGATGCATTACATTATATTATGAACGTGAGGAGCTCCCACAGACGAGGAGACGCAGGCACGCGGCGGCGGCTCGCGGCACAAAACATGCAAGAATTAGGAACCGCTGAGGATACTGCCGCGGCCGTCCTTGCCAGACACGGTGGTTCCTGTCTTTTATGGGCTGGACCCTACAGTCAAAAACAGCCCTGGGTAGAGAAAAAGAAAGGAAAAGAAAGCTCATTAATGGTGGAGACTGGGGCAAGAGAAAGGACCAGCCACACACACAAAAATCAAAGAGCAGCAGAGCAGAGGGAGACAGAGGAGCTGCGTGATGTTGCAGATGAACTAAAAATGGCTGCCTGGTTATTTTTGCTGTTGTTTTCCTCTCTGAACTCCGGCTGTGTCAGTTTCTGGGACTGAGACGAGGATCGGAAGGCAGCAAAAGCTTCGCTGTCGGCGCGTCTCATCTGTCTGAACGTCCTGAAAATACGGTCACAGACCGAAGTCACTTGGAAATTCCAGAATCTTAATTAAGGCGATTGGGAAGCAAATACGGCAAATTAGCACATGGACACGGGCTTCTATTTCTCCAATCAAGAGCGCGCAGATGTTCGCCTCATTTCACAGCACAGATGATCAGAAGTTGTTTATGTCAGACATGAATGTCAGGCCGTTTAATGTAAAGATAAACAGATTTTCACACCTCTTACCATTTGCACGCTCAACGTTCACGGCTCTGCTTAGCCATGACTAGTTTGAGGTTAGTCAGACACACTTGTACTTCTTCAGTATCGTTGGCTTTACAATGTGGTGCAAAAAAATAATAAAATCTGTTGCTTCCTGCACTGTAATATAGAATTCAATTATATGCAGATTAGGCTGTGTCGCCGCATCTAAAGCGGCTAAAATTAGCCACTGCAACATTAAATTACGAGTTAAAGCATCAACAATTGTAATGCAATTGCACAATATGCATGAATCTGAAAGGAGGCATTCTGGAGTCAGTTGGGTTTTGTACTTTAGCGTGGGTAAAATTGTGAACACAGCACATTTTCCAGAGCTGCGCAGCTAATTTCTCCGAGATCTTTGTCCTTAAATCACTGTGAAGTCACCAGCACACACACACACACACACACACACAGATCTCTCTGCATTTCTGTCAGGATGGGCAGAAAACAATAAAGTTCCTTGTTTGTCTAGAAGATGTTTTCCAAATCTCAGTGTGAAGCAGACAAATGTGAGTATTAATAGTGGAGGTTGCAGACATTTACATTGAAAGGCAGCAATAATAAAGTTCTGAGGCAGCCGTCACACATCCAGGAGCGTACGAGCAGAAGAGAAAATTACATCTCTGACAATAAGAGCTTCGGCAAATGACGAGCTGTTTCTCAAAACCCGAAACCCATCAGTCCATGATCCAGACGAGCTGCAGCAGAGAGGGGGAGGTGGTTCCACTGCAAGCTAGCTGTACTTAATAAAACAGCCGTTGTGTGGGAGAAATCTAGGCCAGAGCTGCATTTCAGCTTACAATTTACCTCAACCGTGTGCTCTGAAGGGGCTCTACGAAAAACAGGTACCATATCTGCTCAGTATCCAGCCCTGACACAGAAAATGGTTATTTCAGATTATCACTGTTGGAGCATCTACCTCATTATTCACCTCCTTACACAGTTTTTGAAGGATCTGGCCAAACTACAATGATTTCGTGTGCGTGCGTGTGTGTGTGTGTGTCTTTTTAGGATGGTCTGCACTCTTTCATTTCCCAATTTTCGGACTTCCTTTAAATGTCAAGCGTCCCCCTTCGCTCTGCCTGTTCTTTATTCTTTTTTCTTCAGTGGAAATCACCACACTCGTTTGAAACCATAATTTTTCCCCCTTCTGCTGCACTGAAACGAAGAGGAAGACAAGACATGTTAGCGGGGAAACAAAGGGCCTGTTTCACAGGCTCGGATTAAACAGATCCAGACCTGGTACGGTGAAAAACACAACTCGGGCTGTCTGTCTGCACCGTCGCCCTTAAATCTCATTGAATTTAAAATGTCTGATATTCAATATACAGTGCTTCATATTACACAGCATGGTAAAGCTATCAGTCGCTCCATCTGCTTCGCGGACACTTTCCTCACATAAACAGGTTTAAAGTGCACAAGATTTACAACGAGCACTAAAAACGTAAAGCAGGAGGTTTGAACTTTTCACACAATTTCAATCAAAGCGCACTCTCCTCTGATATCCCCCTTCTCTCTGCCCTTTCATTTGCTTAATATATTAATCTATTCCCTTTCATCCATATCAGATGATATCAGGCCGTTGCGGTGCCGCTGCAGAGGCAGCCTTCTGCAGTTAAGCGTCGCCACTGTGTGATTCCAGGCAGAAGATGGGGCCTTAATGGCTAAATCATGATGTTCCCGTTTCTTACACACCCGTGTCACTTTTACGGCATTTAGCTCCTACTTTTCCACTGTGGGAGGAACCGTGAAAGGGGCAAATATCCATCACACCGCCATCTCTCGTTCTCCGGTCTGTGCTTCCACGGTGAAACGCTGTTTCCAGGCTGCCGACAAGGACCAACGTTACAATAACATCAATTATTAAGGATTACCTGATCTCAAATGCATTTTACTGCCTGACCATAGCCAACAATTTATGTATAAGGCCGACGTTGGCTGAGAATGAAATATTTAGTGGTACAAACCTTCCATGACCACATGACTGCACCACGTGATTGTTCAGTCAAAGTTAGAGCAGGATAAAACATAAAAATGTGCAGGATGTGAATATTTGCGTTGCTGCAGCGGTTTTAAGCTCGTCTGTCCTTGACTCAAGTGCACCCTTCAGGCTGCACGTGTGGGGCTGTATGATGTGAGAACATTGCCCCCTGCTGATTCTCTCCTACAGGAAACGGCGCGGACAGTTTGGAACATGCACGCAGGAGATGGAGAGCAGGAGGACTCCGCCGGAATGAAGTGCGCGATGCCAAAATAATTAACTTTTGAATTGAGCAAACACCAATTCGCATGCCTGACTCATCCATCCACCGTGCCCTTGTTATTACTGCACTATTACAAGTTTTACCCTGAAAGAAAACTGTCTGAATCTATAATCGCTGTGGAAGAGTCAAAGCGGTTGCCGTCAGGACTGCGTGGGTCGATACAAATTCACCGACAGCTCCCTGGCAACAAAAGAAACATCACAAAGTCATCGTGGTTTGATTAAGCGGATGGGTGAAGTCTGATTTCTTCACAGATTTTTGCAGCATGGTGAACATTTCCTCCGATGATTCAGCTGGACGGCGCTCGCGTCTCTTGATCCCAGTTTTACGGCCAGACTAGATTGGAAAAGAATCTGGAACTCTGTTAATAATCAGTTAATCAAAGCTCTTCTCAAACACGCCAGCCCAGTTCAGGCTTTGCGTATTAAAACAATGTGTGCTGTTGGCTTGACGGGAATCCTGCACAAATGGTTCTGACTGACTCTATTTGACTGAAAATGCTTTTTGAAAAGTCTTTTGTCGGCCCTAAAAGGTTGCGCTTTACTGTAAATTTGCATCAGACAGCCGCAGCCGTCGTTCCTACAGGGTTCAAGCGTGTGTCTCAGCTTTTAACACCGCGGGGTTCCATCTGATCTGTCAGCTGCCTACCCTGTAATGGTGAAATTTACATGTCTACCAGCAGCACATTCCAAAATAATGGTTGATAGCTTTTAAATACATGAAATGCCAAGACAGGGAAATTAGCATTCCAAGAGCAGCTCCTCTCCCAGCCGACACTGATCTGTATTCACACCTGCTGCCATGTCGGATGAAAGCCTTCAATTAGCAGTCGATTCCATCCTGTATTTCCTATCATGTCGCCGTTATTTACATTCTGTGTCTGTGCCCGGAAGGCTGCGCCCCCTCCAGCAATTGAAGGAATCACGGTGGACGAGAACAGGAGAGATCCCGCTGTGCACGATGTGTGGAATGAAGAGTTTGTGGGTTGTTTCCCCCCCTCCCAGTAATCAGAGAAGCGGACCTCTAATGTCCAACGCTTCCCACCTACACCGCGGCTGCAGATGTGAGGAGCCAAAAGTTGAAGTGTCATCCTTTCAGTCTTGACCTCGGATGGAAGGCGGGGAGATGAAACACCTCGGATGCTTTGATATACGGCTCCATGCTGGTAGGAGTCTGCCCAGGCCCTCAGCATGATGCTTGTCCCCCCCACTAGGTGTTCTTAGCACAGGCGAGATGCTTATTATGCTCCTGCAAAGCCAGGCACACGTTGTTATACAGCATTCTGATTATTCCTCTATCCCAAGAGTTAAGCGCATACCTTGCAACAAATCCTAACAATTCAAACATCAAACAATATAGATTTGAGGTGTTTCGTCTAGGTTTCGACTGTGACACACACATATCAACGCATGCTCACTCCTGCACATGTATCCACTGAATGTAATCTGCAGGGCTGTTGATGCCCCCAGATGAGGGAATTTTCTCCTGACCCTCCTTTCTACTGCCTTCGTGACTCTGTGAGCTTCGCCAAAAGAATTTTAAACAATTTCGCCACCTTACAGCGGATCTAGCCTGGACTCTGGCTCAGCACCAGGAACTTGAGCTTTGTATGGGCGATATCACGCCACTGTAAACTCAAAAAGCATTGCTGTGAGAAGTTCTTAGGGGATAATAAAGCATCAGCAGTGGGCCTCATCTCCTGCAAATCAATAACAAACCTCACACTGAGATGCCGGGGAGCGTCCCATTTCTTTTGTGCATTAGTAATTTAGTCTAGAGTGGAGATCTTCATTCAGGGTCATTATTATTAGAAGTACTGCTCGAGTGTGTGTGTGTGTGTGTGTGTGTGTGTGTGGGCATGCATGTGTGTGTGAGAGAGAGGTTCCAGGGACACAAAGGACTGTGTTTTCGAAGCCAATAGCATGCCGGTGGGAGTCTATTTTCAATGGGGGGGAAAAAAGGCAAAATGCCAGTATGCATTAACCCTGTTTCTACTCTCAGCCTGTGTGTCCTGCTGGGTCGGCCCAATAGCACCCCAGGTTACCTGATTTTGGCAGAAACGCACACTCACACACACACACACACACACACACACACTCACACTCACACAGTGTAATATGATATGTTATTGAAAATATCAGTCTGGCTGGAAATCATTAGCTCAGTTACGTTGTGTACAATAATTCCCTACATGGATTTTGAATAAATAAATCACAAAAAACACTGTAGTGTATATATTATATTGTATTATATTATATATAATTTTATCCTTTTTTATTTCATTGTAATTTGATATTCCCAGGGTTTCTGGCTGGAAACTGGACTGGCTGCAGGAGAGGTGTCGCGATGTTTTCAGAACACTGACGAGGTACCCTTGAGCAAGGTACTGAAAAACTAGAGGTGACCCCTAAATCCCGTAATATCGATGGCAGCGTGATCCGGATAGTTAGTTAAAATATTCCAGTAGAGCTAACATTTGAGATGAATACAATATCAAATCAATGACTCATGGCACATCATGGCATCAAATGTGATTCTTCTCAGTAACATGTCTTTTGCATTATCTGTCAATAGGTTATTTTATTTTATTGCATGAAAATGCATGCTACAACGCCTGTATAAAGGATTTTTTAAAGGAGCACTATGTAAGTTTGTGGCCACAGCCGCTACTGCGATGATAGAATTATTTAAATTACCACATTCCATCAGGACCAGCTCCTTTCACTCCATGTCTCTCTTACGGGGTTTATGCAGGGTTATCAGGTTGTTAAAATGCAGATGTAATAATATTTGCTATGTTTTAAAATCATGAGTATATTTTGATTTTTACTGACAGCTTTGTTTGGTTGCCTGACAGAACGAACACCGGATGTTACGTCATCCCTCTCGACCAATCAGCGGCCAGTTTACTTTGACGCCCTACGCAGACAATAAAGCCGCAAGAATAAATCGCTGGGAATAAAGTACTGTTTTATTTTAATACATTTTAGTGGCAGCATTCGACATATGAGCGACGTGACGCTGGATAGCTTAAAAACCTCCAAGGAGATATGCGGACAACAATATCCAGCGATTTGTTGTTAGCAATCGGCTGCGTTATCAGATGCTAAGAGAGTTAGCTACGGCAACGCTGCGTTATTACACAGTAGCTAATTGCAACGCTTTGTTTTGGATAAACTCTTCTAAGGTGACGTCGATCGGCTGCTCAACATATAGATGAATTCGGTCTAAGGCTGACTCCCCATGATGTGTTTATATCTTTAGTCGCTTTGCGTGACTAAAATTCAAGCTAGCAAGACAACGTTAATTTGTCGTAGCTGGTTCTTAAACCATCGCAGGTCACCAAGCTGGACAAAACTTTGGATTTAGTCGGATTTAAATCGGGTTCAGCGGGTTCGCTGACCCCTCAGAAGAAGATGAAGAAGAGAAAGGAGCTCAATGCATTGATTGGGCTTGGGGACAGTAAGAGGAAAAAGACCAAGAAGGGCTCTGGTCACCGACTTCTCCGAACCGAACCTCCGGACTCCGAGTCCGATTCAAGCTCTGACGACGATGAGTTCAACAACATTAGCAGTGGAACAAACTTTGGAAAGTAAGTAGTCGTATAATGGCGTTTATCTATGTAAAACCCACCTTTGTCCAAGTATATTACGTATTTGTTATGAGTAGTGGGGCTCATGTGTTCCAGGTTACGCAATCACCATTTTAGTGCATGTGTTCGGTAGCAAAACAAACAGCACATTTTTATCCTGATGGGTCCATCATCATAGGTTGAACAACTTATCTGATTGACTAAAAGGATGTGATCTGGCAGCCTGTTTACAGAGCGACTAGCAATTATGTTATTAAATTAAATGAAAAAGAGCCTGGTACGAGCATTGCTGTTCTCCTGTGTATGGCATTAGCATGTTCATCTCTCTACAGAAGAACCTACGCGCAGTGCTGCAACGTATGCTACCCTCTGTTCCTGTTCATCATATTAGCGGCCTGTGTTATGGCCTGTGCTGGACTCGTATGGATGCAGATCGCTCTGAAAGAAGATCTAGATGCACTTAAAGAAAAGCTACAAAGCAGTAAGGCTCCGGTCTCACGCGGACCTCGTGGCCGTCATAAAAAGTCCCATTACTTGACCTTTTATTGCCACGTTCTGAGCTCCGCTCCTGACGCTACTTTCTGTTTTGTGACAGTGGAATCCAGTCAGAAGGCGGCGTCGATTGAAATACCAAAGCTGAGCGAGGATCTGAAGATCAAAGAGAGAAAGTTGGACGACTTTGAAAATGGAGACAAAGGCTTCAACAAACTCTGGTCCAACCTTACAGAAATTAACAGAAAGGTGCATCCCGTCGTCACTAAGAAAGCAGCTTTAGTCTCTAAACAGGCGTTGAAGGTCACTCACATAATCTACCATTAACAGTAAGATACTGCAGTAAGAAGGCGCGTGGCTCAAACCCTCGGAGGATTTGTGGTGTTTCAGGATGGAAAGGGTGTGTTTCAGGATGGCTAACAGCCTTTTGGTGTGTGTTTTGGCCTGTAGATCACTTTGTTGGACTCTGCTGTCAACCACTTGAAGGCCAATCTGAAGTCCGCTGCAGAGTTGGTCAGTCTCCCGACCACAGTAGAAGAGCTTCAGAAGGTAAACGCAAACTGGGACAACAACAAAAAACGTCCCGAGGAATCTATTAATATTTAATCTTTAGTGCCAGAGACTGACCGCAGAGTCTTTTTCCTCGTTTTAAGAGTGTGGCGACGATCGGCAGCTCGCTAACAAGCGTGCAGCACGACGTGAGGACCATGCAGGCTGCTCTTGAAAATCAGAAGAAAGACGACGATTCAAAGAAGATAACGGTAAAGTCAAGGCAGCGAGCTTTCAAATCTGTTTTTTTTTATCTCGGCGGTTGTCATGGTAACAGGGCGGTTCGAGAACATCAGCGGCGGCACGAATCCCAAGCAGGACCTCTGGCGTTCGCTGACGCTCTGATGGTTTTTCCGACTCGACGGGCTTCCGTTGGTCAGGCCTTCGGGTGAAAAGGTCCCGCCGCTTCTTAAGCGCATGCGTCGGCTTTTCATTCATAATATATGAGGCGATTGGCGATCTATTTTGGGAGTGGTGAGAGGAAACTGGGTCAAAGGCAAGTGCAGAGCATCTCTCCACTTTATTAGGAGGAAGGTCCCAGCAGTGATATGTTTGATGCTTATTTTTTAGCCGTTATATTAAAAAGAAAATAAAAACAGCAATTATTTGCCCACTTTCCGAACTCTCTGTAGGATTCTAAATGGATTTTTCTCTGAGCTTTTATAAGCTCCCCTGAAATTTAAACTCCACTTTAAAGCTCTTCACCCCCAACCCCCTCTTATTTCTCCGATGTTATTTATCTCAGCGGCTCATTTTAGGTTATTTACACGTTTGTGCTGAAGGGAAAAACAAGAGTTTATAACGAGGATCGGGTCTCGTCCTGACCGGCCCGTTCATCTTCTCGCTATTGTGCGCTAATTGCTCTCTTTCGGTTACCGTAGGACATCACAGACCTGAGGAACGCCGTCAGCGAGGCGAATAAGATGGAGGAAGCGTACCGTTCCCAGTCCTCGGAGCAGATGCACGGCCTGTTGGCCACAGTGGCAGAGCTCCAGCAGAGGGTCCTGTGCTTGGAGAAAGACAAGAAAACCGTGAGTTTATTTTATTCTAGTTTGGAATATTCACTCATCATCATCGTGATCAATATTTTCTCTTTATCCTCCCACTCAGGTCAACGACACCACAGTGAAGCTTCCAGCCACCAGCGAGAGCGGAGCAGCCGAAGGCGTGGACGACCGCACGACGAGCAAACCTCTGCCTGGAGATGCCGAAGGTGCCGCACGGGGAGGAGGCAGTCGGCTGGGGGGGAGGTGGTGGCCGCCTGTCCCACTTATTCCCTCTGTTGTATCTTCACAGTGGCCCCCACGGCTGCAGCAGAGGCTCAGACCAGCACATTTCCACGTCTCTCCCCTCAGGGCCGCTCCAGACGCAGCGCTCCGAGAGCGTGTCCGGAGAAAGTCTTCCTGCCGGGAGTCGCTTCTCTGAAAGGTGCCTTCCCGCCTCAGTCTTCTTCATCGGGAAATTTTAGCCGACAAATAAGCCACCATTTATTTATTTGATTTAGAATTGTTGGTGGTTGCTTGTAATGTTCATCCAACTGTGCTTTCCCAGATTTGGAGCAGCTGTTCCTGCAGGCTGGTATTGGGCTGAACTCTCTTGGACTGACGCACCGGGACCTGAGAACAGTGTTCGGAACGTTAACTCCCAGCACGGAGGCCATGGCGTGTTTTGACACTGACGGGGACCGGCGCTTCTCCCTGATGGAGCTGAGAGCTGCTGTAGGCGTGTGAGCACGTTGGCACCGACAGCAGCGGACAGTGTTGGAAGTCCCAGTGGGGTCTGGAATTTTTCTGGAATTGCTGCACTTTTCTGAACTGAATATTTATCAAGCGGACGGCGGCACTGGCATGCCCCCGCCCCACCCTCGCTCGCTGGTCTTTTACAGAAGAATGACTCTTGCGTTGGCCCATTTGAGTGAGCGTGTGCAGAAAATTGTCATTTTTAGCAAGTTTTATTGTTAATATAAATTAACCAGTGTGTGTTTTCATTTGTTCTGTTGACATCCGTGTTTCTCGGGCTTCCTCTCTGTTTCCCCCCCTCTGGCCGAGTTTATCTAACCTGTTTGTTTTGCATCTTTGGCCATCATCGTTAGCTCATTGAAGCATTCACACTCAATACAGTCATTGGTACCGCTCCCTCCAACCTTATTTATAAACCCAATAGAAATTTTTATGGATGTTTTCAACTGACTACTTGATATAGAAAATGTTTTTTAGACCTATTCTTAATCGGACTGACAGTTGAGCCCATAGTTAAGCTTTTACCTGTAGGACTGCTTAGTTAGCTTTTTGTTGTTTTTCACGTGTTTTAGTGGCAAAATGAAGTCGTGTTTATTGCATTTTCAGTTTTCCACACTCGGAAGGGCTATCGATGTACAGTAGACTCATAAAATGAAGTAGTAACTCCTGAAGCATATGTAGCAATAATGATGTGAGTAAAGCCTGGTTACAGTTGCAGAGGACTAACAACACACCTAACTCATTAACAGGTAGTTGAGAAAGCACTGACATTGTCTTTACTTGACCGATTTTTGCATATTTATGAGCCTAAACACACCGAATGACGGCAGAGCTCTGAACAGGGTTGTCATACTGGTATTCTGTAAATGATTTAAATGTATTTGCTAAGAAATTACTCGACCTAGTGAACGTTGGGCCGACGAAATGTATTCATCCTAATCTCTGCATTCTACATCTTTGAAAAAGATTCTTTTGTGCTTTGCATGTTGCCAATAACGTATCACCAATTGGTTATTTATACCTTTGACACAGCGGGTGGAACCGACCCACTGTTGGTCTGGTCCCCCGGACGGGTTCTTCTCTGGTCCAGCTGCTGCTGTACATGGACCGTTCTCTGAATGTTTTCTCGTGTGAGCACCAATGAATAAAAGACAAAGTCAATAGTTTATTCTGTGGCTCGTTTGGAAGCTTTTTTATCGTGCCACAAAAGTTACATCCTGTTTAATCCAACTTGAAACATACAAAAGAAGCTTTTGACAAACATTCACCGTTTGACACCATCTGTTCTATAAAGTCACGGGAAGTCAAGCCAAAGCTCCCTTCGCCCTCCAGTCCTGGGAGAGAAGCCCCAACAGCTCCTCTTCATCCTCCCCTTCCTCTTCCTTACTCGCACCTGTCTCCACCCGCTTGTCCTTCCTGGACACGGGTCTGCTTTTCACCGCATCCCGCCTGTCTCTCAGCAGCTCCACCCTCCTGTAACACTCAATTTGTTCATCAATTTCATCAATCTGACGCTCAATCCGGCCCTCCTCGTCGTCCTCCGCCACGATGGCCTCGGATTTGGTGTTGACCAGTCGCATCTCCTTCTGGAACTCTTCCCACTCCTTGTCCAGCTGATCTTTGGGCGCGTCGACGTTGCGCACCTGCGCGTCCTTCACGGGGTCGTCGAAGAAACCTTCTGGCAGCGCCTCGGCGGTGTTTTCTTTCTTTTCCGTGCTCTTCTCCTGCACGTCTGCCTTGAGGATGGAACCCGAATGGGAGATGGCCGGTGTGGATGGGATGGAGCTGTCAAAGAAATCAGCTGGAAGTCCAGCGGTTTCACTCGCTTCTAGAGGCACATTTGTACTTCCCGGTTGTTCCTTATCTCCTTCATCATCGTCCTGCTCCTCATCTTCGTACACTCCAGCCAACAGAGTCAGGCTCGCATTATTCTTGCGAACAGCATCTTCTTTTTCTTTGGGCTTTTTGAAAACATCGTCGTCCGACCCGGACGCAGCCTGACCCGCACCCGACGAGGGTTTCGCCTTTTTCCCGCTGACGTCTTCGCTGTCCTCGGCTGCTTTCCTCTTGCCTGGCAGGGTTTGTTGTGTCACGGTGGGGACTTTTGCTCCCTTTAGCTCGGCAACTTTCTCCTTGTGTTGTTTTCCCAGAACATGGGTCGGCCACAGGAGTTCGGACTTCACCTGCACGTTGCAGAGAACACAGCTGAGATGCCCGAGACTGTTGTATTTAGCAAAAGGAGAATCGACGCGTTTCTTCTCTGTCGACTGTCTTTGTTTCTCCCTCATGAGTCGCCGGAGTTCTTCTTGGTTCACAACTTTCTTCTCCTTCTTGGAGGGTGCCATTTTTGAAAACAACGCAGCTTATTAGCAAGCTTGCTACTTGTTTGCTAGCGTGTATGTTGAAGGTAGGCCCGCCTTCTTTTTGGATACGTCATTTCCTACTGCCTACGGATGCCGGGCGAGGACAATCTTCATTACGCTTTATGCATTTTGTGACAGGCTTCCCTTCCTTCGAGATATAACTAATAGTGTGTCATTTTTTACACAATAGATAGTCTGTATTCGTACAGTTGAACGGTCTGTTTGTTTTTTGTTTTTTTTTTAAAAAAAAAAAAAAAAAGAAAACCTACCATACTGACAAGTTGAAGAATTTTACATCACTGACTTTCTTAGTTGAGCACCTTTGGGTGAAGTAAGGTGGAATGGTAACAACAAAGAACAATTATTTATGGGATACACTTATTATAAATTATCTTTAAGTAATTTCAAGTGTAGTTTAGCTTTGTATATTTGCATTCTTAAACAGGCATGTCATTTTGTTGATATTCTGTTCTATATTGGCTCAAAGCGTAGATTTCTTCTGCTGTTGTGTCAGGTGACAGGGGGGTAAGAATGTCAATGACCCTATTTTAAAATAACCCATTAATTACTGTGACTAATGAGAGGCCAACAATGATAACAGCGGCATCAAATCCCATCAAGATGTGAAAGAATAATTCTGTTTTCGTGAAAGTTAAAGTACTACATCTGTATAGCAAGTGTGCGGTGGAAGCATGGTCATGGGGGTTTTGACTGCTAAGTATGTTTTTGCTTAATTTTCTTTAAAAAATAAATAGAGAGTTGCGTCTCATGAAAGTGACGCAGTCGCGTGAAATCGCTTCCAAACAGAGGCGCTGTCAAGTCTCGCGAGACTTGTGACAACGCTCAACTCGACGTTAGCTTAGCCGCTGTGTTTCTGAGATCCAGCAAATAATGGGATCTGCGTTTTAAAACACAGTTTTAGAGGAGAGCCAACTATGTAGTCGTTTATTATTATTCTTGTAGTATTCGCGTTTATTTCGTGCTTATGTTTGGCTTATGTTGTGTCTAGCATTATTTTAGGTCTCCATCGCCGCACCCACCTTAACCTCACACATTTTATATCGTGGGCTTGTTCGCTATAATTGTAGGACGCTAAAGCTATGTTGGATTTAAGCCTTCCCACCCGCACGTAAAGGTATATAACTGGGCTGCAACCCGCCACGAAAAACGTCGCTCTTGATTCCAATTGGTAAGAAGGTCATTTGGAATCCTCTCCGACTTGTGCGTCTATGCAGAGGCGCTCCTTTATTGTGGCTTTATTACCACCGTAGCTACAGGCCTGAGCGGGTTAGCCAGGTAGCCTTCCAGTGGTCACAATGACGGGGGAGAAGATACGAGCCATGCGAAAGGAGCAGTCGAAACCAAACAAGAACGAGGAGATCAGGGACACCTACGAGGAGAGCTCGAACGGGACCATACCGAACGGCACCGGTAACCATTTCAGGTCCAACAAGGCGTTCCTGAAAGCCTCGGCGCGGCAGCAGCAGCTCAATGCGAACAACATCAACGGCAACTCCTCATCCACCGACTCGGTCGTCAACGATGATAACAAGAACCCGATCATCCTGACCAGCGACGGCCAGTTCCCCGTCCACGAGTGCGTCTACAAGGGGGATGTCCGCCGCCTGTCCTCCCTCATCAGGACCCACAGCATCACAAAGAAGGACGTGCACGGTGACTCCTCTCTTTCACCTAGAGAATGTGTCTAGATGTGGATGTTGATGTGAGCAGAAGTTCATCTAGGATGCATCCTTTTGTTGCAGGAAACACCCCTCTGCACCTGGCAGTGATGCTGGGCCACAAAGGTGAGGTTGAAACCCACTCATTTAATGGCTCGGCCTCCTTTTTGCCATGGCTGTCAGGAGATGAATTAAATGTGTATCAGAGGTTAATCTACCATGCGTGACTTCATCCCAGAGAATCATACTAAATCTGCTGATCCAGAGATTACATCTGTCGGCACTACTTTACTAAAGAGTGTTTGATATCGGAGCGCGTACGGCTGTACCAGTAAAACTGTGGTTGTACTGGACCTCCAGTACAAAACTTTGAGCTTATTCTTTGCTCCATCCCTTGTCAGAAGTAACGCGGCTTTAACGGTGCTTGTTTCTAACGCTCTGTCAGAATGTGCACTGCTGCTCCTGGCTCACAACGCCCCCGTGAAGATAAAGAACGCCCAGGGATGGAGCCCCCTGGCAGAAGCCATCAGCTATGGAGACAGGCAGATGAGTAAGTCACGTGACCTCGCTTCACCGAGTTGCGCAACAGGAGGACGCAGTAGAAACGTTCCAGCGGCCACATTATGAGCTTTAGTAACCAGGTGTCCGTCTGTCGGACATCTGGGAGGACTGTCTGTCTGAATGTTGCTGCAGGGTCGGTAAATGTCATGGTTGTGGCGTGCGTCTGATTTTGGCCTCGTGGTTCTTTTATTGCCGTATGAATGTTTTAATTTTACTGTGTTTTATTTATTCCTTGTCATGATCTAGATCTGTGTGCGTGTGTGTGATGCAGCTCAAAGGCTAAAGGTGGGGATTTTCTGTGAGCATTCATCATCCAGATGGGCTGGAAGATAGCCTGAACGTTGGCTTAGTTGGGTGAGGCCCTGAGCGTACAGCCCAGCCCCCCCTCCTTTTGGATCGGACATTGAGTTAAAGAAAAAAAACAGACGCCATAAAAGCAGCAGCTAAAGCCCCCAGAGAAGGCTTTACTTCTCTGTCCTTGTTTTGATCTGGGGCTAATTTAGCATACTGGACAACGGCCACTTTAAACATCCAGTAAATGGGCTGAACACAAATGAACCGGTTGGGTTTTTTATGGTAGCTGAGGCAGGTTTTTGTTTTAGTTTCACTGACATCCTCTTGTGCAGCGTGTGATGGAGCTCGTGAGGCCCAGTGGTGGGAAATGGCCCGCGACCTTGTTAGTATTCCTCCCAGCTCTCCCTGGCTCCTGTGACAGGCTGGCGTGGAGACTGGGCGTTTTTGCCCCGAGAAGGTCACCTTATTCCCAAGAGTGTGTGCCAGTGGAGGGGGACACACACTCACCCCATCAGCAAAGGCGCGATATTATCCAGAGGACAGCCGGAACCGCCTGACACGACATACAGGACATTTGTCAATATTTTCTCACACTATATCAATACTGACTCTTTCGCCAGCAAACCACGGCTGCAGCTTAACATCCAGGATAAACAGCTGACGACCTGGAATGTCTCTATTTGATGACTAAACAGAACGTGGGCTTCATGAATAATCACTCCTCACTCCTCTGCTGCAGGCAGGACGCACACAGGAAGACACGAGGCCGCACAACCTTAAACTGTCGCGTTTTCCCTTTGTTTCTGTCTTTATCCTTGGCGACGCAGTCACAGCCATCCTGCGCAAGCTGAAGCAGCAGTCCAGAGAGAGCGTGGAGGACAAAAGGCCAAAGCTACTGAAAGCTCTCAGAGAGGTGAGCTCTCCAGCCTCAGCTGGACGGCTCGGTCGCAGCTTTGGTTTCATGGCCTCCAGGATCGATGGCAGAGCCTCTGTTCTTCAGAATAACGACGTTACACTTTTATCTGAGTGTGTTTATTCTCCCTGAACTGTTTTATCAGACATTTTTGTGCCTCCTCTGCAGCTCGGAGACTTTTATCTGGAGCTGCACTGGGACTTTCAGAGCTGGGGTAAGTTTTCTTCTGTCGCTGAACTTGTTTATGTGTGTCGTTTTCTGTCAAAACGAGGGGATTAAACACACAACTCCACTCTTCTGTGCTCCTCAGTGCCTTTGTTGTCCCGGATTCTTCCATCTGACACTTGTAAAATCTACAAACAGGGAATTAATATCAGGTAGGAGCTGAGGCTGAACTTGGCGAGAGGAGCAGGATGTTGGTATCCAGGACGCGGGCTTGTTTTTAGATCCCAAAATGAGGGCACGAGACTTTTACGTGCTCCTGTTCTCCTTTCTTGATTTAGACTCGACACCACTCTGATAGACTTCACCGACATGAAGTGCCAGCGTGGAGAACTCAGCTTCATTTTCAACGGCGACGCTCCGCCCTCCCAGTCCTTCGTGGTTCTGGACAACGAAGCGAAAGTGTACCAAAGAATACACCACGAGGTGGGCGAGCCACGTCTCACACTCGTGTGTGTGTGTGTGTGTGTGTGTGTGTGTGGAGCCTGACTCTCACTTGTCTCCTCCATGAAGGATTCTGAGATGGAGACGGAAGAGGAGGTGGACATTCTGATGAGCAGCGACGTCTACTCCGCAACCCTGTCCACGAAGTCCATCACGTTCTCCCGCAGTCAGATCGGCTGGCTGTTCAGAGAGGACAAAACGGTAGGCGGGACAGCAGCTCACGGCCTCGCCGTCAAATAAGCCCGAGTCTCCTGTTGGGACACGCTGTGTTTTCCACGCAGGAAAGGGTGGGAAACTTCCTGGCCGACTTCTACTCGGTGAACGGCTTGGTGCTGGAGTCGCGCAAGCGTCGGGAACACCTCAGCGAGGAGGACATCTTGAGGAACAAAGCCATCATGGAGAGCTTGAGCAAAGGAGGCGGCATCAGCGAGCACAACTTCGAGGTGAGTGAGAGACACTCCCGAGTGGTGCGTGTCCCGGTGGGATGATCTGCTGAACGGGGGTGTCCTGTGTCCAGCCTGTCCGACGGCAGTCCCTCACAGCTCCGGCACCGAACACCATTTCCTGGGAAGAATACATCACGGCGGAAGCTGGAAAGTGAGCACAAGTTATTGATTCTTTCATCTTCCGACTGGGGGAAAACACAGAAGCGGATCGTAAACAAAAATCCCCGATTACAAAAGGCAGCGTCTTTGCTTCTCTCCACCTTCAGGCCGCCGCATCTTGGGAGAGAGCTCTTGTGCAAGGAGAGCAAGAAGAACTTCAAAGCTACGGTAGCCATGAGCCAGGATTTCCCCCTGGGCATCGAGTCGTAAGTACTCCCCTTCCTCCTCGCATCCACTTAGAAAGATTCCTGCAGAAATTGAGCCTGGGTGAATACTGGTGGGATCCTCCTGGGAGGTTTCAGGAGGACTGTGCAGAAATGAAAGAATTCAGATCAGATAATTGGGCCAGGTAAACAGAAAGGTTCTCTTTGATGTTGTGGGAGCCAAGGATGAAACGGCTGTGAACCAACTGCGCCACCTTGTGGCAGCAGGTTCACACTCCTGCTTCCCTCAGTTGGGATGAAGGCTGTTGTGAGTTGACTCCACAAACGTGTGCACGTTGAGCCTCATTTTCTGGATGCAGCTCGATTTTACACAAGCACGGAGTGGGGGGAAAAAAGAGCCGCAAACATTCCGGATGGCGGAAAAAAACCAGCTAGAATCCTGGCACGCCGTGCGGAAGAAAACTGCCGACTCATGGTTTTTTCCCCGTCAAGGTTGCTGAATGTGCTGGAGGTCGTGGCCCCGTTCAAGCACTTTAACAAGCTGCGGGAATTCGTTCAGATGAAGCTTCCGCCTGGATTTCCAGTCAAGCTTGGTACGTGTGTGTGTGTGTGTGTGTGTGTGTGTGTGTGTGTGTGTGTGTGTGCACGTCATCCCGCATCTGTGCGAGCTTGATGGGGCAATAAAGTAAAAATTCCATTTCCTCCCTCCAGACATCCCGGTTTTCCCCACCATCACAGCCACCGTCACATTTCAGGAATTCCATTACGCCGAATTTGAGGAGTCTCTTTTCTTCATCCCTGAGAAATACAAGGAAGATCCCAGCCGCTTCCCTGACCTCTGATCTGAGCACACAGAGGCAGGAAGCGACCAGCCCGCTGGGACGTTGGGGACATAATCACAAGGAACTCTTTTCTTTTATTCTCGTGTGTGTCATCCATCTTTTGTTTTTTAAAAGGAGGTTTCTTTTCCCGCATCAGTTCACAACGCTGCTGGATCCAAAGCAAATCATGACGAGTGGATTTCCCATCAACCTCAGATCTCTTTATTTCTAATTTAACAGAAAAATTCTTTTTATTGTTCTGTCTTTTAGCCACTAGAGCAGAAAAATCTGCCACCCCGTGCTGCTGTTCTTACCTGCCGGGAGGGGGTGGGGGGGGGGGGTGGACCATCATTCTGGACTCCTCATCTGCACCCCTCCAGGACAGATTATTGCTTTCTCCTGTGAACTGCACTCATCTGTAAATAATCCACCTCTCAAGTGTAATTCAGAGCAAAAGGAAACGCGATTATATCCTCAAGGCCAGCTTAATATTCATTTCTAATTTATGTTGTATGTGTAAGAGTCTATATACTCAAAGGAGTAACACTGTGTAGCAATACGAGAATGTCTAAGCCGCTGGGAGGGCGTTCCCAGCACCGACACCTTCTTAACCGTTGGATATCCAGGCCTTTCTCTCCTGTGCAGGACGCCGACTCCTGTATGTTCAGGTTCCTCTCACGTTACCTCTGGACCGTCTCCATGTTTGTGTCGGAACAGCTTCTGCGCGAGCGGACGCTTGTCGAGGTGCGTTTGTTTGCGGGAGAGCCCCGCCGGGCTCATCAGGTATATTGTTTAACGCTGCACTGACGTGACGCGTGTTTAAGGCGCGCTCGGGCTGTGGGCCCCACGGATCACAAGCATCTTCTCGGCACGTGTCGCAGGCACATTTAGATTAAGGGAAAAGAAAACTTGTTCCTGACACTTTCGAAACGGCTTTTAGTGTTTCTGAAAATGATCTCACCAGTGTTCATCTGCCCGTATGTTCCTTTTTTTTTTCCCTTTCAACTAAGCTGTGAAGTTTCAAGTTTCCATGCAGGAAGTGATCTCGGCTTCAGCTAGCGTCTCAGCACCAGCATCACGTTTCAACTGGCTTTGTGCGGGCATAAAACGACAGGGATGTACATGAGGCTTCCAAATCAGCGCAGGCATTACTTCATCATTGACTTGATGACTGTCTCATGCTGTATTTTGTTATATTAATGTATCCATGTGTGCGTTGGCAATAAGGAGGGAAGAAGGTACATTTGTGTATTCACTAGTCTGATACTAATGTTAATGGGAAAATAAAATATCTGTAACACCTCAGCAGCCTGTCGTAGAGTTTACTTACATCTTAACTGTGTGTGAGGAGTAAATAATGTAAAACCTGACTGAGATAAAAGGTTTAAAGCATGAAGAAGGGTGGTGGTGGGTGGTAGCTCAGTCTGTAGAGATGGGCTGAGAAACCAGAGGCCCCCAGTTCAAACAACCTGGAGACACCCCAGAGCACCAACACATGGGAGGCAATGACAGCTGCCCCCCCCTGCCCCATTGGGACCAAATGGCAGCATTAACACCTTAAATCCATCATGTGTGATAACAATAAAACTAGTCTTCACTTTCCCCAAAAGGCTTTATTATAAAAAAGATCATTTTTGTTGCTAAAAGAACCATTTTCAATAATAAGAAAAACCTGTTGTACACATGGAAACAGAGCGACACCACAGCGAACACATGACCTACAAAAACCCAACAACAAAAGTTCCAGAAGTTCTTCTACTTCCAGTTTTAACAGGTAGCTAAAACACAAATCTAAACAAAACTGGTTTTTTTTCAGGTTTCTTCTGTGTGGAACCAACACACAAACACACGACGCCCATACGTTTTACACCCGTGTGACTTTCCAGACGTTTCAGAGTTGGGTCGAACCGGGACGGACCTAATCGCTGACGTCCATGTTGTCGTCGTTGTCGGCGCCGTTGGCCTTTACCTTGTGGGGCCGGGACGTGCCGTTGCCTTCGGCGGACTGAGGCGACAGCGCCGAGTCGTCGGAGTACTTCCTCTCCTCCCGCTCCTTCTCGCTGTCATAACCTTGCTCCTCTTCATCGTAATCTCGGGTGACCTGTGGGGGGACGGCAGTTTTAACACACCCCGAGAAAACCCCGACAGCGCGAGCGTAGCCTGATCCGACCTTGGTGTCTCCTTTCTCGCCCTCCGATTTCTTCTCTCGCTCCCTCTCTCGCTCCCTTTCCCGCTCCTTCTCCTTGTCTTTATCCTTGTTCTTCTTCTTCTTGCTGGACTGCTCGCGCTCTTCGCGCCCGGAATCTTTCTCGGTCTTGCGATCGCGTTCCTTTTCCTTGTCCTTGTCCTTCTTCTTCTCCTTCTTGTGTCTGCGGGGGAAGATGAAACCGGTGAGTCCACAGAGGGATTCAAATGAAACTTTACGCGGCGTTCATCGGGAACAAAAGCCCGGTCCCCGTGAGCACAGGGGCGACGCACCTCCGAGGCGATGGAGACCTGGAGTGTTTCCTTTTGGGGGACCTGCTGATGCTCTGACTCTTCCTGCGTCTCCTGTGGAGCAGAGCCGGACAACAGCTGAAGACAAGGCATCACGTCTGCACCACGCGTGCGACACGAGCGGAATTAAACCGCGTGTTAATCCTTGCCGGGACTCACCGATTCCGGCTGTGTGACCTTCTGGTTGTGCTGTAGCTTTTGGGTGGCGTTCTGGATCTCCTCCTACTGGACTCCTCCTTCTTTCTGTCTCTGTGTGGATTTGTTTTACAGTCAACAAGCCGTAACTCCGGGAGGAACCGTCACACGGGAGGTGTGCGCCATCTCACCTGGACCTGGTTCGCGACCGCCTGTTCCGGTCTCGGGATCGTTTCTGGTAGGGGCTCTTGGAACGTCTCCTGTTTCTGGAATTAGAGCGGCGCCTCTGTCTGCTGCTGCTGCGCCTGCGATCAGACATTCAGAAGCTTTCGTTCTCAGTCTACAGCAAATCTCCACGCCTCCCTCCCAGATCCGAGCGCTCACCTGTATCGTGAATGCGAGGCGGAACTCCTCCTCCTGGATTTGGACCTGGTCCGGGACCGCGTGCGTCTTTTACTGTCTTTGCCTACAAACCGTGAAAAGGGAGAAATGTTCGTTCGTGTTGTGAAAGGGACAAAGTCTAAAATGGCGGCGCGACGGGGCGGAACGACGCCCGCGCTCACCTCCAGTTTCGATGGCAGCAGAAATGAGCGACTGCGTCTCTCTGACTCTTCTCATGGCTTCTTCGATCTCTTTATTGGACGCGTCCGCTTTCAGGCTGGCGCTCAGGTTCAAGCCCGCAGCTAACGGGTTCAGTCTAAAAACAGGAAAATAGGAATTAGCAACTGCTGAGATCCGGAATGACTTGATTAGAAGCGGATGGACTCACTTAGGGTCCGTCATCAACTTGAACAGCTGATCGGCAGCCTGTTGAAACAGAAGGGAAGAGATCCAGATTAGCCAAAACCAAAGTAGCTTCAACTTCTTTACGCAACTGCAACCATCAAACCGACCTGAGGGTTCATGTTAGGTCCCGGGAATCCAAACGCAGCCATTGCGTCGAGGCCGGGAACACCGAAAGGGTTCCCTCCCATCTGGCAGATCAGACACAAGCACAAAGATTGAAGAAGCCATTAACAGGCCGACTCAGCAGGAGTGGACAGAAGGAGCCAGTTCGGTGTTGAAATCAAATCAATCTTGATTTATATAGCGTCTTTTACAATCAACATTGTTTCAAGGCGCTTTCCTGACTCCCAGGGCCTGACCCCAGACAAGCAACAGTGGCAGGAAAAACTCCCCTTTAACAGGAAGAAACCTTGAGCAGGACCAGGCTCATGTAGGATGGGGAAAAGGAGAGGAGAGGAGAGGGGGACAGGGAGAGGAGAGGAGAGGAGAGGATAGGATAGGAGAGGAGATAGAGGAGAGGAGAGGAGAGGTCAATGAGGGGGAGGAGAGGCACAGAGCACAGAAACACACACAAATATCCACTATACAACGGGTCAGCGGGGCCGGAGGCCGTCGTGCAAATCTTACGGGTGTATTGGGGAGCGGCGTGGGAAGAAGCCCTCCTCCCGGCAGATTTCCTGCAACAGCGTTTGCTGGCGCCAGCAGCGACAAAGCTTTAGCCTCATCCGGAATTGATCCTAGGAGAGCAAAAACGGGTATTAGAAGAGAACCTCACACATCTGAGTCACAGACAAATCCGAGAAAAAAAGTCTCCTCACTGCACTTCTCAAAGTTACCTTACAGGTCAGAGTAGATTTCCCTTAGTTCAACACAATCAATGCAGTGACAACTATTGCTGGCATATATCACACTACTCCAATGAACACTGCCAAGAAAAGATCACCTGAATGTGTTTTTTAAGTCATGAACCAAACGTTAGCAAGCACAGCTGCTTCTCCAGTTGGGTGTGCCCTCAATTTTCATTTAGACGTTTACTGAAACAAGCGTTGGCGGCTTCGCTACTAAAAGCACACAGAGAAAAATCGAGATACACACAACAGAGAGAATTTTAGGGATTGGGCAAGAACAAGACACAGGCTGTCAGTGTCTACTTACCAGAAACACAAATGTAAGATTCAATTGTTTAAAAAGAAACTGAGGGTGGGTAGTGTGACTGCTGTGCAGCATGAATCTAATGTCCTTACCTGCCACGGCAACAATCAACCCACCCCTGGATGTATGGTTTAAACCGTCCGGAGTATATTTGATCATAGGTGATCAGGCAGAGAGAGCAAAATCATCTCACAGTACACCCCCGCCCCCAAAATACCACCAACAGAAGACATGACCGGAATACGGACAAACAACAATAGCACACTGAAGAAGAGAAAAATGCTGCAGGAGGCAAAACTGTTGGATGGTATTTTCACCAGGGCCTGGTCTACAGGACTGACTGAGCCAGGAAAAAGAACTGTAAAACACAACAACAAAAGAAGAGAGGAGAAACGTTACCTAACATTGTGTCATGTTGGCTTCAAATCTGAAACAATGCACCGGTCAGTTCATGGGGCGTGTGACTTTAGAGCGAATCGGTGGCGTTTTAAAGGCCCGACATTAGCTGCGTTACACACATGAGGGAAAAAAAAAACCTGTGTGCGTGAAAAAGTGACCGTCTCTCATTCAAACGTCCATCAGTTACCAGTAAAAAACAAAAAAAAACAGTCAAAGTTGAAAATGTTTCCGTCACTTGAGAAAACATTGCAGAATAAGCACAGTTTGTGGTCATGACCGCATCACCTGACCTTTATATCCTAGCACCCAGCAGAAAAGATAACTTAGAAGAGAAGTGAGAGAAGGTAGAGGGTACAAAAAGAAGTGGGCTGGGGTGAGAATGTCTGCTGGCCTTTGCAAATGTATATAATCCTCTGTGGGTGGGCAGAGGACCACTTTCAGCCATCAACGAGGGGGCGGCTTTTGCCTTCTTCACTACAAAACTCACGCGCACACACACACACATACACACAAATAACAGAGAGAAAGTTTAACAGAGGATTGTCCAATATGGGGGGGATAAAATATGCATATGAATAAAAGTCTAAACAACTTCACTTTGGAATTTCGAAGAAGTTTGTGGAGGCCACATCTTCGGCGTGCACCCGTATCCCAGTGTCCTGTTGTACTGTGCATTTTATTTATCATACAACAGACAGTTTCATCAGCATTTTGCTCAACAATCAAAACAATTGCAAACATTAGACATGCTGCTGCAGGAACCCAAGAAACGGACACCTTTGCTTTAATTCTATTTTACAGGCCATTAAATGGCATTACCGATACCATTCAGATAGGACAGCCACACCAGCTGACCGAGCTGAGCTCGATTGTTTGAACAGCTACATTTGGACAATCTTTAAGCCACTGAGCCATGCAGGGAAACATGGACTCCCCCATCAAGGACAGTGAGAGGAGACCAACCTTCTGCAAAGGGCACCACGATCAATGCTCTGTCCACAAACACGGTGTTGGTCAGATGCTGAGACACCCCGACAGACTCGGGCTCCTGGAACTTCACAAAACACACCCTCGATGTCACTGGCATGGGGGAGTCACTGGGAAAAGACAATAAGACTGAATAAATCACCATCCGCGCATTCACACACATGCAAAAAATTACAACTTTGGTTTAAAACCTGTCTCTCTGTACTATCTTGCAGTTTATGAAATACTATTTATAAAAATAGTGCACATAAAATGAATTCCTTAGACAAACACAAAGCCCACAAACAGCGCCCCCCCCCCCTCCACTAGCCAACAAGTTAGCAAGAACAGCATGTTAGCATCAAGGCCAATGTTTTCACAGCTAAAATTTTACCAAATCTGAGGCATTAACTGCGACTGTAATAACAACAAATACTGGATAATGTAACAGTAGTTCGACTCACTCCGGTGGAAATAATTTTAACTCATCGATGGTTCCCAAAAACCCGAAAAGTGTTCGCATCTGCTCCGACGTTGCACTTGGTGAAACATTCGTCACCTGGACCACCTTCGTAGTATAATTCATTTTACCGAATTATAACTCGCCTAGCGATCAAACGTAGACCTAAAGAGTTGCCGAGTAACTGATTATTTTGTTTTCTCCTCGTATTTGCCGACAGCTGAACGTAGAAACACGTTGTGTCCAAGCGATTGCTCCAAACGTGACGGACAGCGCTAAATTTTCACCATGTTGTGTATTCCCGGACCAACTGCGCATGCGCGAAAGTGGGATTCCGTTTCCGGTTTGTCACACAAAGATTTGACGTCACTTTCCCCATCGTATTTATAAAGAAAGACACAAATTAACGTCACACAAACTAATTTTAAATGATATATTTTTATACTAATAAAACTCAACTGCTTTTTCTTACAAAACCTCCCCACGCAAAAGTCCCCTTTTGTTTTAAAGATTTAACCAAATAACTTCATCAAGGACTTTGTGCCTCCTGACCTCCTTAGGATTGAACTCAAATGGATTTCCTTTTAAAAGAAATCATAATAATATATATTTGTTCTGCTATGGCTGACTGAGTCCTGCTTGCTGGATTGTATTTTATTTTTACACAGATACAGAGTAGCATGTCCAGAGTAGCATGTCCTATATTCCTAGATAAAGTCAGGCCACATGTGTTCCCAAGTGTTGTGGTGAAACTCTCTGCACTAATGGTGCACTTTCCCAGGAGAAACAATGCAGCGATTGTTTTGTGGCTGCAGAAGATAATCCCTACACCTAGATTAAAGTTGCACCATGATAAGCAAGTTTTGGAATTTCGTGGTCAGACCAAAGAATCCCTTCAGCATCGTGTGTAAATGTTAGATTTTAATTGATAAAACATTTTTTCCACTTCATTTTATCATTGCAAAATAATCTACTTTATGTTAGATGGTATTTTTGTCTCAAGGCTTTGAAGAGTTGACTTTGACTAATTAACTTAATACACATGTAGGAAAATGCAAACAAGCCCCATATTTCTGTAAATGCAGATAATATTCTGATTTACTTAATTTATTTAAATACTGACATTGGTATTTTAGCTTTGTTGCTGCTTTTTATCCTGCAAATAAAGTGTTTTTTCCTCATCAAAGTTAGTTACGACAGCAGACAAACAGAAATCACATGTGCACTTGCGACACATTTGCAAAGTTGGCGCAGGGAATATTTTATAGAATAAATCCCTTCTGGAGGGACGTTGAGTCATCCAGCTGAGGATATTGGCACAATGGGATTCTTGTTCATGGTGCACCATGATTGGTCAGTAGAGGGGTTTTTAACACAGACTGCTGCAGGGGGGGACTTGACAGATAAATACTCCAAATCCACAGAGACCAGAGACTTTCGACTCCGAAGTGATCAGAGATTTCCTCCAGAGTTTAATTTGTGTGGTGCCACAAGCGTGAAAACATGGTCAGCAGGTGAGTTCCTGGTCGACTGTGTCTCAATTCTTCTTGATTAACCTGCAGAATGGGCTGCTGGTAGCTTTTATTCTCATAACATATTAGCTCGGTGACTGATTTGAGTTCAGCTCCTCCTGATGCATTAGGTGGCTGACGTTTTTGCTTTGTGAGGGCAGATTCGAACACCCGGCTGGAAGCTACAAGAAGATATTTGAGACGTGTGAAGACCTGGCCGAGGCTCTTCCAGCAACAGTCACAGGTTTGTTTGGGCCTGACCGACAGTTCCTGCTGATCTCTGGGTCAGCCTGATTTGTTGGCCGTTGCCCTTTTGCAGGCAGGATTCCTCCATTTCTGAAGGGAAGCCTCCTCCGTTTGGGTCCTGGGCTTTTTGAGATCGGGGATGAACCCTTCTACCACCTTTTCGATGGTCAGGCCCTCATGCACAAGTTTGACTTCAAGAACGGGCAGGTGACCTACTTCCGAAAGTAAGAGCTTCTCATATTCGGCCCCTGAAGCTTCCTGTTTTGAAAAGGGCTTTTTTTTTGGAAATAAGCTAAATACTTTGTCATGACATCATTTCTGTTGCACCCTTTCTCCCATGTAGGTTTATCAGAACTGATGCGTATGTGAGAGCCATCACGGAGAAGCGTGTTGTGATCACTGAGTTCGGCACCTTCGCGTACCCGGATCCCTGCAAGAACATCTTTTCCAGGTTCGTCGCACAGATTTTTTTTTCTCCATCGATGTGTGTTTGGGTCGGTTTATCACCGTGTAAGATGTGATCCATGTCTGCGTTCAGGTTTTTCTCCTACTTCAAGGGCGTAGAGGTCACTGACAACTGCCTGGTGAACGTTTACCCCATCGGGGAGGATTATTACGCCGTGACAGAGACCAACTACATCACTAAAGTCAACGTTGAAACCTTAGAGACTCTGAAGAAGGTACGTTGCTGCAAACTGTAGGAGCCAGGTCGAGCCCAGAGCTCTTCCTCGAAAATGTTTCTCACTTTTTTGCTTTAAATGCAGGTTGACATGTGCAACTACGTCAACATTAATGGAGTTACGGCTCATCCTCACATTGAAAAAGATGGAACTGTGTATAACATTGGGAACTGCATGGGGAAGGGAGCGTCTCTGGCCTACAACATCGTCAGGACTCCGCCCACACAGAAAGGTCCGGGTCAGCACGTACACACACACATATACGTGCACAGACGTGGAAGAAAATCTCCACAAATTGACACGACTTTGAATTCCTGATTACACGTCTCACTGATCCCAAACGATTCCCGTCCTAGATAAATCTGATCCCATTGAGAAATCCAAAGTGGTGGTACAGTTCCCCAGTGCTGAGAGGTTTAAGCCCTCCTACGTGCACAGGTGCGTCCACGTGGGTTTTGGACTGAAGTGGGTCGGTTATCAGCGACTATAACCAGACTTTCTTCTCTGTCTTTCCAGCTTTGGAATGTCTGAGAACTATTTTGTGTTTGTGGAGACCCCGGTGAAGATCAACCTGCTGAAGTTCCTGAGCGCCTGGAGCATCCGAGGCTCCAACTACATGGACTGCTTCGAGTCCAACGAGAGCCAGGGAGTGAGGAGACCCGGTCGTCAGCCCTGACCTCCAGTTCTAGCGTCTCAGCGCCAAATTCACCCGATGATGTTTGTTTTGCAGACCTTGTTTCACATCGCCAAGAAAGATCCCGGCGAGTACATTGATGTGAAGTTCAAAGGGGCCGCCATCGGCATGTTTCACCACATCAACACTTTCGAGGACCAGGGCTTCATCGTTTTCGACCTGTGCTCGTGGAAGGGGTGTGTGGAGACGTCATTCCAGGCCGCCTCGCTCTTCAGTTTATCCTCACTTGTGTTTTTCTTATCTCTGTAGTTTTGAGTTTGTTTACAACTACCTGTGGTTGGCCAACCTCAGAGCCAACTGGGACGAGGTGAAGAAGGCGGCCATGATGGCGCCGCAGCCCGAGGTCCGCAGATACGTCATCCCCCTGGACGTCCACAAGGTCAGTCCTGCGTCTCAATAATCAGGAGGCTGCTGCGGTACGGCTGTTGTGTTGTGTTGCTCTCTAACGGCCAGCTCGGTGCAGGAGGAACAGGGGAAGAACCTGGTCAGCTTGCCTTACACCACCGCAACGGCCACGATGCACTCCGATGGGACCGTCTGGCTGGAGCCAGAGGTGCTTTTCTCTGGACCCAGGCAAGGTGAGAATGTGGCCGGAGAAGCAAACGCAGTAAAAAAACAGAACAAAAAGGAGAAATGATGAATGAACCAATGTCGATTGTTTTGAAGAGAACTTATATGTTGTTCTGCAGCCTTCGAGTTCCCCCAGATCAACTACCAGAAGTTTTCAGGGAAGAACTACACGTATGCCTACGGTCTGGGCCTGAACCATTTCATACCTGACAGGGTTGGTTTCATCATCACACGCACAGCGTCGCCACAGTTACACACACATGTTGTAGATTCTGCACAACGTTTGACTCGTTCATAGATCTGCAAGTTAAATGTGAAGACCAAGGAGACCTGGGTCTGGCAGGAGCCAGACTCCTACCCCTCCGAGCCCCTCTTTGTTCAAACCCCAGAGGGAGTCGATGAAGATGACGGTAGCTGAAAACACACACGTGCATATTTAATCTGGAACCTGCAGCGTCAGTAACAGATGGTGTCGTGTCCTTCAGGAGTGCTGCTGACTATCGTGGCGGCCCCGGGCTCCCAGAGGCCAGCCTACCTCCTCATCCTCAATGCCAAGGACCTGTCTGAGGTCGCCAGGGCAGAGGTGGAGTGCTCGATTCCCGTCACCTTTCACGGGATGTACAAGCACTGAACGCTCCCTCTGAGCCGGTTTCACAAATTCATGAGAAAATCTGTCAGATCACAAACATAGAAGTGTAAAGAGCCGTGTGCTCGAGCAGAAAAACCAGTAAAAGAAAACGCAAGCAAAATAAAAGCTGCGCTACGTGCAACCATGTCCTGGTGTGTCCACACATCTTTGCTTCCATGCCAATGTGACCTCCGCATGCCAGCTCTTGCCCAACGTGGTCTGAACCTTCTTAAGCGAAACAACGGCAGTCTTGCAGAACTGCAAAGCTGATTAAACGTGAGGCGGCGCCGCGGCCGCCAGACCCGTGACCACAGACAGGTCGGATTCCTGCCAACATTTTAGTTGAACATTTCCATCCGTCAAACAATGAAGGGGCGAACTGGCGTTTCTGAACCGGATGATGCAAGCAGCAGAAACCAGGCAGCAGGCATCGTTAACAAGATTTGGCTTCACTCGCGGCATCAGTTAAACAGAGACACCCCCCCCCCACGGAATCTGTCGTCAAGCCCCCCCGCCACTGCCAGATTGTAGGATTACTTTAATGAATTGCTCAAAGGACTATTTTGTAACCACAAATCTCAGGGTCCCCAAATCTAATCCACTTTGACTGATGCAAGCTGGTCTTTAAATGTTGGCCTGTTCGTAATTGGGGGGGGGGGGGGGGGGTAAATAAACTACAAGTATATTCTACATTTATTTATTTATTCTTACAAGCCTTTCAAGGGAAAAACAAAAAAGAAAACAAGATAACAGAAAATATCCATTGTCAGAGAGTAAAAGCTCGGCAGAAGGAGGCTCTCGCTCTGAAACTCTTTGGGAACAGAGAAATGCAGACGATTGACCGGCGGAAGAGTGAAATCCTTCATTCTGACACGCGGCGGAACTCTGCTGCTGTAACAAAACCAGACGGAGGTGAAAGACACAACCAGGTGAGAGAGGAGCAGACATGTGAGCATCAAACATGCCACAAATCAAAATATCGCTACATCGAATGAAGAACCAACACACGTGTAATGCAAAAAGACAAAACAAAACCCTTAAAATCTCACATTTGACCTCGCTTCTTTTTTAAATTGCTTATTATGACACAAGTACAAGGTCAAACAATGCACAGATGTACCCAGAATGCCGAGCAGCGCCACCCAAATGGGATTTTGACGCCTCCTCCCTGCATCCCTCTCCTGCCAACGTCGGCCCTGTCCAAAAAGCTGACAAATCTATCTGATAACAGAGCAAGTCTCCCTCCCAGACACAGAAAAGACACACACACATTTAAAAAAAAGTAAAATCGAAGATGCACACCGACGAATTAGACATCATTAAATACATTTTCAGGCTTATTTCAGTGTGGAGCGTGACGTTTAAAATGATCTCTGCAACGGTTGCACCTTAGGAAAGAAAGGAATGATAGTGCAAGGTTATAACAGACATATATTAATATATTGTTTAGATACTGTCCTATAAATAAAGTGCAAATCTGTGGATGAGAAGTGTGTGTGCAAGCATGTGGAATTATTTTTCCCGCCGACCCTCTCCATGCACAATCGAGCCCTTTACACTGACTGGTTACTTTACACCCGACGCTGAAACATGAACTTTTTACAGCGTTTCCTGTCAGCACGTTGACCTAAATCACTCTAACGGTGTGGATCGTTTAAGGATGCTTGTGGAATCCCACCACCGTGTGTTCCTAACGTCTGCTTGTCGATGCTACAGAAAATAGGATATTGGAGCCAGAATCTGTCGACTAATGAAGATTATCTGGGGTTAGTTTGGTAAGGGGGGGGGCATCACATGAGGCCAGCTCAAGTGTATTTACACGGGCAGCAAAGTGCTGCCGCCCGTCTGACAGTTACTCAAACACACACGGACACAAACACACATGCTTGTCTGGAAAGTTTTCTGTTCACTTGTGTAACTTTTCAAGCAACTTGTTTTACTGGGTGCGTGGGAGGCTGAACAGTAGTTAAGCAAATGATGCCATTCTCCAAAGTGCAAGAAACTAGAGCGCGTGTTTTAGCCCCTCTCCAGCTAAAAGGAGGGCAGCAGATTGTTTGGGGGGGGGGGTGCTTTTCCTTTTTTTCTTCTATCCAAGCTTCGAGATGATGGGTGAACTATCAGTTGGTCTCGTAGGTGGAGAGCAGGGCGGCATCCACGGGCTCCATGCAGGAGGGACAGGTGAAGGATCGCATCAGCCAGTCGTCTATACAGTCCATGTGGTAGATGTGCATGCAAGGCAGGAATCGGATAGGGTCCCCGTAAACAAAGTCCAGCATACAGATCACGCACCTGGAAAACACAAAACACACGTATTTTTACTCCCAAGTATGCAATACATGAGATATAACACAAACTCACCAACTTGTCTAGCTTGGTTATAAATGTATGAATGAGTAACTTGAGTTCAGACTAGATGAAAGAAGCCCAGGCTAAAGTAAGCCCCTGTGGCTGAGCTTAAATATTGGGTCACATCTTTCCACACAGCCGAGGCTTTCAGGGCTTCATAAGAGCAGCGCCGTAAGTTAACCCGCCACGTTCCTGTGCAAACACCCCAAGCAGAAAGGCTCACTCTCTGATCTTTTTCTCTGAGCCGTCTTGTCCTCCATCGTAAACACCCTTTGGAAGGTGCTGGATGAGGCCGATGCGCTGAGCAATGCGGATCTGCTCCTCCTCCGTCAGCTGGGTGGCCAGCCGAGCCTGACTGGGCGTGGGATGGTACATGGGCATGTGAGCCTGCTCCTGGTAACCATTCAGAGTAGACCTACAGGTCAGACACTAGATATGCACCAAGTTAGAGAAATAAAATGACACCGGCTGTCTGACAGCCACTTATTGATGGGAGTGTTTTATCAAGCGTAATGGTCTCGATGACAGCCTTGACAACAAGGCCTGGGCATCAAAGCAACCTGTTAATGTGTGTTCTAATCCGGCATCTGAGGTGATTATATCGATTTGCGCCTCTCCGGATCTGTCATGAAGACACTGGAAGTAGCGGTTGCGATCACTCACTTGATACGGCGGCGGCGGCTCCAGGTCCGGATCTGCCCCGTCACCGAAACTCGCTCTGTCTGACTGGGATTCGTGAAGCAGGGAGATGTCGTCCGACGTCGGGGACTTGAGACAGTTGCCCATATTGTTCGTGTCCCTGTTCCGGTCTAATGGGAGAAATCCTATCTTTGTTGCTAAAGTTGCTCTCGACGGTTACTGTTACTAGTTTTCCCAAATATACCCGACACTCTCGATTTTACAGCTCATCTACATAGTCAAACGTGCCCCGGACATGATTTTTATAGTCGCACGCAAACGGTAAAGCACAAAGCTTGTCTTGTTTCTCTCCACGTTATCAGACTCCCCGGCTGAAAACAAAACAAAGAACTCCCTCGCTAACGAGCAGCCTAGCTAGCTACTTTTTTCGCTAGCCAGCTGGGGGACTTCCTCGATAATTTAATGCTCATTCCTCCGCGACAACAAAAGAATTCCACAAAACGTCTTTTTCAGCAGCGACTCTGGCTAGAACTCTGGGCGACCACCCCGACAGATCGCAGCGACATTTCCTTCTTTTAACTTCGTGAGTAACATTAAATAGTTCGCCTCTACGCTAGCGCTTTCTTCCGCCTGAGGACATGTTAAGTCGGTCCGTTGGATATGACGTATGACTGTAATCCTGCGCGGTGATTGGTCAGTTTCGGTTAGAGTTCCGCCCCCTCGGAGTGCGAGAGCACGGAACACAAACAATCAATAAGGAATTAATAAATAAACATTGAAGAAACTATTATAAGGTCATTAATAGTCCTAAGCATTTAATTTGTAAAAACACGATTCTACTGACCTTGAGGAGTTTCTAAAGGATTTTATCTATTAGTTAGGTATCAAATCAAATTAATCTTTATTTATATAGCGTCTTTTACAATCAAAATTGTTTAAAGGCGCTTTCCAGAATCCCAGGGCCTGACCCCAGACAAGCAACAGTGGCAAGGAAAAACGCCCCTTTAACAGGAAGAAACCTTGAGCAGGACCAGGCTCAAGTAGGGGGACCCTCCTGCTGATGGGGGGGCTGGGTGGAGAGAGAGGAGAAGGGGGGAGGAGAGGAGAGGAGAGGAGAGGAGAGGAGGAGAGGAGGAGAGGAGAGCTAAGATTATAATGACTGATCCCTGGGGAAACACACGGTGGTCCTGGGATCAGCACAGAGATCACTTCCTTAAACTTAGCTACAGCATTATCTGAGAGACATCTGCTATAGTAAGACTGAGCTCTGAGCATAGAAGAATCCTTAATCATAAATGTAAAGTGATCAAAGAATGGTCTGACAGGAGGGGGTTCTGAGGGAACACTGACACATGTTCTACCTCAACACCATAAGTCAGAACTAGATCTAAGGTGTGGTTGAAGCTATGAGTTGGTTGGTTCATCTGCTGGAGGAAACCAACTGACTCCAGTAATGAAATGAAGCCATTTCTAAAGCTGCCATTGACAACATCTACAATCTGGTGGTTTACTTTGAGTTTTATTGTTTCGACATCACAGATCCAAACATAGACCATAAACAATGATTATACTGTAAAATAAAATTGATAAAGACAGGATGCTCTAAGGAACGGTACAGGAAGTCATTCCTGCCGTCCGCCATTAAACTCTATAATTCATCCAAACCCAGCCAATAACAATAATTGTAATATTTATGTTGTCATTTTATTTCTATTTTATTCTATATTTATGTATATATGCTTATAATGCTTAAAATATGTATATATTATATTATGTATATATTATATACAGTATATTCTTATACTATATGCTGTATACTGTTTATGCTGAGAACGTTCTGATCTTATTTGTATTTATTTATTCTATTTCTCTACTTTGTAAATACAAAACCTGCACTACAGTTTATATAATCCATTATCCACGTTAGCTGCTTCTACAATTCAATTTCCCTACGGAGATGAATAAAGTAAATCTTGAATCTTGAATGTGACGCTGTGGAAGTCAGGATCTAGAGGAGGAGGAGGAGGAGGAGGAGGAGGAGGAGGAAGAGGAGGGCGGCTTTGGGAGCTCTGGAATTGTTCTTCACTATCTTTTCCAGAACCTCATCCTTTTGCAGATCCATCTCCAGAAGCTTTTCTTCTTTTTCTTTAATACTTGAAGCTGCAGAAAAGAGAGATTGTGTTTTAGGTTTCACTGAACATCATCTGAAATCTTCTGGAAGAGGAACAAAGGCGAAAGCATCTCACCTCAAGTTGGAGGATCGCTTCAGAGAGCCTCTGGAGATCCTCTTTGGTCCTCTCCTGCTCCTCTTGCCTCAGCCGTTGGCTCTCCAGGACCTTCTGCTCCAGCTCTTCCCTCATCTGGACCCATTTTTGAGATGTCGTCTCCCACTGCTGACAAACATCAGCCAGCATCTTGTTATACGTCTCCTCTTGAGTCAACAGCTGCTGCTTCATCGACTCTTCTTTATCAACGATCATCTCGTTATATTTATTTTGCTCTTCTTCCAGCAGTTTGTTGAATTTTTTTCTTTTAGAAAGAGCTGCTGCCTCAAGGCCTCTTCCTCTTCATTAGATCTGTGCTTCTCTTCCTCAAGCTTCCTCACAAATTCCTCCTCAATCACCAGGAGCTTCTGATTGAAGCCTTCCTCCTGCTCCATCAGCTCTCTCTTGTGTCGCTCCTCTTTCTCCTGCTGCTGACTGTGGAGGGTTTCCTCCAGAGAAGCACATTTGAGGTTGCTCTCCTTCAGAGCAGCTTGCGTGGTGTTCAGCTGGGTCAGGGTCTCCATATGGGCCACAGTCCTCATGTGTCGCCTCTCCACTGCCCTGCTGAGCTGCTCCTCCTTCTCTGCCAGGGCTTCTCTGAGGTGCTGGACCCTCTCTTCCCTCCAAGTCTCCATTGATGATTCCAGTGGTTCCTGCTCTGCCTTCAGCTGCTGGGTTCCTCGCTGTGCCATTGATGGGTCTGCTGGTCACCAGTGTGGTACAAGAGTGTTGAGCTCCTCAGGCGTGTGCTTAAAGAGATAGAGCTGAGGTGTTTGATACAAAGGAGATCAAAGACTAAAAGGCCAACTTAAGATCAAAGAGAAAAATGCCAACTGTTTAAACCAACTGACTCAAGTAATAAAATGAAGTCGTTTCTAAAGCTGCCATTTACAACGTGTACATGCATATTCAAGTCTCCAATAATAATGACTTTATCTGATCTAAGGACCAAGTCAGATAAGAAGTCAGAGAACTCAGACAGGAACTCTGAATGTGGCCCAGCAGGGGGCCGATATACAACTACAAACAAAAGTGGCTTTTCTGTCCTCCAGTTCAGATGGGTGATGCCAAGAGTCAGGCTTTCAAATGAACTGGAGCCATGTTTTGGTCTGGGATTAATTAATAACTTGGAGTGATAGATTGCTGCCACTCCCCCTCCTCGACCGGTAACACGAGGAATGGATCATTAAGATGGGTAGGAGCAGTAGATTCATTTAAGCTACACATCCTCCTCCTCCTGAAGCCAGGTCTCAGTAAGACAGAATAAATCAATGTGATGATCCGCTATCAGGTCGTGCACTAACAGGGATTTACACAAAAGAGATCTAATATTTAACAGTCCACACTTAATTGTGATATTAGTTTCCCTAACTTGTGCTTTGGTATAAATTTTAATAAGATTATGGTGATTGACCGCTCCCCTGCTCTGTGCTTGGTGAACTTTTAACCGTGGAACAGAGACTACCTCTATAGTGTTAAATATGTTATTGTTGGTGGATGAGGGTTCTAAGGAAGCAGCAGAGAGGTGTGTAAGACTACAACTCTGCATCCTGGTCTGGACCCTGGATTGTCAGGTCACTTTGGGTCTAATAAAATTAGCCAAATTACTAGAAATGAGAGAAGCACCATCCCGTGTGGGATGGACACCGTCTCTCCTAATCAGACCAGGTTTTCCCCAAAAAGTGCTCCAATTGTCTACAAAGGCCACCTGGTTTTCGGGGCACTACCGTGACAGCCAGCGACGGAGCGACGACATGCGGCAAAACATCTCATCGCTGGCCAGATTGGGGAGGGGACCAGAGAATGCTCCGGAGTCCCACATCGTTTTTGCGTAGCTGCAACACCGACTCTGATAATTTTGGTGACCTCCGACGGACGAAGCCGGGTGTCGTTCGCTCCGACGTTAATAAGAACTTTACCAAATGTACGTTTACTTCTCGCCAGCAGCTTTAGATTGGCTTCTGTGTCGCCCGCTCTGGCCCCCGGAATGCACTTACCTATGGTCGCTGGAGTCCTGCGCACCGTCACCCAGCCGCCCTGGCTGCTGCCGGGGGACCGCTAGCTGTAGCTACGCTAGGCGGCTCCGCAGCAGCTAGCTTCTCCTGGCTACCTGACGCAACTCCATCCAAGCTGCGGAACCGCGTCTCAATCTCATTAAGTCTCGCCTCCAGAGCCATTAATAAACTCCACTTTCTGCCCCTATTCCCTTCACTAAAGGAGGCAGAGGAGTAACTAAACATTTCACACGCTGAACAGACAAAGACACCGGGTGAAACAGACGGTGAGGCCATGCTAACGCTGATAATCGGCGGAGCCCTGTATTTGTTTAATATGGGTTATTTCTCACTGTTATCAGGTGACTAGAATGTCCCAAGTGTTCAAATTTTAATTAAAGTGAATACAACACACCAAGTGTTCCATTTTAAGTGAATACAACACACAGAGTGTTCAATTCTAAGTGAATACAACACACCGTGCACAGCGCAACCAACATCGATTGAGAAGACAGGAAGTGACGTAATCCGTTACCCGCAATACGTTATGATTAGGTACATCTAATCATCCTTTAAAACTGATTTCATTTATTGAGTAATATTCCTCATTTAAACGAAATTTGGAAGGTTTTAAAGAAATACTCTAAACTCTATTTAAACAGCTTTATTTTTTACCCAGGCTCTATATTTAAATAAGACCTCCAATAGCTGTTGCAACTTCAGGACACTTTTATTCGTATATACAACTATTGTACACATAAAAACCAACAGAGTATTTGCATTCCAGGTACTTATGGGACAAATGTCCATGTTTTTTTTTTTAACTTTTTTTTTTTGTATTGTGTTAAGAGTTTCTCATATTTGACCTTCTTCAGACAAGTAAAGCAAAGACACAAACCTTAAAATGAACATTTCCAAAATTTCCTAACCGTTAAAGCTCGTTAGCCGACACCATTATTACTCTTTCCTAAAGGTTTCAAACAGCAAACAACACCCTACTGTATGAGGAGGGAACACCATGGACATGAGCAAACTGGTATCTATCGGATAAATATGATCTAAACCAGTCTAGTTCTGTCCCTTTAATCCCAATCACATGTTCCAGTCTCTGTAACAGGATGCTGTGATCAACTGGATCAAAAGCAGCACTGAGGTCCAGCAGAACCAGCATAGAGACCAGTCCATGATCTGAAGCTATGAGAAGATCATTAGTAAATTTAAGAAGTGCTGTTTCTGTGCTGTGATGAGCTCTAAAGCCTGACTGAAACATCTCAAACAGGCTGTTCCTCTGCAGGTGCTCCAGTAACTGAGTCACCACCACCTTCTCTAGAACCTTAAAGATAAAAGGAAGGTTGGATATTGGCCTGTAATTTGCTAACACATCAGGATCCAGTGATGTTTTTTTAAGCAACGGCTTAATCACTGCCACCTTGTAGGACCGGGGTACATAACCTGTCACTAAAGAACCATTGATCTGGTCCAGGATAGAGCTGCCTATCAATGGTAAAACATCCTTCAACAGGTGTGTTGGGATGGGATCTAAAGGACACGTGGTGGTCTGGGATTTCTGAATTAGCGATGATGCCTCAGAAAAATATATAGGGGTGAAGGAGTTTAGGGGCTCGTTGGAGAACCTGTATGTTCCCACGGTCAGCACATCTGGTGATGGTCCAGTTGTAGGGATGGCCTGGTTAGCTTTCTCTCTGATAGCTAGAACTTTATCAGTAAAGAATGAAGTCATGAAGTCTTCACCACTAAGGGAAGAAAGGATACGTGGATCTAAAACACTGTGACTCTTGGTTAATTTGGCCACAGTGCTGAAAAGAAACCTGGGGTTGTTCTTGTTTTCTTCAATTAAAGAAGAAAAATAAGATGTTCTAGCCTTACGGAGGGCCTTTTTGTAAACTAATAGACAGTCTTTCCAGGCTACATGATAGCTATCTATTTTACAAGAATGCCACTTCCTTTCCAGTCTTCACACATTCTGCTTGAGGGTCCTGATATGTGAATTATACCAGGGGGCACACCTCCTCTGATTAACTATTCTCTTTTTCAGGGGGGCAACAGAATCAAGTGTGATTCTCAGTGAGGTTGCTGCACCTTCAGCAATAGAGTCGACCTCAGCAGGGCTCAGATTATAATGATAGATCCCTGGGGAAACACACGGTGGTCCTGGGATCAGCACTGAGATCACTTCCTTAAACTTAGCTACAGCATTATCTGAGAGACATCTGCTATAGTAAGACTGTGCTCTGAGCATAGAAGAATCCTTAATCGTAAATGTAAAAGTGATCAAAGAATGGTCTGACAGGAGGGGGTTCTGAGGGAACACTGACACATGTTCTACCTCAACACCATAAGTCAGGACTAGATCTAGGGTGTGGTTGAAGCTATGAGTTGGTTGGTTCATCTGCTGGAGGAAACCAACTGACTCAAGTCATGAAATGAAGCCGTTTCTAAAGCTGCCATTGACAACATCTACAATCTGGTGGTTTACTTTGAGTTTTATTGTTTCGACATCATAGATCCAAACATAGACCATAAACAATGATTATACTTTAAAAGAAAACTGATGAAGACAGGATGCTCTATGGAACGGTACAGGAAGTCATTCCTGCCGTCCGCCATTAAATTCATCCAAACCCAGCCAATAACAATAATTTTAATATTTATGTTGTAATTTTATTTATATTTTTTCTATATTTATGTATATATGCTTATAATGCTTATAATATGCATATATTATATTATGTAAATATTATATATATTCTTATACTATATGCTGTATACATACTTATAACATTCTAATCTTATTTGTATTTATTTATTCTATTTCTATACTTTGTAAATACAAAACCTGCACTACAGTTATATTAATCCACGTTAGGCTACTTCTACAATTCAATTCCCCTACGAGGATGAATAAAGTAAATCTTCAATCTTGAATCTTGAATGTGACGCTGTGGAAGTCAGGATCTAGAGGAGGAGGAGGAGGAGGAGGAGGGCTTTGGGAGCTCTGGAATTGTTCTTCACTATCTTTTCCAGAACCTCATCCTTTTGCAGACCCATCTCCAGAAGCTTTTCTTCTTCTTTTTCTTTAATACTTGAAGCTGCAGAAAAGAGAGATTGTTTTAGATTTCACTGAACATCATCTGAAATCTTCTGGAAGAGGAACAAAGGCGAAAGCATCTCACCTCAAGCTGGAGGATCGCTTCAGAGAGCCTCTGGAGATCCTCTTTGGTCCTCTCCTGCTCCTCTTGCCTCAACCGTTGGCTCTCCAGGACCTTCTGCTCCAGCTCTTCCCTCATGTGGACCCATTTTTGAGATGTCCTCTCCCACCGCTGACAAACATCAGCCAGCATCTTGTTATACGTCTCCTCTTGAGTCAACAGCTGCTGCTTCATCGACCCTTCTTTATCAACGATCATCTCGTTATATTTATTTTGCTCTTCTTCCAGCATTTTGTGAATTTTTTTTCTTTTAGAAAGAGCTGCTGCCTCAAGGCCTCTTCCTCTTCATTAGATCTGTGCTTCTCTTCCTCGAGCTTCCTCACAAATTCCTCCTCATTCAGAAGGAGCTTCTGATTGAAGCCTTCCTCCTGCTCCATCAGCTCTCTCTTGTGTCGCTCCTCTTTCTCCTGCTGCTGACTGTGGAGGGTTTCCTCCAGAGACGCACATTTGAGGTTGCTCTCCTTCAGAGCAGCTTGTGTGGTGTTCAGCTGGGTCAGGGTCTCCATATGGGCCACAGTCCGCATCTGATGCCTCTTCACTGCCCTGCTGAGCTGCTCCTCCTTCTCTGCCAGGACTTCTCTGAGGTGCTGGACCCTCTCTTCCCTCCAAGTCTCCATTGATGATTCCAGTGGTTCTTGCTCTGCCTTCAGCTGCTGGTTCCTCGCTGTGCCATCGATGCGTCTGCTGGTCACCAGTGTGGTACAAGAGTGTTGAGCTCCTCAGGCGTGTGCTTAAAGAGATAGATCTGATGTGTTTGATACAAAGGAGATCAAAGACTAAAAGGCCAACTTAACATCAAAGAGAAAAATGCCAACTGTTTAAACCAACTGACTCAAGTAATAAAATGAAATCATTTCTAAAGCTGTCATTTACAACGTGTACATGCATATTCAAGTCTCCAATAATGACTTTATCTGATCTAAGGACCAAGTCAGATAAGAAGTCAGAGAAGTCAGACAGGAACTCTGAATGTGGCCCAGCAGGGGGCCGATATACAACCACAAACAAAAGTGGCTTTTCTGTCCTCCAGTTCAGATGGGTGATGCCAAGAGTCAGGCTTTCAAATGAACTGGAGCCATGTTTTGGTCTGGGATTAATTAATAACTTGGAGTGATAGATTGCTGCCACTCCCCCTCCTCGACCAGTAACACGAGGAATGGGATCATTAAGATGGGTAGGAGGAGTAGATTCATTTAAGCTCACATACTCCTCCTCCTGAAGCCAGGTCTCAGTAAGACAGAATAAATCAATGTGATGATCCGCTATCAGGTCGTGCACTAACAGGGATTTACACAAAAGAGATCTAATATTTAACAGTCCACACTTAATTGTGATATTAGTTTCCCTAACTTGTGCTTTGGTATAAATTTTAATAAGATTATGGTGATTGACCGCTCCCCTGCTCTGTGCTTGGTGAACTTTTAACCGTGGAACAGAGTCTACCTCTATAGTGTTAAATATGTTATTGTTGGTGGATGAGGGTTCTATGGAAGCAGCAGAGAGGTGTGTAAGACTACAACTCTGCATCCTGGTCTGGACCCTGGATTGTCAGGTCACTTTGGGTCTAATAAAATTAGCCAAATTACTAGAAATGAGAGAAGCACCATCCCGTGTGGGATGGACACCGTCTCTCCTAATCAGACCAGGTTTTCCCCAAAAACTGCTCCAATTGTCTACAAAGGACACCTGGTTTTCGGGGCACCACCGTGACAGCCAGCGACGGAGCGACGACATGAGGCAAAACATCTCATCGCTGGCCAGATTGGGGAGGGGACCAGAGAATGCTCCGGAGTCCCACATCGTTTAAGCGTAGCTGCAAACCGACTCTGATAATTTTGGTGACCTCCGACTGACGAAGCCGGGTGTCGTTCGCTCCGACGTGAATAAGAACTTTACCAAATTTACGTTTACTACGATTGGCTTCTATGTCGCCCGCTCTGGCCCCCGGAATGCACTTACCTATGGTCGCTGGAGTCCTGCGCACCGTCACCCAGCCGCCCTGGCTGCTGCCGGGGACCGCTAGCTGTAGCTACGCTAGGCGGCTCCGCAGCAGCTAGCTTCTCCTGGCTACCTGACGCAACTCCATCCAAGCTGCGGAACCGCGTCTCAATCTCATTAAGTCTCGCCTCCAGAGCCTTAAATAAACTCCACTTTCTGCACCTATTCCCTTCACTAAAGGAGGCAGAGGAGTAACTAAACATTTCACACGCTGAACAAAGACACCGGGTGAAACAGACGGTGAGACCATGCTAACGCTGATAATCGGCGGAGCCCTGTATTTGTTTAATATGGGTTATTTCTCACTGTTATCAGGTGACTAGAATGTCCCAAGTGTTCAAATTTTAATTAAAGTGAATTCAACACACCAAGTGTTCCATTTTAAGTGAATACAACACCCCGTGCACAGCGCAACCAACAACGATTGAGACAGGAAGTGACGCAATACGTTATGATTAGGGACATCTAATCATCCTTTAAAAATGATTTCATTTATTGAGTAATATTCCTTATTTAAACGAAATTTGGAAGGTTTTAAAGAAATACTCTAAACTCTATTTAAACAGCTTTATTTTTTACCCAGGCTCTATATTTAAATCAGACCTCCAATAGCTGTTGCAACTTCAGGACACTTTTATTCGTATATACAACTATTGTACACATAAAAACCAACAGAGTATTTACATTCCAGGTACTTATGGGACAAATGTCCATGTTTTTTTTTTTACTTTGTTTTTTTTTGTATTTGGTTAAGAGTTTCTCATATTTGACCTTCTTCAGACAAGTAAAGCAAAGACACAAACCTTAAAATGAACATTTCCAAAATTCCTAACCGTTAGAGCTCGTTAGCCGACACCATTATTACTCTTTCCTAAAGGTTTCGAACAGCAAACAACACCTGCTGTATGAGGAGGGAACACCATGGACATGAGCAAACTGGTATCTGTCGGATAAATCTGATCTAAACCAGTCTAGTGCTGTCCCTTTAATCCCAATCACATGTTCCAGTCTCTGTAACAGGATGCTGTGATCAACTGGATCAAAAGCAGCACTGAGGTCCAGCAGAACCAGCATAGAGACCAGTCCATGATCTGAAGCTATGAGAAGATCATTAGTGACTTTAAGAAGTGCCGTTTCTGTGCTGTGATGAGCTCTAAAGCCTGACTGAAACATCTCAAACAGGCTGTTCCTCTGCAGGTGCTCCAGTAACTGAGTTGCCACCACCTTCTCTAGAACTTTAGAGATAAAAGGAAGGTTGGATATCGGCCTGTAATTTGCTAATACATCAGGATCCAGTGATGTTTTTTTAAGCAACGGCTTAATCACTGCCACCTTGTAGGACCGGGGTCCATAACCTGTCACTAAAGAACCATTGATCTGGTCCAGGATAGAGCTGCCTATCAATGGTAAAACATCCTTCAACAGTGTGTTTTGGGATGGGATCTAAAGGACACGTGGTGGTCTGGGATTTCTGAATTAGCGATGATGCCTCAGAAAAATATATAGGGCTGAAGGAGTTTAAGGGCTCGTCGGAGAACCTGTATGTTCCCACAGTCAGCACATCTGGTGATGGTCCAGTTGTTGGGATGGCCTGGTTAGCTTTCTCTCTGATAGCTAGAACTTTATCAGTAAAGAATGAAGTCATGAAGTCTTCACCACTAAGGGAAGAAGGGATACGTGGATCTAAAACACTGACTCTTGGTTAATTTGGCCACAGTGCTGAAAAGAAACCTGGGGTTGTTCTTGTTCTTGTTTTCTTCAATTAAAGAAGAAAAATAAGCTGTTCTAGCCTTGCGAAGGGCCTTTTTGTAAACTAATAGACAGTCTTTCCAGGCTACATGATAGCTGCCTATTTTACAAGAATGCTACTTCCTTTCTAGTCTTCAAACATTCTGCTTGAGGGTCCTGATATGTGAATTATACTGGGGGCACACCTCCTCTGATTAACTATTTTTTTTTTCAGGGGGGCAACAGAATCAAGTGTGATTCTCAGTGAGGTGGTGCCTGCACCTTCAGCAATAGAGTCGACCTCAGCAGGCTCAGATTATAATGATAGATCCCTGGGGAAACACACGGTGGTCCTGGGATCAGCACTGAGATCACTTCCTTAAACTTAGCTACAGCATTATCTGAAAGACATCTGCTATAGTCAGACTGAGCTCTGAGCATAGAAGAATCCTTAATCATAAATGTAAAAGTGATCAATGAATGATCTGACAGGAGGGGGTTCTGAGGGACACTGACACATGTTCTACCTCAACACCATAAGTCAGAACTAGATCTAAGGTGTGGTTGAAGCTATGAGTTGGTTGGTTTATCTGCTGGAGGAAACCAACTGACTCCAGTAATGAAATGAAGCCATTTCTAAAGCTGCCATTGACAACATCTACAATCTGGTGGTTTACTTTGAGTTTTATTGTTTCGACATCACAGATCCAAACATAGACCATAAACAATGATTATACTGTAAAATAAAATTGATAAAGACAGGATGCTCTAAGGAACGGTACAGGAAGTCATTCCTGCCGTCCGCCATTAAACTCTATAATTTATCCAAACCCAGCCAATAACAATAATTGTAATATGTATGTTGTCATTTTATTTCTATTTTATTCTATATTTATGTATATATGCTTATATGCTTAAAATATATATATTATATTATGTATATATTATATACAGTATATTCTTATACTATATGCTGTATACTGTTTATGCTGAGAACGTTCTGATCTTATTTGTATTTATTTATTCTATTTCTATACTTTGTAAATACAAAACCTGCACTACAGTTATATTAATCCACGGCTGCTTCTACAATTCAATTTCCCTACGGAGATGAATAAAGTAAATCTTGAATCTTGAATGTGACGCTGTGGAAGTCAGGATCTAGAGGAGGAGGAGGAGGAGGAGGAGGAGGAGGAGGAGGAAGGAGGGCGGCTTTGGGAGCTCTGGAATTGTTCTCACTATCTTTTCCAGAACCTCATCCTTTTGCAGATCCATCTCCAGAAGCTTTTCTTCTTCTTTTTCTTTAATACTTGAAGCTGCAGAAAAGAGAGATTGTGTTTTAGATTTCACTGAACATCATCTGAAATCTTCTGGAAGAGGAACAAAGGCGAAAGCATCTCACCTCAAGTTGGAGGATTGCTTCAGAGAGCCTCTGGAGATCCTCTTTGGTCCTCTCGTGCTCCTCTTGCCTCAGCCGTTGGCTCTCCAGGACCTTCTGCTCCAGCAATTCTCTCATCTGGACCCATTTTTGAGATGTCCTCTCCCACTGCTGACAAACATCAGCCAGCATCTTGTTATACGTCTCCTCTTGAGTCAACAGCTGCTGCTTCATCGACCCTTCTTTATCAACGATCATCTCGTTATATTTATTTTGCTCTTCTTCCAGCAGTTTGTTGAATTTTTTTTCTTTTAGAAAGAGCTGCTGCCTCAAGGCCTCTTCCTCTTCATTAGATCTGTGCTTCTCTTCCTCGAGCTTCCTCTCAAATTCCTCCTCAATCACCAGGAGCTTCTGATTGAAGCCTTCCTCCTGCTCCATCAGCTCTCTCTTGTGTCGCTCCTCTAGCTCCTGCTGCTGACTGTGGAGGGTTTCCTCCAGAGAAGCACATTTGAGGTTGCTCTCCTTCAGAGCAGCTTGTGTGGTGTTCAGCTGGGTCAGGGTCTCCATATGGGCCACAGTCCTCATGTGTCGCCTCTCCACTGCCCTGCTGAGCTGCTCCTCCTTCTCTGCCAGGGCTTCTCTGAGGTGCTGGACCCTCTCTTCCTCCAAGTCTCCATTGATGATTCCAGTGGTTCCTGCTCTGCCTTCAGCTGCTGGGTTCCTCGCTGTGCCATTGATGGGTCTGCTGGTCACCAGTGTGGTACAAGAGTGTTGAGCTCCTCAGGCGTGTGCTTAAAGAGATAGACCTGATGTGTTTGATACAAAGGAGATCAAAGACTAAAAGGCCAACTTAACATCAAAGAGAAAAATGCCAACTGTTTAAACCAACTGACTCAAGTAATAAAAAGAAATCATTTCGAAAGCTGTCATTTACAACGTGTACATGCATATTCAAGTCTCCAATAATAATGACTTTATCTGATCTAGGACCAAGTCAGATAAGAAGTCAGAGAACTCAGACAGGAACTCTGAATGTGGCCCAGCAGGGGGCCGATATACAACCACAACAAAAGTGGCTTTTCTGTCCTCCAGTTCAGATGGGTGATGCCAAGAGTCAGGCTTTCAAATGAACTGGAGCCATGTTTTGGTCTGGGATTAATTAATAACTTGGAGTGATAGATTGCTGCCACTCCCCCTCCTCGACCAGTAACACGAGGAATGGGATCATTAAGATGGGTAGGAGGAGTAGATTCATTTAAGCTCACATCCTCCTCCTGAAGCCAGATCTCAGTAAGACAGAATAAATCAATGTGATGATCCGCTATCAGGTCGTGCACTAACAGGGATTTACACAAAAGAGATCTAATATTTAACAGTCCACACTTAATTGTGATATTAGTTTCCCCAACTTGTGCTTTGGTATTAATTTTAATAAGATTATGGTAATTGACCGCTCCCCTGCTCTGTGCTTGGTGAACTTTTAACCGTGGAACAGAGACTACCTCTATAGTGTTAAATATGTTATTGTTGGTGGATGAGGGTTCTATGGAAGCAGCAGAGAGGTGTGTAAGACTACACCTCTGCATCCTGGTCTGGACCCTGGATTGTCAGGTCACTTTGGGTCTAATAAAATTAGCCAAATTACTAGAAATGAGAGAGGCACCATCCCGTGTGGGATGGACACCGTCTCTCCTAATCAGACCAGGTTTTCCCCAAAAACTGCTCCAATTGTCTACAAAGGCCACCTGGTTTTCGGGGCACCACCGTGACAGCCAGCGACGGAGCGACGACATGCGGCTCAACATCTCATCGCTGGCCAGATTGGGGAGGGGACCAGAGAATGCTCCGGAGTCCCACATCGTTTTTGCGTAGCTGCAAACCGACTCTGATAATTTTGGTGACCTCCGACTGACGAAGCCGGGTGTCGTTCGCTCCGACGTGAATAATAACTTTACCAAATTTACGTTTACTTCTCGCCAGCAGCTTTAGATTGGCTTCTATGTCGCCCGCTCTGGCCCCCGGAATGCACTTACCTATGGTCGCTGGAGTCCTGCGCACCGTCACCCAGCCGCCCTGGCTGCTGCCGGGGGACCGCTAGCTGTAGCTACGCTAGGCGGCTCCGCAGCAGCTAGCTTCTCCTGGCTACCTGACGCAACTCCGAGCTGCGGAACCGCGCCTCAATCTCATTAAGTCTCGCCTCCAGAGCCATTAATAAACTCCACTTTCTGCCCCTATTCCCTTCACTAAAGGAGGCAGAGGAGTAACTAAACATTTCACACGCTGAACAGACAAAGACACCGGGTGAAACAGACGGTGAGGCCATGCTAACGCTGATAATCGGCGGAGCCCTGTATTGGTTTAATATGGGTTATTTCTCACTGTTATCAGGTGACTAGAATGTCCCAAGTGTTCAAATTTTAATTAAAGTGAATACAACACACCAAGTGTTCCATTTTAAGTGAATACAACACACAGAGTGTTCAATTCTAAGTGAATACAACACACCGAGCACAGCGCAACCAACATCGATTGAGAAGACAGGAAGTGACGTAATCCGTTACCCGCAATACGTTATGATTAGGTACATCTAATCATCCTTTAAAACTGATTTCATTTATTGAGTAATATTCCTCATTTAAAGGAAATTTGGAAGGTTTTAAAGAAATACTCTAAACTCTATTTAAACAGCTTTATTTCTCCCCAGGCTCTATATTTAAATAAGACCTCCAATAGCTGTTGCAACTTCAGGACACTTTTATTCGTATATACAACTATTGTACACAAAAAACCAACAGAGTATTTGCATTCCAGGTACTTATGGGACAAATGTCCATGTTTTTTTTTACTTTTTTTTTTTTTGTATTGTGTTAAGAGTTTCTCATATTTGACCTTCTTCAGACAAGTAAAGCAAAGACACAAACCTTAAAATGAACATTTCCAAAATTTCCTACCGTTAAAGCTCGTTAGCCGACACCATTATTACTCTTTCCTAAAGGTTTCAAACAGCAAACAACACCCTGCTGTATGAGGAGGGAACACCATGGACATGAGCAAACTGGTATCTATCGGATAAATCTGATCTAAACCAGTCTAGTTCTGTCCCTTTCATCCCAATCACATGTTCCAGTCTCTGTAACAGGATGCTGTGATCAACTGGATCAAAAGCAGCACTGAGGTCCAGCAGAACCAGCATAGAGACCAGTCCATGATCTGAAGCTATGAGAAGATCATTAGTAACTTTAAGAAGTGCTGTTTCTGTGCTGTGATGAGCTCTAAAGCCTGACTGAAACATCTCAAACAGGCTGTTCCTCTGCAGGTGCTCCAGTAACTGAGTCACCACCACCTTCTCTAGAACCTTAAAGATAAAAGGAAGGTTGGATATTGGCCTATAATTTGCTAACACATCAGGATCCAGTGATGTTTTTTTAAGCAACGGCTTAATCACTGCCACCTTGTAGGACCGGGGTACATAACCTGTCACTAAAGAACCATTGATCTGGTCCAGGATAGAGCTGCCTATCAATGGTAAAACATCCTTCAACAGGTGTGTTGGGATGGGATCTAAAGGACACGTGGTGGTCTGGGATTTCTGAATTAGCGATGATGCCTCAGAAAAATATATAGGGGTGAAGGAGTTTAGGGGCTCGTTGGAGAACCTGTATGTTCCCACGGTCAGCACATCTGGTGATGGTCCAGTTGTAGGGATGGCCTGGTTAGCTTTCTCTCTGATAGCTAGAACTTTATCAGTAAAGAATGAAGTCATGAAGTCTTCACCACTAAGGGAAGAAGGGATACGTGGATCTAAAACACTGTGACTCTTGGTTAATTTGGCCACAGTGCTGAAAAGAAACCTGGGGTTGTTCTTGTTTTCTTCAATTAAAGAAGAAAAATAAGATGTTCTAGCCTTACGGAGGGCCTTTTTGTAAACTAATAGACAGTCTTTCCAGGCTACATGATAGCTGTCTATTTTACAAGAATGCCACTTCCTTTCCAGTCTTCACACATTCTGCTTGAGGGTCCTGATATGTGAATTATACCAGGGGGCACACCTCCTCTGATTTACTATTCTCTTTTTCAGGGGGGCAACAGAATCAAGTGTGATTCTCAGTGAGGTTGCTGCACCTTCAGCAATAGAGTCAACCTCAGCAGGGCTCAGATTATAATGACTGATCCCTGGGGAAACACACGCTGGTCCTGGGATCAGCACAGAGATCACTTCCTTAAACTTAGCTACAGCATTATCTGAAAGACATCTGCTATAGTCAGACTGTGCTCTGAGCATAGAAGAATCCTTAATCATAAATGTAAAAGTGATCAAAGAATGGTCTGACAGGAGGGGGTTCTGAGGGAACACTGACACATGTTCTACCTCAACACCATAAGTCAGGACTAGATCTAAGGTGTGGTTGAAGCTATGAGTTGGTTGGTTCATCTGCTGGAGGAAACCAGCTGACTCCAGTAATGAAATGAAGCCATTTCTAAAGCTGCCATTGACAACATCTACAATCTGGTGGTTTACTTTGAGTTTTATTGTTTCGACATCATAGATCCAAACATAGACCATAAACAATGATTATACTTTAAAATAAAACTGATGAAGACAGGATGCTCTAAGGAACGGTACAGGAAGTCATTCCTGCCGTCCGCCATTAAACTCTATAATTCATCCAAACCCAGCCAATAACAATAATTGTAATATTTATGTTGTAATTTTATTTCTATTTTTTCTATATTTATGTATATATGCTTATAATGCTTATAATATGCATATATTATATTCTGTAAATATTATATATATTCTTATACTATATGCTGTATACATACTTATAACATTCTAATCTTATTTGTATTTATTTATTCTATTTCTATACTTTGTAAATACAAAACCTGCACTACAGTTATATTAATCCACGTTAGGCTGCTTCTACAATTCAATTCCCCTACGAGGATGAATAAAGTAAATCTTGAATCTTGAATCTTGAATGTGACGCTGTGGAAGTCAGGATCTAGAGGAGGAGGAGGAGGAGGAGGAGGGCTTTGGGAGCTCTGGAATTGTTCTTCACTATCTTTTCCAGAACCTCATCCTTTTGCAGACCCATCTCCAGAAGCTTTTCTTCTTCTTTTTCTTTAATACTTGAAGCTGCAGAAAAGAGAGATTGTTTTAGATTTCACTGAACATCATCTGAAATCTTCTGGAAGAGGAACAAAGGCGAAAGCATCTCACCTCAAGCTGGAGGATCGCTTCAGAGAGCCTCTGGAGATCCTCTTTGGTCCTCTCCTGCTCCTCTTGCCTCAACCGTTGGCTCTCCAGGACCTTCTGCTCCAGCTCTTCCCTCATCTGGACCCATTTTTGAGATGTCGTCTCCCACCGCTGACAAACATCAGCCAGCATCTTGTTATACGTCTCCTCTTGAGTCAACAGCTGCTGCTTCATCGACCCTTCTTTATCAACGATCATCTCGTTATATTTATTTTGCTCTTCTTCCAGCAGTTTGTTGAATTTTTTTTCTTTTAGAAAGAGCTGCTGCCTCAAGGCCTCTTCCTCTTCATTAGATCTGTGCTTCTCTTCCTCGAGCTTCCTCACAAATTCCTCCTCAATCACCAGGAGCTTCTGATTGAAGCCTTCCTCCTGCTCCATCAGCTCTCTCTTGTGTCGCTCCTCTTTCTCCTGCTGCTGACTGTGGAGGGTTTCCTCCAGAGAAGCACATTTGAGGTTGCTCTCCTTCAGAGCAGCTTGCGAGGTGTTCAGCTGGGTCAGGGTCTCCATATGGGCCACAGTCCGCATCTGATGCCTCTTCACTGCCCTGCTGAGCTGCTCCTCCTTCTCTGCCAGGGCTTCTCTGAGGTGCTGGACCCTCTCTTCCTCCAAGTCTCCATTGATGATTCCAGTGGTTCTTGCTCTGCCTTCAGCTGCTGGGTTCCTCGCTGTGCCATCGATGCGTCTGCTGGTCACCAGTGTGGTACAAGAGTGTTGAGCTCCTCAGGCGTGTGCTTAAAGAGATAGACCTGATGTGTTTGATTCAAAGGAGATCAAAGACTAAAAGGCCAACTTAAGATCAAAGAGAAAAATGCCAACTGTTTAAACCAACTGACTCAAGTAATAAAATGAAGTCATTTCTAAAGCTGCCATTTACAACGTGTACATGCATATTCAAGTCTCCAATAATAATGACTTTATCTGATCTAAGGACCAAGTCAGATAAGAAGTCAGAGAAGTCAGACAGGAACTCTGAATGTGGCCCAGCAGGGGGCCGATATACAACCACAAACAGAAGTGGCTTTTCTGTCCTCCAGTTCAGATGGGTGATGCCAAGACTCAGGCTTTCAAATGAACTGGAGCCATGTTTTGGTCTGGGATTAATTAATAACTTGGAGTGATAGATTGCTGCCACTCCCCCTCCTTGACCGGTAACACCAGGAATATGATAATTAAGATGGGTCGGAGGAGTAGATTCATTTAAGCTAACATCCTCCTCCTGAAGCCAGGTCTCAGTAAGACAGAATAAATCAATGTGATGATCCGCTATCAGGTCCTGCATAACAGGGATTTACACAAAAGAGATCTAATATTTAACAGTCCACACTTAATTGTGATATTAGTTTCCCCAACTTGTGCTTTGGTATTAATTTTAATAAGATTATGGTGATTGACCGCTCCCCTGCTCTGTGCTTGGTGAACTTTTAACCGTGGAACAGAGACTACCTCTATAGTGTTAAATATGTTATTGTTGGTGGATGAGGGTTCTATGGAAGCAGCAGAGAGGTGTGTAAGACTACAACTCTGCATCCTGGTCTGGACCCTGGATTGTCAGGTCACTTTGGGTCTAATAAAATTAGCCAAATTACTAGAAATGAGAGAGGCACCATCCCGGGTGGGATGGACACCGTCTCTCCTAACCAGACCAGGTTTTCCCCAAAAACTGCTCCAATTGTCTACAAAGGCCACCTGGTTTTCGGGGCACCCCGTGACAGCCAGCGACGGAGCGACGACATGCGGCTCAACATCTCATCGCTGGCCAGATTGGGGAGGGGACCAGAGAATGCTCCGGAGTCCGACATCGTTTTTGCGTAGCTGCAAACCGACTCTGTTAATTTTGGTGACCTCCGACTGACGAAGCCGGGTGTCGTTGGCTCCGACGTGAATAATAACTTTACCAAATTTACGTTTACTTCTCGCCAGCAGCTTTAGATTGGCTTCTATGTCGCCCGCTCTGGCCCCCGGAATGCACTTACCTATGGTCGCTGGAGTCCTGCGCACCGTCACCCAGCCGCCCTGGCTGCTGCCGGGGGACCGCTAGCTGTAGCTACGCTAGGCGGCTCCGCAGCAGCTAGCTTCTCCTGGCTACCTGACGCAACTCCAAGCTGCGGAACCGCGTCTCAAGCTCACTAAGTCTCGCCTCCAGAGCCATTAATAAACTCCACTTTCTGCACCTATTCCCTTCACTAAAGGAGGCAGAGGAGTAACTAAACATTTCACACGCTGAACAGACAAAGACACCGGGTGAAACAGACGGTGAGGCCATGCTAACGCTGATAATCGGCGGAGCCCGGTATTTGTTTAATATGGGTTATTTCTCACTGTTATCAGGTGACTAGAATGTCCCAAGTGTTCAAATTTTAATTAAAGTGAATACAACACAACAAGTGTTCAATTTTAAGTGAATACAACACACCGTGCAACCAACAACGATTGAGGAGACAGGAAGTGACGCAATACGTTATGATTAGGTACATCTAATCATCCTTTAAAAATGATTTCATTTATTGAGTAATATTTCTAATTCAAACGAAATTTGGAAGGTTTTAAAGAAATACTCTAAACTCCATTTAAACAGCTTTATTTTTTCCCCAGGCTCTATATTTAAATAAGACCTCCAATCGCTGTTGCAACTTCAGGACACTTTTATTCGTATATACAACTATTGTACACATAAAAACCAACAGAGTATTTGCATTCCAGGTACTTATGGGACAAATGTCCATGTTTATTTTTTTTACTTTGTTTTTTTTGTATTTGGTTAAGAGTTTCACAGATTTGACCTTCTTCAGGCAAGTAAAGCAAAGACACAAACCTTAAAATGAACATTTCCAAAATTTCCTAACCGTTAAAGCTCGTTAGCCGACACCATTATTACTCTTTCCTAAAGGTTTCGAACAGCATATTTTCCCTGTACATTATTAGTAAGTGATAGAGCGACGGTCATTTGTGAAGCAGATGTGTGATGGTTTCTACAGTCGTCGTCTGGAATGAAAGGTCAAACGGATCAGAGATGGGGAACATTTCATATCGGTCCATGAGAAAAGAAACATGCCAACGTGTCTGAAAAATCAAAAGGTAACTTATGACTGCTGAACATTTTAAAGGGTATATACTTCAACGTTAAAAGTGACAGAATTCTGTCATTTTGAAGGAAATATAATACATTTTAGAGGTTGAAGGGTTGCTGAGATATGATCTTATGACACATAAATAACAGTATTGCCGTTTGTTTTTTTTACCTCTGCTTTTTATATTGAACATAAAAAAGGAAACCAGGCTGTTTGTTCCTCTGTGTATTCATTTCTATTATATATTTAAAAAATCCAGCATTGTTATTTATTATTATCCGTGTTTTCTGGTGGTGTTTGACGGCTTTCTGTATTGATCTGGTCCAATAACTGATAATGGCGTGATGGTCACAAAGCATCTACAAAACAATTGTCTATTAAAATGTAGTTACATATTCACACATCCCACAGATAAATACTGTTAAGAGCAACACTGACTCATTTGAAAACATCCTCAAAGAAGAAAATACCCACTGACGTGTGACTAAACTGGATCCGTCTGCCGATTCTCTGGGCGCCGCAGCTATCTGACGGCGATTATTACTGTCTGTCCTCAAGTACCAGTCAGGAAATAGACCTTATTTGTTCTCAGTGTTCGGTGTGAATTGGCAACTGCAGTTTCAGGAAGTATTGTTCTTTCCGTTTTTGGCTTTGTATCTAACCAAACATGCTGACTGTGTCCAAGCACTGGTGAAAAGAGAGTCGCTGTGACCTTGACTCTGCACATGGTGGTGCGTCCTCTGACACCTCCCCAGGGTTCCCTCTCCAGCGTTTCCTAGCACCTGTCGTCTTCCTCTGTGTCGCTGAGCGTATCGCAGCCGGCGACCGACACCGTCTGCGCCAGACGCTTCCGAAAGTGTCCGTTGGGGACCTGCCAGCCGGTCCGTGAGCGCGGGCGGGCCGAGCTGATGGTGTTCGAGCGTCCCAGGCTGCAGGCCACGGCCGCCTCAAAGGTCAGTGTCTCCATGGGACCGGAGGGGTCCGGGCTGTGGTCGTCCTCTTGGGACGCCAGGAACGGCTCGGAGGGATAGCGTCGGGGTGGGGACGGATGCCGGAGGGTCTCGCGCTCGGCGGCGACGCTCTCTTGGGCTTCCTCCTCGTCCTCGCCGAGAGAGGGGTGCGTGTGGCAAACGAGCGGCGAGTAAGAAATGTGAGGGCGAGAGTGGGTCGGGGTGTGTGATGAGGGCCGGCGGCCACTGGGGGTGCTGGATTCTGAAGTGGAGGGCACCGGGCTGTCTGAGCTGTTGCCCTGGAAACAAGAATCAAGGTTATTTGTTTTCCCGGGTGCACGATTGTTCTATTGAAACACAAGACTGCATTTTTATAAAAGCTGATGAGACTGAGGCTAAATGGGAAATCCGCTCCGGAGGCCAGTCGCCCCCGACACAGCGAGAAGCTGCACGACTGGCAGACGGTTTCAGCTTCGCCGCCTCTCTGGACGCACCTGTTTGTCCGCCGGGTTCGCTCTCTCTGCACTGGACGAGCGTGAAGGCTGCAGGCTCCTTTCCTCCGAGTTACAACGCGACCCATCTGGAGACAGGAGGTGACAGCGCTCCTTAGAGCGGCCGCGCTCTCTGTCGCCCTGCTGCCAGTGCTCAGACCGAGAAACTGGGGGGGGGGGGGGGGACAACGAAGGCAGCATTGTTATTATTTGGCTACGTCAAGCGTGCGATGCTTTTCAGCTGTTTGACACGCGTGCAGATTGTTCTTTCGCCGGCTTTGTGAAGCAGAAAGGCTCAGATGTTCGTGGGGGACCAGGCTGTCACGCTTCCCAAAGGCTGAGATTTCATGTTCGGTTGAAAGCGACACAAAGACGAGCGTGAAACCTCGCGGTCGGCACAAGGTCGCGTTTTCAACTCTGCTGCATCTGCAGCTGGGAGCCGTGCAGACGGTTATCAACATCATCTCCAGATGTTTGCAGGCTTTACAGGGGACTCTGCATTGTTCAGCCTAACTGAAACCACCTGAGCAAACAGTTAAGAATGTCAGTTTGGTGATGACCTTCATCCCGCTCCTCCTGGGTTGATGAACACAAAGCTCCTCATGAATGAATAATGCGCATCACTTGTCTCCTGACTGGGTCTTGTTCCTCAGGAAATTCAATTTTAACTCTCTGTTTGGTTCCTTCACAAACGACTGCACCCTTGACACTGAAATCTTTTGTCTTTTCGCGTTACGTTAACAGTTTTCCGGTACCTGTGTTTTATTTTTGGTAACATGTTGGTGCCATTAATATCTCCGCCTCAACACTTCACACATTGTTTTGTGCCCCCCCCTCCCCCCCATCTAAACAACATTGCATGTTCTGTAGCATCGTGTCTGAAGCGGGATGAGAGGACATTTTTACCCTAAAATAGCCTTAGAAGGATGCTGACTGACTTATCGCCTGTGAACAAAACACACTGTGATAATGACAGAAGCAGCACAAACCAGCAGCTTTGTAGCTTTTGTGACGGGGTCGATAAAATCGCTCAGGACTTTTCTCCTCCTCCCAAAGGCCGTTAACCCGCTGATCTGCGATTGTGGAGACCGAGCGCTTCATGGAGCCACTGGCGACCTCTGTCTGTGGGGTTTATGTGAAAACAGACGCAAATAAAACAAGCACACAGTCAAGTACAAACATTAAAACGCTTAACGAATTGACTTTGGGTGAGTTTATTCTTTAATTTCATGCTTTGGCTGGAAAAGTGCTGTGGGGCTTAATTTCTCTATTGTAGAGAGAACGAGGGGCATTAACAGATCACATCCTATCGTAATCATCGTTTCTGAATCTTCCGAAGCTGCAAAAGTCAAAATTCTGCTGATGCGGATTCTCAGCGTTTGAGCCCATGCAACCACTGGCGTCCTCACAATCCAGTCACAGACGTCGTGTCGTGATAATGAATGTACCTGAGTCTCTACAGCCAGACGGGGCAAAGAAGAGGCCCGCAAACACAGGCCCCTCCCTAGTGGAAGCTCCAGTGGGGATTCAACCCCCCTACTGCACTCGCCCACCTAGGGGAGTATAAAAACAAGAGAGGGGGGCAAGGAAACACAGAGCACCGATCACAGAGGTCCAGTACAGGCCGGGGTGGGTGGGGGTAGGGGCAAACAAGGTCTGACATCACCGAGAGTCATCTCTCATAGCCATCACCATTGCCATCCAATCAGAAGCCATTCCAGCCAGAAAAACAGACAGGCTAACAACTAAAGACAGGAAGTTCAAGGAGTTACAAACAGTGTTGAGTTGCAGGGAAGAGGAGACAAACAGAACAGGGAAAGATGAGATCCTCATTTCAATTTACATTAAGTCATGCAGGACCTTCAGAAGTACACAAACAGAGCCACACAACATCTGTCTAGGGGTCAAACACATTCCGCTACAACAATAAAACTCATGTGTTAGCATCGTAGGGTTATTTCATTCAACTAGCAAGCAATGGATACCAGTAATACCGGACGTCAAAGACACGAGGGGACTTTTGCCAGCTGGTCTTTGCTGTATCAACCTCAAGAGGACTAAGAGACAGAAACACAGAGAGCAGCACCGCCGTGCTCTGCAAGGCCCCGAGGAACAGCTCCGTCATCCGAACAAACGCATCGGCCCTTCAGAATTCGCATCTGAGTAGAGGTTAAGGGAGAATATCTGTGATCCAGAAGTTTCAAGCCTGAGCTTTGAGAAGCCCGTTAGGGATCACGCCGTAACTCTGAAGGTAACACACACAAGTCTGGATGCATGTCAAAACACACCCTCCCGTTAGCTTCTGTTTCTGAGTGAGTTATGGTGGCTGACGGAGGCCCGGTAGAACACCAGAGCCAAGCTCATTAAAGGGTGACCTAAATGAAGTGTGTTACGCTTTAGGAGTGGTGAAATAAAATCAGCTAATCTGCCACTTGTCACGACTCGTACGATCTGTAGAGGCTGCTAAAATCTCGGGCCTGATTAACGCTTGAATTCCTGTGTCGGGCCGCCTCCTCACCAGATTCTTCTCTTGACCTGAATCGACGTCAGAGCTTATGGGCTGGAGAAATAGTTCCTGAGGCGAGATGGGGCTCAGGGCCACGAAACCACCTCTGGTCCTAAGTTGAGGGAAAAGGAAACAGATGATCATACACCAACAGCGACGTCGGCTCTGCTGTAACAGTCCGTCATATCTGCACAGACTCACAAGGCTGAGCCAGCCGTGTGGGCCATGGTTGACAGGGTTTGGGTGTTGGACAGAATGTCTTCCGGGAGTGCGGCTGCATCCAGGCGCTTGAACATTAGGTTACTCTTCTGTTATAAGAGAATCAAATGAAGGTGAAAGTTGAATCGTTTCAACATGACAAGCAGGAGGTCTGTCTCCCTCTTGTGGCACGAGTGGGTATTACAACAGCGGCAGCTTCCGTCTCAAACTGAGGCACAGCTTTTGCTAAAACACAGTGAAAGCTTCCCTTTTTCCTTTCAATGGGGAAAAGGGAAGGGATATACTGAGGAGTAGGCTGCAGAGCTGACCTGAGCTTCAAGCTGCTGCCGCAGTTTTTTAGCTTTGCTCTGTTTGAAGTAATCCATGATCATCATGGAGGCGTAGATCTTCCCAACCGTCATGTCCGTATCTGCGAGAACACGCGCACCACTGTTAGAATTTATTTTCTCAGAATTTCACATGGAATTTTCCCAACAGAGCCAGCGGGTCAGACCTTTGTTGATTGGTACCAGAAGGTCCAAGGTCTTCTGGGGCAGGTATGGCCAAATTATACTGATTTCTTTCTGTAGTTCAGAATCCAGACCAATGCGGTCTTCACCACCTGTGACAAACATCTAAAGTAAGAAGCAAGTTTAAACGTTTTACACATTTCAAACAGCGGCTGACCTCGAGCTATTTTGATGTCCAAAGCTGTGCGGATGAGGGACATCAGAGTGGAGGTGAAGTGGACGGTCATGTCCTCGTCCACAGGCATGTTCATCAACACCAACCTCTGATCACAGAAAGCAATCATTCATGCAGCACAAGGATTTCAATTACAATTACCATCCTAATCTTTCTACTTGAGTGTTTGTTCACACATTCATGCAGCTACAATATCATCCAATACCTTATAAGCGATTTTAGCCGGACATTTCTTTCCCAGGCCCAGGGGTGGAGACATGTGTGTTAACATCTCATACATGGCCGTGTAGTGGATACGACCGCTTTAGAGGCCAGAGAGGGATGAAGAGTGTGGGAGGGTGAGCACAGAAGAACAGCATGAGAAGAGCTTCGTGAAAAGCAACATAAACTCAAGTTTCCCTTTTAAAAAAGGACTCAGTGTGTGATAGTTAAGTGGTAAACTTGAACAAATGCGTCCGCGTGTATGACAGCCTTTGAGGGCCCCCTGCTGGATGAATCCGGTCACAGCAGGGACTCAACCTTCAGGTAGGAAGAGAGTGTTCAGAGCTCACCATGCCAGACGGTCATACTCTCCCCAGATGCGAACAAACTCGTCCAGGTGATGGGGACCCAGAATTGAGGAGTCTCGGGTCAGATACTCAAAGTTGTCCATGATCACAGCCACAAACAGGTTGAGCATCTGAATCAGAGACATGAGAAGCATAGTTGTGTGGCAGACTGACAAATATACAAGAGCAAAGGTCATTTTCTTTTGTTCCTGACCAGAAAGGAGCTTAAGAAGATGAATGAGACAAAGTAGCAGTAAGCAAAGTCAGTGCCGCAGCCTCCCTCGTGGTCCGGAGACAAGGTGAGGGGAGCGATGGAGGGGTCCGGCTCGCACTCCTGACCCGACAGACATGAAAGCATAATCTCCTGCCAGGACTCTCCCGTGGCACTCCTGGTCGTTCAGACACGGACAATCACATGGCTGACATCCACACGGGGGAATAAAAAGAGTCTAGATGATGCTTTGATAATCGCACCTGAAGAGAAGCATCAGCGCGCTGAAAAACGTCTTAAAGTTGTTGTGCTGATTGATGTGACTCTCGTCATCCAGCTTGATGTTCCCAAACACCTGCAGAAAACAAGCAGGTTCCCTTAAATGTGACCCTTTTTCAGAACTCCATTCATCTCCGCCTGGTTTAGGTGCTCACCTGCATTCCAATGATGGCGAATATGAAGAAAAGCATGGCGATCAGGAGGCAGACATAAGGAAGAGCCTGCAGGAGAAGAAAGCAACAATAAAACTCACCATTACGCCCAAACATCTTGTTTTGAGATGAAATAGGTTTTATTTGAGAGGCTCAAAAGGAGGAGAGAGGAGACCTTGAAGGACTGCACAAAGGTCCACAGCAGGATGCGGATGGTGTAGCCCTGCCGCAGCAGCTTGATCAACCTGGCTGTTCGGAAGAGCTTCAGGAAACTCATGTTGATGGTGTTCACCGACTGGGAAGGAGGGGCAGACAGAAGAGAGATGGGATGTTAAAGACAGATGGAGAACATCTTCGCATGGCTTTAGTTGTGTGTGGAGGCAGCCACGGCAACACAAACACGCCTTTGTTTTTCCTTTCACTTTGGGTCACGGCGCCTTGGCAGCCGCTCACCTGTAAATCCACGATTATCTCGCTGATGCTGCCAAGAACAGTGATGAAATCGAAGATATTCCAAGTGTCTCGAAAGTAGTTCTGTAGGTGTGAAAGCAAAAACATGGAATCGTTTATCGGAGACGGACCGCCGAAATCAGGCGACGCGTTTGATACTCCCCACGAGGCCGAACGCCAGGATCTTCAGGATGCACTCCAAGGAGAAGAGGACCGTGAAGGCCGTGTTCAGGTGTTTCAGGACGGTGTCGTACGCCGTCGGTGCTGAATAGTACTGAAGCGCGAGACGACAGCGTCACCATCCGCGGCTGGCGCCGTCATTTAGAGGTCAGTGATCTTTACCTTCATCATGAGGACCACCGTGTTGAGAGCGATCATGACGAGCACCGTGTACTCGAAGGAGGGCGACGCCACGAAGTGCCACAGCCTGTACTGGAGGGTTTGTCTGTTTTGGGGCATGTAGCGCGTCATGGGTTTGGCGCTGATGGTGAAGTCGATGCAAGCCCTCTGGTGGAGAGAAAGAGAGGTTGGCGATCTTTACCCATCGGACCGCGCTCGTGATGAACAGCTCCGCACCTCGTTCTTCTCCAGACTGCACTCGTGGATCATCTTGTCGCCCTGCTCCTGGAACGTGATGATGATCAACGCCACGAAGATGTTGACGAAAAAGAAGGGGAAGACCACGAAATACACCACGTAGAAAGCGGACATCTCCATCCGGTTCCCTCGACTCGGGCCCATGTCCTCCTCCGTGACGTCGGTGGAGTGCTGCAGGACCCTGGCGGGAGACAGGAGTCGGGTCAAAACGGGCTGAGGTGATCCAGAGCGGAGGATCAGGGACGACGCTCACTGAGGCCACCCCTCTCCCGTGGAGATGGTGAAGAGGGTGAGGAGAGCCCAGCCCACGTTGTCATAGTGAAACTCGTGTCTCCGCCACTCCCTCCTCTTCACCTCCTTCTTGTCTCTGGTGTAGTCAATGTAGAAGCCTCTGAGGGACACAAGAGCCGTATCGCACCGTTTTTAAAATCGAAACTGTTTATCGTTATTATTTGTGTCTTGTATCTGCTTGGCCCGGGGGGACTCACTGGCATTCCTTCTCTGACTTCATGGAGCCGTCGGTGCAGTAGAAGAACTTCCCCTTGAAGAGCTGCACGGCGATGACGGCAAAGATGAACATGAAGAGCTGGTACACGATGAGGATGTTGAAGACGTTCTTTAAAGACGTGACCACGCAGTCGAAAACCGCCTGTAGAGACGACAGATGAGGAGCAAAGCTGTCAGAAAAGGATCGAAAAAGCCAGATATCAAACACAAGCCAGGAGAGTCTGAGGGCACCTTGAGCTTAGGAAGCCTCTTGATGGTTTTAAGAGGCCGTAGAACTCTCAGAACTCTGAGAGACTTGATTGTCTTGATGTCTCGACCTTTGTTGTTTCTGTGGACGTTGAGACGCAGTTAGACAGTTGCACGTGCAAACAAAATCACTTTCACAGACAACACGGACGGGGTTAAAACAGTGAGAAAGGGAAACTTAAAGTATAAATGTGAACAAAACACAAATAGTGCGGCGCCCAGCAGGTGAGATAAAATGAGGATAACACACCTGTATACATGTACAGGAAAGTTGGTGGCGGGAAAACAGACGGCAAAAAGTGAATGTGTCCCTTTTATAAGAGCACAGGACACACTATGGTGGCTCTTAAGGGACAAAATTACATTTTCCATCACAGAGGTTGTTGGGGTCGATAAATCAGCACTAAAATTTAAAAAGTTAAAAATGTTAATACATATTCTGAAGATTTTGTGTCCTTTGTTTATCAAAGATCACCTGTTGGGCGTCCTTTTGGTGACACTTTTTTTTTTTTACACACACACACACACACACACACACACAACAAAAGCAGAATAACACCGGACACACAAAGTGGAGAAAAAAGAAATGAAGAAAACCTATGGGAGACATTTACACCGAGTGTGGCTGAAAGTTTTACCCCATCACATTCCTGGAAAGCCCCAACAGTGACAAAATCCACAGGAACAACAGAGAAAAGAAGCGGCGGCATAAAGAGAAACACACAGTGAGATAACAGCTATATTCACAACAGAGAAATTAACAGAGACTACAGTCCTCCGTGGGGCAACACGCTCCATAGAGGATCTTTGTCGGCCTCAGTCATGACAGTCGCATGAGCCGTTCCTGTCGGGCGGCTGCAGGAGCTGCCTGCAGTGAAGGTCTTCGCTAACAATACTGCATGTTGGGAAAACAAGTTGCTGCAATGACTCAGCGTTAGTCACCAGCGAGCGACTTCTCGTGACTCACGTTAGAGCGAAGGCAATCAGAGCTCCCACCACCACGATGAAATCCAGGAGGTTCCACATGTCTCGGAAATAGGAGCCGTCGTGAAGAATGAGACCCTGGTCGATCATCTGGGGGGGGCAAACAAGCGCCCACACATTCAATCCACGGGTCCCTGAATTCACCTGGGTTAGGTCAAACTCTTTACGGAAGTTTTAAAGTCACGCACCTTGATGATCATTTCAAAGGTGAACACTCCAGTGAAGACATAATCAAAATAGCGCAGGACCTGGAGAACAGGAAGAGCTGTTAAAAATAGTTCTTCTCACAGATTTTATTGGATGAACAGGGGAAGATTATCCTTGTTTTTTATTTAAATCTCACCTTGTTTCTGTCTGAGTTGGTACACACGGGGTCCTCGGCAGCCAGGGCGATGCTGCTCGCCACGATCACCAGCAGGATGGTCATCTCAAAGTAGCGCATGGTGACAATGTAGTGACAAATCCTCCTGATTCTGCAGACGCACACGCAAAAGAGGATGCGACAACTGAGCGTTGGAACGAAACATGGTGGGAGCATCTTACGGGTTGGAGGCCTTGAAGATGAACATGCTGTCTGGAGCTGGAGCCGCGCGCTTGGGAGGGGTGCAGGGTTCCTCCTCTTCGGTGTCCTCCTCCTTTTCAGGGTCGTACGCCTCCAGCTCATTTGTGTTCACTGAAACACAATGAGGGCCTGTGATGCTGATGCAAGGCGACCGCGCACGTGCCGAGAGGCCGTGATGCTACCTGACATGGGCGCCAGCTCCAGCAGGGGCTGGGTGGTCATTTCAATGGCGACGCCGCCCTCCTGGTTGGACGCGTGCCGTTTGATGGAGGCTTTGCTGCTCTCGGACTCCAGAGCCCTCATGTTGAACTCTGTGGCCTCTAATGCGGGCTCCACGGGGATGCTTTGGGAAGAGGGGTCATGAGCGCTGCCATCCTGCTCAGACCAGGTACAGTCCAGCAGCGGATCACACTGGGGGGGCTCAGGAATGTCAGCGCCCGGGATGGATATCCTGGAAAAGAGATATACAGTAGCAACTCATACGCTGAGCAGATACATGTGTTAAAAGCTCTCAGCTCTTGCGTAACAGCGCTCCTAATGGAGGCACCATTCAGGTGGGCACTTTAGCAGGAAAGGACAATGAGAAGAAACGGTCGGACGGCTGAACGGTGCCGTAGCCTCACTCTACTAATCACTCTGCCAATATCCTCTTAACTTTGTTGAAACCAGTGAAGAAGAAGTGTTATTCAGCAAAAGGGACCTTTTTGAGGGAAACCCTGATAACTCACCTGCTACAGTCCTCTCCGACTTCTGCGTATGGATTGGCGATGCAGGTTCCGCAGTCGTCCTGGGCTTCCTCGCCCTCCAGTTTCTCTCTCTCCTCTCTTTCTTCCTTCTCTTCTCTCTCGTCCAGCACTCTCTTCTCCTGGCTGAGTGACCTTCTCATTTGCTGCACCTCCTGGGGCGTCTGGGCGAAGTCCAGGCTCTTTGCTTCAGGCCGTGCTTCGCGGTGCCGGTGGCGTCTGTGGCGCGCCCCCTCCTCCGGGCCTTGGTTGGGTCTGAATTTACGGGCGATCCTGTGTCCCCCCCCACCGGTGGTCCGGTGGTTCACTCCCGATTTCTCTTCACCCAGATTGACGAGGGGCTCGGCCTCCGGAGGCTCCGGGATGGGGATGGAGATGGACATCGGTGGTTCGGGGAGGGGCATTCCCACGGACATTGGCGACTCGGGCAAATGAGCCGGACTGGCCCCTGGAGACAGGGTGGTAGCGTGGTGGGTGGCGCTTGGAGTTTCAGCGGTGTCCTCTGTGGGACTTGCAAACAGCTCTTCTCTGCTCGCCATCTGGCGTCGTTTGCGCAGCTGGTTGGCCCTCTGCTCCCACACCGACATGTTGACCTTCCGCCTCCTCTCACGCCGGTTAGCGAAGGTGCTGGGGCCCCTGAGGGGTGGCTCGTCCGGGGGTGCCTCTTGCTCATCTGGAAAGGTTGGCCGGCCTCGGTGGATCGCCCGTTTCCTGTACAGGTAGGGTCTTCTCCTCCCACTGAGGACCACAACAAACTCCACTCAGGTGAGGGCAGCAACAATCTCAGAGTTGTAAAGGGTAATCAAGGGGGTCAACTTAGATTAAAAACCACCAAAACATAAAATAACGTCCAGGACGATTTTAGAGTTGCAAGGAAAAGAAGGAAATAAAACTTTTCTGTGAATTAAAACGCATCCAAGCATCCAACAACTGAAAACAACTAAAGATACCTGAGAGGAGGAGGAGGAGGGTCCAAACCAACAAAAAAAGAGAGAAAAACAAAAACCACCACAACAAAGAAAAGTAAGGTGCAGGGTTTCCGAACCAATAGCATAACATTCAGAAACATTCTCAGTAGCTGTGTTGAAAAACCACTCCAGGAAGACATTCTCTGAGGGAGATACATACAGTCATACTTACTGATGTTCAGACTCTTGTTGTCCGTGTGATCAATGAGTGATGATTTGAAAACAAGACATTAGTGTTTTACAACGTACACAGAACATCTGCTGTGACAAAGCACAAGATATGAAAATGCAGGTAAATATTATCCCCCACTTCCTCCAGATACTTTGGTCGATGTCGCCTAACAGTCATAGAAACGGGACGGTGTGATGGGCCCACATCAAGATCCACGGCCACGAGGTGCAACACATACAGGACTAACATTCAAATATGTGACGAGTAAATGATACATTCAGGGTCGACATTCAGGAGCGATTACAGGTCAATATATAGTGTCTGTTGGGATTCAATCGGTCTCTAGGCGCTTTATAGGAACCCAGAAGAAACCGTGTGCGGCACCAGGCTCGTATGGGGGGGGACCCTCTTGCTGATGGAAAACTGGATAAAGGAGGGGGGGCACCAGGGAGTTTGTGGCCTCAGGGAAAAACCAGCTCATCTCAGCTCGTCCGTCTTAGCTTTAGGATGCGAAGCTTCCTTGTTTAAGGAGGAACCTTCTGTTCCTGATTCACACTGCGGAAAACCTCATTGTTCCGAACATGCGAGATGAGCTGGGTGGGTCAGTGATTCCAGGTCACCTCCAAGGTGAAACCACGCACATTGAGTTACCTTCCTAAGAACCGAAGCTTGCAAGGTGAGAGGAAAAATAGCGTCCAGAAAATAAAATAAGTCCGGTTCTTTCTGAATCCAACGCTGATTCCAAACACCTTGTTAAATGTGTTAATGTAAGCTTAGCAGGATCTGTGAACATATTAAACCTGTTCACCTATAGGGGCTTCAGGACCAGGTCTATCCAGTATAAAGTTCCAGTGCTACAGCACTGCTGTGGCCAGTCAAATCCTGATACGCTCCAAAAGAGGCCTTCTCCCATCAGAGTGATGAATGGAGATATTCCCTCTGAAGACCTTCTGCTCTCTGCATGGCTTACTGGATCATTAGAGAGCTACCAGGTCGGCACGAGGAGCAGGAAATGAGAGACACAGAAGTCTCGGGCCGTGATAATAACAGGACAACGGCGACTGGGTGATTATAGTTTCAGGAGAGCTGCAGCGTCCGTCTGCGAGGGGTCGTGCTTATGTCATCGATGCCTTGGTGAGACACAGACGTGCCCTCCCAACAGTCACCACGCAGCTGAAGGAACATGTTCTCAGGGAGGCCGTGTGTGGAAATATTCTTAGTATTCAACCTTCCTCTATTTGAGCAGGAGGGGACCTCCGCTGTAGCTCGTCACATCTGCATTTGTCACAATGAGATCTGATCTGAGAAACAGTCACGATTACTGAAGAACCTTCTAGACGTCTCATCCTAGAACATTGTGTTGCCGTGTGCTGGATCTGAACTTACTCGGATATCAGGCCATCCCTGCCTCTGGCATATCTCTGGTTAAAGAACTCCTCTTCCTCCTCTTCGTCCTGATGGAAACATAAACGACACTAAATGAACAGGTATCAAACGGCAGACCTGGTTCTGAAATCAGTACAGACGCACCTTTGTCAGTTCTTGTGCATTGGCCAGATTATCCACGGCGATGGCCAAGAAGACGTTCAGCAGCGTGTCTGTCGTCAGTCGGTTCAGAACAAACACGCCAAGCTGACCTTCAGGCATCCCGCTAAATATCTATAACACTGTCAAACAACTTGATTCTAAAAAAAACCCGTTTTTACACTGAGGTTGGAATCATTTCTGAACTACATATTGAATATCTGAACATTTATGCACCGATTTTAAACCCCTCGGCGCTCAAAAGGATACAGTTTCCAAACAGGGTCAGCACTATGAAGTATATCGACGACCACATGCCGTACTGGACCCCGCCCTGGGAGCGAATCCCATCATACATCACCTCGTTCCAGTCCTCGCCCGTCAAGATCTGCAGGAGACCGCGCGCAACGTGTCGCGGGGCCGTTATTTTCATCGTGCTTGATTAAAGCGAACATTTGCCAAAAGCCATCTGAGGATATGTCGCGCAAAAAGCGGCAGCGGCATCTGGAATTACGGCGAAAACGCCGTTTCGCAGAGCCGCTGGTCGTGGAGCAGAGCGGATGCGGATTTGCTCACATTTCACTCGTCTGATATTCATGTGCACATATGTGTGCGAGGATGTGTGGGACGATAACAGAGGCGGTATGGGGCGGGGGGGTGGAGAGCGAGTGAGCAGAGTTGTTTAATCTGCGCCTGGGGTGAGATGTATCCCAGGGTGCAATGTGTCATGTAGAGCAGGCAGAAGGAGGGGGGGGGGGGGGTGAATCTGTGGGAGCCAAACCTGAAACACTGTCATGATGGCAGCTGGAAAAGTGTCAAAGTTGGTGGGAGTGTAATCTTCAAAGATGAACCTAGAGGGAAGACAGATCGAAAGCAGGGTCAGATGTGACCATGGAGGAAGAGCAGGAGGAGGACGCAGAGCTATTTACATCCCCGCATCTCATTTTCGTCTCCGTTTCAAAACCGCAGCGAGATCAGATGTTTGGACGAGAGGACGCGTGGACGTCTGGGTGTCTGTACTCACCGTCCACCGAAAAGCTGCATCCCCAACAGGGCGAAGACCACGGTGAAGAGGAAGAGGAGGAACAGAAGGCTGATGATGGACTTCATGGAGCTCATGAGAGACACGACCAGGTTCCTGAGAGAGGCCCAGTATCTGGCAAGAGGAAACCAGATCAGCACAGAGACAGCCGACCGTACGAGACGCCGTTCCCCGTGTAACCCGAACTCACTTGGTGATCTTGAAGATTCTGAGAAGTCTCAGCGCCCTCAGAACGCTGATCCCAAACGATATGCCAGGCCTGAAGAAACCCCAGACCACCTCAAAGATGCTCCCAACAATGACCTACAAACAAGCCAAACAAGCTAAACTCCACGAAACCTGAGGACGTTCCTGTCATTAAAGAACCTGGGATTAAAGACCGAGAGCAGTGAAGCAGCTTCGCTCATGGGATGTCCGTAGCGATCTTTGATCTTTGATCTTTGAAGGAGGTCCTTACCCCACAGTCAAAGCAGTTGAAGGAAGAGTGGAAATAGAGGCGAAACCCCAGGCCGTAGATCTTCAAAAACATCTCAGCCAGAAACAAACCCAGGAACACAAACTCTGCATAGTCTGAAGGAGAGGACGACAGAGTTAAACCGGTGGCGATGGTCACGACGTGAGCGAGAGCACCCGAGGAATCAACCGGAAAACCCACACAGGAAGATGGTCAGCCAGTCGGGCTGGTTGTGGTGGACGATGGCCACGCAGATGGTGTTGAGGGCAACCAGACTGAGCACCATCAGGTAGAAGGTGTCTGTCTTCACCATGCGGCGGATGGAGATCCGTAACATGCGCTCTTTGCGCCGCAGGTAGGCGGCGGGGCCACGGCGCCCGCTGCGGAAGTTCATTCTGGATCGGGACATGCCTGGGACGGGCAGGACGGGAGGAAGGTTGAAGGCGGAAGAGGGAAAAGACCCGAAAATGTAAAAGGCTCTGGACTCACTGGCTGTAGACGTGTCGGTGAACTTCTCGTTGCCTGGCGCTCCTCTCCGGGCGCCAGTCTTCTTGCTCGCCCTCTTCAGCACTGAAAAGGATCCACAAAGACTTCAGGTGGCCAACATCACCAGCTGCCTTTATGAGGGGACGTATTCAACAGAGCTGCTGCTCCTAATGTTGGATTTATTTCTCCAGTTTCTGCAGTTTGATTTCATGCAGACTAAAGAAAAATCGGTATAATGACGACGCAATAGCAACATAATAATAAAAACAACAATCATCAGCATCATAATATGTGTTAGAAGTATGATTTGTTGATCATCTCACATAATGAGCTGCATAAAATAAGATTCCCTTCACCAATGAACTTGTAAAACCAGCATTGCTGCTGTTGCTATGGTTACCTGCAGCCTTCAAACTGTACAGCGCATGTAGAGGTGTTTACAGTGTTGACAAGAACAGGATCTCCATGTACAGGTGAGGAAAACACTCATCCGCTGAGGCGGAGTATTTGCTATAATTAAGGCATATTGAAACTGATCCTGGTTATGGGATGTAGACGTGTGTCAGACGGGTGTGATCTTAACTTACAGCCAGAGTTTTTATTCTCCTCTGCGAGCATGACCTCCTCTGTAAAACAACAAGTTGGAAATATACAGTCAGAGCTCGGATTAGGATGTCTGCTAACAGTTACAGGAACTGGTGCCAAACTCTCTGAAGTGTGTGTGTGTGTGTGTGTGTGTGTGTGTGTGTGTGTGTGTGTGTGGGGCCAATGTGACCTTCTTCATGGAAAAAGCTCTTATTCTCTCTTATATTTTTCCAATCTCGCTCTCTACCCACACTCACCTACAACCATGCAAACACTGCATCTCTCTCTCTCTCTCTCTTACACACACGCACACACGCACACATACATACACAATTTAAGGTAGTGATTCAGTATCACCCCTTCTCTCTTTCTGCTTGCGTGGGAGAGTAGCAATGTCGATTGCTATTACAGCACACTGTGGATGTGCGTGTGTGTGTGTGTGTGTGTGTGTGCTACTTCACAGATCTCTTCAGCATGTTCCCACAAATTATGTGATATATGTCAGCGGCAGAATGAAAGTAGCTACATTTCATTTTCCAAAAGGACCAAATACTTCTGTACGACATGAGTAGTTGTCTCGTTTACCAACCAAAGGTGCGAAACATTAGAAAAGAACTCTTTACTAGGCAAGAGGCAGGAATATAACCGTCCCATCAGAGGACGCACAGAACACTCACTCACACTCCCAGAGTCCCAACCAGACATGATGTGTAAGACTCTTAGAGGAAGTGGAGCGTCCACTCTAAGAACCCAGAACCTTCCGCGCGACACAGCTGGTGCCTTTGCTTCTTAACAGTTGAACCAAGCCCCCATTAAGAGGGTGTGGAAGTGTGAGTTGTGAGGACTCAGGTGTGTGTCTGCTGCCCAGTACCTGCCCTGTCTATCCAGGCTCGGTAGCCGTTCAGCTCTCGCTCCACCTGCTGCTGGCGCCGAAGCTTCATGAAGGCCCGCCGGTTCTCCACCCGCTCTCTCTCCTTAGCGAATTCTCTGAAGACGGGAGCGTTAAAATCTGACATCAAGAGAACGCAGCTCAAAGACGGAAGCGTAAAAGAGGGGGGCACTCACCCCGACAGGACACCCAGCACCAGGTTTAGCACGAAGAAGGAGCCGATAATGATGAGCGGGATGAAGTACATCCAGTTCCAGGTGGTACCCAAGGCATCGTTGGTCTGAAAACACCACATTTCATCACTACAACCCGGCTGGGACGGTTGGATTGAGCAGGACTAAACGGCCGCTCACGTTGTAGAGCACAGCCGTCCATCCCTCCATGGTGATGCACTGGAAGACGGTGAGGACGGCAAACAGGATGTTGTCGAACTGCGTGATGCCGTCGTTGGGCCCGATCCAGGTGTCTCTGCATTCGTACTTCTCAGGACACTTCCTCACTCCGCAGGCAAAGGCCAACTCTGACGAGTCCACCGTCTCGTTGTCTACAGCAGGAGAGGACACACAGGAACTCATCGAGTCTAATAAAACTATTTTCATTATTTTATTTCAAGTACAAACTCCGACAATAACATGTGGTCACTGAAGCTGTCCTAAACTGATCTTCTTATCACCACATTTGATGCGTGTTTACGATCCTCTTAAATACATCCCATGTTTCAGAAACAAGAGGAAATATTAGAATCCAGCCCGTCCCCGTCATTTAAAAGATGCCGTCAGACAAACAGAGTTCATTCCAGCTGAAGCCGCTAAGCTAATGCGCCGTTAGCGTTATTGTCTGTGTAGTTACCAACGTTATTTTTTCAGACAGCTTCAGTCTGTGATCAATTTCTCTGGCGTTCTAATTTTCCGCTGCGTTGTTTCCTCTGTTTAATTGCTTGTGAACTTGTTGACTAAGGACCAAATTAGCAGTTAACTGCCATCTAATCAAAGTCGCAGCTTCTCCTACATGTAAAAATCGAACCTCCTGATGTGCACCTTCCTCCCGCGTGATGTTTAGCTGGTGGCACCTGTTTTGGCCTTTTTCAGCCATTCTAAAACTAGGATACGCTGCGGCGCAGCGGCCTTAAAGGGAGTAAGAGGAGCTGGTGCTCTTAGCCGTGACTGAAATCATCTGGGACACACCTTCCGCCCACATCACAGCGGCGTCGGGCTGCGTTGGAGATGCAGCCGCGCTCACAAAAGCACGGAGAAAAACTGCCTTTATGTTTAGTCTTCAATGCTGTCTGGTCTTTGTCTTCCAGGAAAATACATCTTAAATTTGCACAGATATTTCAGTCCAGCAGTGCGAGGGATTCTGACATTGGATATTTACTTTTCTTACCTGCTTAAATTGTGTAGCTGTAGGAAATTATGGGATTAAAAATAACCACTTCCCGGTGCATCTTTTTGCTTTTTAGTCCACTGCAGCCTTTTCTTGTACAGTGACAGTAAATACGGGTGTGAGGCAACAGAGTGGATGTTGACTAATTATGCAGCAGCAGAATAACAACAATAATAATGTCCCCGTCCCCCCCCTTCCCTGTGTTTTCCCGTTCTCCCAGGTGCAGCACGGTACCTGAGTGGCGCATTAACGGGGAGGAGAGGAGGCGTCCCTCTCCTCCACATGACAGCAGCATCAGCAGCAGATGTTGTTCCTCATCAGTTCAGCTGTGCTGTTTGAACCCGAAGGTCTCCGGACGCCCTCGTCTCCTGGTGGTTCGGTCCGGTGGACCTCATTCTGAACCCCCTAATTCAACCGTTAGCTGGGGCTAATTTGAGTTACTAAGTAAATAATCATTTCTTTTGGAATGTTTGGGTTTGGTTTCCTTTCTGATACGTTACTGGTCAAGATTAATTAATTACTGTTCAGTGGGGGAACTAAGTCAACCTTGAACCCGGTGCCAGAAAGGGTGGTCAGGTCACAAGTGCTCTGACGGTTGGGGCAGGATTGTGTGTGGCGTTGGTTTACCCTGGATGTCGTCAGACGGCAGGCAGGTTTGATGAAGCTTCCCGCTGTAGAACTCCAGGCCGATGATGGCAAACATGAGGATGGCGAAGAACAAAAGGAGGCCGATCTGAAGCAGCGGGATCATGGCCTTCATGATGGACTTCAGCACAATCTGCAGGCCTTGAAAGATACAACGAGATGAGCGCCGTTGGTTCGTCTGTGTTTGAAGCCGTCGCATTTTTCTACCTAACTAAAACTGTCTTTAAAATCTGCCAGAAGGAACAATCACAAGTGATCTGCAGCAGCTTTATGGAGGATTCAGAAACAGACTCACTGGGGATCCCAGAGACCAGCTTGAGGGGTCTCAGCACTCGCACGGCCCTCAGGGTCCGAAGGTCAACTGGGATGTTCATATGAGCGCCGGCGGTGGCCAAGATCCTGATAACACAAGCACACATTTGATTCAGCGCCCCGTGTGACCGAGTTCATTTTATCCGAGGCGAGACACACGTCATTATTTCCCCTTTATTTTTAATGCAGCAGTTTAACTAATCGCTATGACGACGACCTGAAAAGGACAGACAGATCTGGGCTAATACTGAAAATGCAACAGGGACACATAAAAACCATCCATCCAGCGGCTCCGTTTGGTGCCAAGACTCCCTTTCTGGTGAGACAGATGTGTTGTATTGTGCACTTTGTCAAATCTAATTTTAAAAAGTAAGAGACCGACGACAAAAGGATGGATCTCAAGGATGGATCTCAAGGACAGTGGCAGCTATGAGTCACTTGGGAGCAAAAGAGCCTTAACATCACACAGCTGCAGCAGCAGCAGGACGCCACCCTACTGAAGATCCAGTTAGTGCTGCAGACTTTTAATAGAGACAAAGAACAAGCAGCCCCACACACCTGCCAGGCAACTCTACTCACGTCTGCCCACGCACACGCTGATATCCCTCCACCTACACGCAAACACTGGAAAAGAGCAGCGGCGGCGAACCGGCACGCCGCGGAATCATCGCAGAATCAGAGCTGACAGCTGCTAACTCGGCTTCACGTGTGGCCTCGTCATTAGCGGTTTCGCCTGGTTTGTTGGGAGGAAAACTTCCATCTTCCACCTTCTAATCTTTCGTGCTACACAAATAAATGGGTAATATAGGGGTGTTTGCATATGTGTGTGTGTGTGAGTGTGTGAGAGCGGGAAACATGGAAGAAGCTCAAGTGGAAGCCCACGCAGAATCGCTCCTGTAAGCAGTGGGAGGAGGAGAGGCTGAATGAAGGAGTGAATGAGCGAGGCCACGCTGTCCTCCCCTCAGTGTTCATGCTAACTCACGTGCACGCACGACTGTCGCGGGGTCAGGCGGTCAGTAACGGGCACTTTAAACCAAACGTCCAACAAACCTCTGGTTTTAAACCAGTCTGACGTCTCCTCCCAGTCCAGAGCACCGACCAGTTGGTCACGAGGAGCTGAGACACGCGATGTTCCTGAAGGCATCTTAGCTGAAGATCAGCTGACTCTACCTGCTGCCCGAATAAGGAGTCACAGTTCCAACAAATGAGGCAGAAAAAGGGACCCTTCATCAGCAGCTTTTAAGCAAATCTCTTTCTTTTTAGCAACACTCGACCATTTTATAAAAATGAATGGTTCCAGTGAAACAGGTCATTTGTTCAAATGTGCAAAAAGAAGTCCTATTTCGTCATGATTTGCAGTAATTCCCCTACACGGAAATCTGCTGTTAAACCACGCGTTGCCACGGTGACACGACTGTCAGCAACACTTTGAATGGCCTAAACGACCTCGTATCTGACCGTAACCCACTAGGTCCCTCAACAACATCCAAAATATTGCCGCCATTGCCTCATCCTGCACGTTTTACTTGACTTAAAGGGTTCTTTTGGATTTTTAATTGAAACGCTGTTGCAGGGAATTGTAGCAAAACGGACTCTGGAGAGGCTGAGATCATTACACGTGCAGAATGCGGCGTCTCCCACACACCTCCACCTACACCGAGAACACACACACACACACACAACCTGCAGTAATCAGCAGCATCACGTTGCTCACCATTTCACACTGCTCTGCATATGGTAATGGGCAGTTGACTCAACACAGCGCATCAACAAATTAATGGCCTTGAATTAAATTTGATGCTGCCATTACCTGCATGTAGGCCCAAATGGGCTTTTATCCGCTGCTGGTCGGGGAAGCTGGCTGCATGTTTTCCCACAACCCACCTGGGACTGGGGGCTGTTGTTTGTTCTGGAGGGGGTGTGGATGAGTCCTTCCACTGGACACATTATCATAAAGCAATACGTTTAAATAGTGCCCCAATATACAGGCCTTCACAGCACCATCCGGCTCCCTGCAGGTGAGTTATCGGTGTTTTCACCCTTAAAATCCACTGGTTTACGACCTGGCACCACTGAGGACGCCGCGCTTGCATTGATTCGATGTGGCGTGCACGTGCACGCGCAAACATTCGCTGAGATTGATGAAATTAACATTAAAAGCTACAGATGCAAACTGCTTTGGTGTGGAAGAGCAGAAACACAAGAATGGCTCGTGCGTGCGCGCGCATGTGCGTGCGTGTGTTTCTATCTTTGTAGCAGATGGATAATGAATCACTCTCAACTCCCACCCAGTCATATTATTCATCCTGTCTAAAGAGCATCAATTTTAGAGTGTCGCTCTGTGAGAGGAGCAGGAAAATGTGGCATCTCTCAAGGATCCAGACAGTCAGACGTGAATGTGGTTCAGGCTCAGCGGGAGCGCCGACGTGAGACGCGTCTGAACTCATTTAACGACAAGAGGGCGACAGCCAAAGTCTGCACGCGGAGCTGTGAAAACGGAGTCAGCGGGGACAGATTTCCCTGCTAATCAAAGCATCAAATCCACCTGCGCCGCAGGACACAAGTGACCGTTTTCGGGATCCCAGTGAATCCAATTGGTTTTCTGGGGGAGGTTGTTCTCGCTGCAGCCCTTGTTGCTACACACTCTTCACTCAGATTAAGCATTTTAATTGAGTTCACTGTCCCAGCAGATTCGCTTCTAGCAAACCATTAATATGAAATGGAATTAATGCCGCCAGTGCTGGCCCAGTGGCCTCCTTTTGATTCCCAACTGTCCTCCGTGACACATGTGTGTTTTCTTTTAAGTCTGACTTACTTGTAGTATGTGTGTGTGTGTGTGTGTGTGTGAGTGAGTGAGAGCAAAGCGGGGTGTGTGTTGCCCAGAAAATGTGTCAGATGCTTCGCAGTAAAGCAGGTCGGCGGCCAGCTGCGCGTGGAGGCGCCGGACAACTTTTTAGCATTTTCAGATTCTCCTGCCAGCGTTTAAATATGTTAGCGACCGCGCTAAGTTCAACAGGACAGTCAAAGCTGCTGCAGTGGCGCGAGGCTGAGCTCAACAGGTTTAAATCTCAATTAATAGCCGCGTTCGTGTTCGTAACTCGCTCCGACATCCCTGAATCACATCCAGCCGTTACGCAACTTTCACCGACGGCCTTTAAGGTGACCTCCTACGCATAATCTTTCTCTTTTTTAGCAACACTCAACCCTTTTAATTTAATGGTTCTGCTGAAACAGGTCGTTTGCTCAGACGTGGGAAAATCGGCTTGTTCAGTTCTGATTCGCAGCATTTCCGCTACGCTAAACTCACTAGGTCGCCACGGCGACAGCACCGTCAGGAACGCTCTGAAAGGCCTAAACCTCGACCTCATGTTTGACCTTAAATCTCTGAGTCCCTGCGGAACATCAGGCAGGGAGTGACCTCGAACACCTCGGTGCCATCGCCTGTACACAGAAGAGAGGGAAGCTGCTTTCTCAATACCAACAGTCACTTTTTAAGCTAATGAGCAGCAAAATCGTGCCTCATTTTTAAGTAAAGAACAAATTAAATCAAATCAAATCAATCTTTATTTATATAGCGTCTTTTACAATCAAAATTGTTTCAAGGCGCTTTCCAGAATCCCAGGGCCTGACCCCAGACAAGCAACAGTGGCAGGAAAAACTCCCCTTTAACAGGAAGAAACCTTGAGCAGGACCAGGCTCATGTAGGGGGACCCTCCTGCTGATGGGGGGGGGGGGGGGGGGGGGGGGGGGGGGGGGGGGGGAGGAGAGGAGAGGAGAGGAGAGGGAGGGGAGGGGAGAGGAGAGGAGAGGAGACTATTTATACAGTGGGTCAGCGGGGCCGGAGGTCGTCACACAGACCAGGTTTCAGTCCTGTTTCAGCAGCTGCATTTTTAAATCCACTGACGACGATTAACGTGGTTGATGGATGAGTTTCAAAGTCCGAACTTGTTAGCAGCAGGACTTTGTTCCGCTAACCGGGCTGTAAACAGGATGCCCGTGTGTCTTATATAAGAGGCGGAGAGGAGAGCAGGAGACAGAAATACGGACAGGCAGAGGAATAAAATATACGGAGAGGAATAAGGATGTGGGAGTCAGGTTGAAATGAGATGTCAGCACGCCAACAGCATCCTCCCTGGATCCTGCACCTCGCTGGGAGCAGGAAGCAACTGGCAGCACTTGGTTTAGCAAAGCTCCATCTGAGGCCGCACAGAGTCCCATTGTGGTTCCCTGGGTCCGTCCTCTTTCCTCCCCCTGGTTTCCATTCTGCTTTTTCCATCCCTCCATCCCTCCATCCCTCCATTCTTTCCATGCTTTTGCATAAGCTGCATTCAGATGTAATTCACAGAGGTCCTGGGGGCGAGCCGAGGCAGGTTTTAGACTCAACTGCCAATCCACTTATCCACCCACCTCCTGCCTGACTGTGTCACGGCAGCGCGCTCCTGCCGCTGTCGCCCTGCTTCCATGGGCAGCTTCCTGCTGTTTAAGTGGACGTGTTCAAGTCCCATCAGTCAGGTTCAAGTCCCATCAGACCTGTGAGCCCCGACACAAGGAGCAGCGCATGGTGAGACCCAGGGCTGCATCCATCATCCATCCATCAATTATCCATCCATCATCCATTTCCCCTTTCATCCCTCCCCTTCCTCTACCCATCCCTTCCTACCTCCATCTATCCTCCCTCCTCCCTCCTCCTCCCACCTCCCTCCCTCCCTCCCTTCCTTCCCTCCTCTATCCCTCCCCTCTACCCATCCCTTCCTCCCTCCATCTATCCCCTCTTCCTTCCCTCTATCTATCCCTCCTCTCTATCCTACTACCATCCCCTTCCCTACCTCCATCTATCCTCCTCCCCTCCCTCCTCCTCCCTCCCTTCCTTCTCCCTCCTCTACCCCCTCCCTTCCTCCCTCCATCTATCCCTTCTCCCTCCCCCTCTCCCTCTACCATCCCTCCTCCCTCTCCCTCCCTCCTTCCTCCTCCCTCCCTTCCTTCATCCCTCCCTCTACCCATCTCTTCCTCCCTCCCATCTACTCCCTCCTACCCTCCTCCCTCCCCTCTCTACCCATCCCTCCCTCCCTCCTCCCTCCATCCCTCCTCTACCCTCTCTTCCTCCCTCCCTCCTCCCTCCATGAGAATAAAGGTGACCTGAAACGTTGGCCCTTGCTGCTTTGCTGACTTTCACCCAACGTCTCCTCAACGTCGGCCACCTGCTGTTGGTGTTTCACAGGTGTGACACAGCCGACAGTTAACAGGAAATAGTTATGGGATGTTCATTTCAGACGGGTGTAAACGGTACAACATCACAATCAAACCCACACAGTGCACTAACTAGGGTGTTTCCATTTGTAGGGCTATCTGTTGATGTTCACTCAAGGCATCCCATAATGCCTCATGATGCTGCCTAACCAAACAATATATCCCATCGCAAAGACACTCGGTGTTCAGACTGAGACAAACTCAAGCATGATGGGGGTTCACGTTTTAAAACCCCTGTGTTGGTGACAACAGAGACACAGAGGTCACACACTGGGTCAGAGGTCAGAGGTCAGGTTACACGCGTAGAAAGAACCGTTTGTACCAATCTGAAGGATCAAACTAAAGTCTGTCTGAGGAACTCGTGTGTCAATAAGCCCTGAAATAGAGTGAGATGAAGTTCGATGACAGAAGAGGCTGGTGGTACAGGTAAAAACACCTGTGTTAACCAGTCACTGAGACCTGCCGAGGTTACTCACCCGCTGAGCACCACGATGAAGTCCATGACGTTCCAGCCGTTCCTCAGGTAAGAACCTTTATGGAAAACAAAACCAAGCGCCACCAGTTTGATTCCCGCCTCGAAGCAGAAGATGCCGATGAAGTACGGCTCCGTCTTCTCCTGTGGGGCCAAAGCAGAGCACACATTGATGTACACACACACACACACACACACACACGCGTGCACGTCATGTCAGTAAGAATGTTGTTGATGCAGATTCAACAGTTTTATCTGTGCGTTAGTCGAAGATTGGCTGTGGAAATTAGCATGTGCGGTTAGCATTTAGCTGATGTAGCGTAGCTACAGCCTAATAAACTAACATGAAGTATAGTTTAGTGCAGGATTGTCTGTGAAGAACATGCAGGCAGAGCTCCGTTCTCACCAGTCTCTTGGCCATGGGGGTCTTATCCTCCCCGGGCAGGTGCTGCTCCAGAGCCAGGACCACACAGTTGGCTGTGATGGTGGCCAGGATCATGTACTCAAACGGTGTAAAGGCCAGAATGTTAAGGAAAAGCACTTTCAATGTATAATTTATCCGAGTTTTGTCGAGCGTTTGTTTAAAACAACAGAGAAATTACAAGTGGTTCTGCGCAAAGCGAACCGGGCGGAGTGATTGATGGGTGATTGAAGTGTTGGTGAATTACGGCTCGGTTCAAATTCTCTGGGACTGGATGCAATCTGTTAGAGGGATTTCAGTATCCATGGCAACCTGCTTTTAAAAGTGCATTTCATGAAGAGATAAAGGAAAAAAATTACAGGTTAGAGAGAGAAAGAGCGATCCTAACAGGTTCAAGCACACAATCTGAGGCTGAAACGGCGCCGAACAGGTGAACCGAGCTGCTTCCTGCTTTATGGGAGGTTTCAAACATTCGTGACACCATAAATTACAGATGTTTGCACATCTGCAGCGGCCGTGCACGCTCACCAGGACTCATTTGCACATCTGACAGCGCGCTCCTCTTGGATTAAAGGACGCCTGAAGAGGCCATGAATTCAACTCCAACTGTACCTCTCGATTACATCACTAATCACAGCCTAATTAAGGCTCAGTTACAGATTTAAAAACCACGTGAAACTGCCCCCCCCCCTCGTGACCCCTTACACACTGCGTCTGGCCCTACACACGTATGTCCTGTGGCTCTGGGTGCTCCCCTGAGGTCGCTGCTTCCTGTTATTAATTTTCCTGTGTTGGGAGAAACGGGACCACTGACTCACAGAGGAGCTTCTGCGGGGGGGGGGGGGGCAGTGGCAGCGCCGTCGGGGACACCAGTGACTCATGTTGGCAAGTCCGAGCTGCCACTGACAGCAGCTAAAGTGGGAAATGCTAAATCTCGCCCAGTCTTACACCTGAGATCGGGAATTCTTTTCCGCTCTGACACCTGCAGACTGGTTTCAACACACACTTGCAGGCCCGTTCCGCTCATAAATCATCTCCTCCGACTTTTAAAGGTGCGGGATCGCGTCTCTTAGGCAACGACTCTAAGTTAAAAGCAACCTGTCCCGCAAGTTAATACATGTAATTGGTGATTTCATTAGCATAAAGCGTGTTTGAGTGTTTCTGTTCCTCCTGACAACAGTATGCAGTTTTCAGCCTCACCCCCACTCCTGGGGTGTCGCCTCTGCAGGCTTCTGGGACGTTCAAGGGTCCCGGACAGCTTCTGCTGGGCTCGTCTCCCTCACCCTTGGGCGGGATCACCAGAATGGAAAGCAGGATTTCAGTGCTTTAGTGCGCTGAAGATCCAAAGCTTCTAAAACTGCTGTGGACACACCCTGCAGGCACACGCTCACTGGTGTCTCACATCGTCCACATATGGGTCCCCGCGTCCAGCAGCAATGGACCCGGCGGATCCGGTTTGTCACAAACTGCGGATCCGTTTCAGACACATTGAGGTCACGTTCAAAGAGATAAAGCAGAAAATTCTGCGAAAGAATTCCGACTTTTCCCCTAAAACTCTGTGATTCCAAGCTCGTGTGACTCTGTTTGGCACTTGTGAGCTCAGAACTTGGGAACTACGTGTGCAGAATCGGGGTCTGGCCCAGTCAGTACTCATGTCATGTGCCGCTCCTCCAGCCCACGAAGCATCTCAGCACTACTGGCCAGCTCTCTCCCACACTCTGCCTCTGTGATACTGCTGCATCACTGCGCTGCCGGTGGCCAGTTTAGTCTTGACCACTAGCCCCACTCCCACACGCCGCTCAGAGCCTGCGGTTAGATAACAGCGGGAAACTGGCACGCGGCTCCGAAGGGAGGGCGTAAGACCGAAGAGGCGGTGGGTAGATATGGCAACTGGGTGATGTCAAAATATGTACACAAGTTAGCATTCTCCCTGCTTGGGGTAAATAGAGATAAATACATGGCCTAACAGGAGCTTGATGCGCCTGTAATTACTGGATCGTTCACACTGTTGCCTGCGCCCGCTCACATGCGCAGGGGCGGTTGGCAGGAAGCTCGCGCGGCAATCTTCATCAGATATGCTCAAGTCCATGAGAGAAGCGCTTGGCTGCAGCAGAAGTGCTGCCTGCACGCTCAAGTTGAACTGACACCTACTCGTGGCCCGGTTCATATTCCAATGAGCACCAAGGCAGCAGAAATGTGCCCACATGCCACCCCCACAGTGAGCAAAGCGCCTTCTAATGATCACCACATGCTAACTTTCTGTCTTCTGCCAGCATCGAGCACATGGATGGATAAAAGCAGGGTGCTAATCAGGATGGAAGTGGCTTAATTCATCAGATATCTGCTTTAAAATGTGTCAAATGGAAACAGAATGCACGCTGACAGCACCTATCAGAGGGTATAAAGATACATTTCTAACAAGCACTGTTAATTCTCCCCAAACGTACAAGTTAAACAGGAATGCAGTGTGTGTTAAATCAAGGATATGGCCACTCGATGATTCGCCGTGCGTATTTCCTGATGATGTTGTCCTCTGCGAATATAAAGAGCGACCTGTTGACGGTGAGGCAGTTCTGTCGGTGGGGTACTGGGTTATACAGAGCCATGGTCCGGGCCCTCTGCGCCTTGGCTTGCTTCATGGAAGCCGTCAGTCCCGCCGCGTCCTGTGCGTCCCCGCCGCCTTCCGCGTCTCCATCTCCGGACTCCACCGTCCCGAGCGCGGGCTCGTCTCCAAACCGAGCCATTCTAGCAGAGAGGTGAGCAGAGCGCCCGCTTTTTTTAAAACAAAAAAAGGTTTATATTTCAGGAGGACTTCCACTAACGACCCAGAAGGTAAAGGGATCCACCTGAGGTCCACTGACAGCGTTTCGAGTGCAGCGAATTCCCCTTAAAAAGTTGCAATTTTGCGCCACTCCATGTCAGCGAGAGCGGAAAAGCGTCACACTAAACATCTGGAATCGGTCTAAAAAGCTCTAATAACGCTCAAGTGTGTGGTTTTGAAAGCGCTCTGGCTGTCTCAGCTGTTTCCGTCAGTTCTGACCAACTTTCTCTGTGTCGGATCTCTAAACGCGTGCAGCGGAGGGAGGGAGGGAGGGAGGGGGGATCGATCCACCGAGTTTAGATCTGCTAGTTTTCTCTCCGCACTTGAGCACGCTTCGACCCGTCAAACCCGCCTGGACGCGGCGACCTCTCCGTAAAAGTCTCCGCAAACTTTGCGCATCTTCCGGACGGAATCTCTCCGCACGCCCGAACGCGAAAAGTGACGCGCGTTCCGATCCAAACGCGGCGAGTGAGCCGCTGGGAGATCTTACAAACCATCCGCAAAGATCCCGCAGCCCGGGGCGCATGAGCGCCGCCAGGCTCCTCCCACCGCCAACATCACGATGCCGAGTTCCTGAATTCATCTGAATGAAAGCGGATGAGAGGAGGGAGATGTATGTTGTTACCATGGCAATCGGGGCTTGCTTAAGATGGAAAAGACATTTTTTTCCCTTTGCTCTATACAATAGAATGTGTAGGTATGTGGTTCTAAAAGGATTCAATACAGATCCGGACGACAAGTGGGTGCAGAGGCAAAATAAAAGAGTGTGAAAATACATTTAACACCGATACTAGTGGGAGGGGAAATAAATAAAGTGCACAGAGCATCGACCGTGTGGGTGATTTACACCAACCGTTCCCTCATTCAAGCCCTTCTGATGGCAGACAGGCTTTGTTGGGCTTTTCATTAATGGACTCAGACCTAAAACGTTTACAAACTAGGCCGCGGTGCTAATATTGGAGGAAAGGGGAGTAAAAATAGAGCGTGAAATAGATCTTAGGGCTGCGAGAGGGGAGGATGGGGAGGAGAGAGCCAGGTTTTCCCACCCGGCGCCACAAGCGAGACCTCGTCAGGCGCTCTCGCCCCATCTGCTGCCCCCCTCTCCACCCCCCAACTGTGTCCAGGAGATGACCACTTCAGCCCCCCTCACCCAGGGTGACGGTGTTAGCCCCTCCCAGTGCACCGGAAGGGTGCGCTGGCCTGTTGCGCGAGGTAATTAGCGCGTCTGGTGTTAAACATGAAGGAAAAGACACCAAATTAAAAGGAAAAACTCTTAAAGGTGGTGATTTAAAAAAAAAAGAAGGCCGGGCGCGCTTCTTATGTTTTCCAACAACAATATTTGTCCATCTCTGCAAACAGCACACACTCCCCCCATCCCTGCGTCTCTCCTTGCTGTTGTTTCCATAGCGACGAGCCTCTCCAGTCACTCGCTCCGATCGCTTTCTGCCAACAAAAGCCTCGTTGCGCAGAGGAGCAGACCTGTTTCTACTGTTTATCCCGGCACGCGCACGGGGACGCGCGCGAGGTCACGGGACGCCCTCGGCCCCGTCACCGACGCGCCACGCACGGTTTGAAACGGCGTTTGCGCTCTTCGCTGCCCACTCGCACCCTTCCAAAAATAGCAGCCCCGTGTTGCGGACAGGCAGGATCTCCTCCAGATCTCCTTCAGATCACTTGAGTCGCGCGTGCGGGCGAACTTTAAATGAGATGAACTTTCAAAGAAAGGGTTAAAAGCGTCTTTCGGCCGGCGGGAGATGCTGGGCCGCAGGTGACGCGCTAAGACGCTAATGGGCGCACTTTAAACTCAGAAGAGAGTTTATGTAATTGCAGACAGGCTTTCATCCAACACTGACTGGAGTGGCTTTAGTATTTTTTTCCCTCTCTGTTCCCTAGCAACAGTCATCCTCTCGTCCTGAGTTATATCAGTTTGACTCAACCAATAACATCCATTCGGTGGGGTGGGGGGGTGGGGGGGGGGTTGCACCCTGGTCTTCGGTATCAGAGGACAGTTGAAAATGTCCTGGTTTAAAAAAAAACGTTTCTGTTACGGCGACAAAAAGACATAAAACTGTGTCGCCCCTGAAGATTGGGCTGCACGGCCCCCGCCGACTCACCTCCAATCCCAAATTTTAGGATTCCACAGAAACAATCGGTGGCGTTTTCGAACTCTCTCACCCAAAAAGGCCAAAATGCTGCAGCTCTTTGGAGACGCCCAGCGCGTCACCGCGGCTCTTTTCCGGTTCCCCAGCGCCCCCTAATGGAGAAACAGGCGCAGCACAGGCTGGAAACCGACCAGCGGCTCGGGCCGTCGGCGGAACGCGACCAAAACACGGAGGAGAACCGGAGTCCTGCGGGTTTTCCAGGGAAGTCACGAAAAAAAGAGGAATAAAAGGGTTCGAGGGGGGCGACGGAGCATTTAAGGAGTGGGAAGCAGCTAATCAGAGCGGGTGGATCCATAGTTCAACAGATCAGGAGCCAGCAGCCTCATCCCCAGATGGGAACCAAAGGCCGCATCTGCACGTGCGTGTGGTTGTGAAACGCCCTTTCAGCCAGCACTTTGTATCCGGGCAACGCACAGATAATAAGAGTGGGGCTTTAAATCCTCCCATCAACACCGTGGAGGGTGTCGGAGGGAGGGGCGGCTCCCAACAGCCAAGTTCTGACATCAATCAGGATCAATATTGCACCACTATGGGAGAGTTGGGCCAGAACAGTCATTCTTAAAGCCAGGTTTATCTTTATTGTTCCAAAATGTATTGATTTAGGCCGATGATTGATCCATTAACCCTTTATGACCGATCCGTCTTCTGTCAACCAGCACTTATTGCTAATTACACTCTCAGGGGGTGTGATGGACGCCAAGCTAACAGCTGACTGGGGGGGCTGGACAGGCCACTGGTCTAATTACGTGACACACGTCCAGGCAGTCATAGGTGCAAGTCACAATTCAGAGTTTAATGTGCAAAGAGAACCTGGGGAATCAAAGCCAGAACCTTCGGGCTATGAGGGAACTATGAGGGAACTAACATTGGAGCTACCGGCGGCGTCATTATTGCAGCAGCTTCTGTGCTACCCAGTGAATGGAACCACAGTTGGTGCTTTCAGGATGGGGAAGAAAGTTTATTCAGCATTGCTAGGTTTTTTTGTTGGTAGCGCTGAGCAACACAACCAAGCTAAAGATGATTCGTGTCTTCTTTGATAAGAGGTTGTTCACTTAGCATGGACGTGTTAGCGTTGTTTAACGAAGCTCCTCGCGGGCCAAACGTTCCAGCCTGTTTTGATGATTCATGGAATCAAAGGACCAGGTGTAAATAATAGAAATATCAGATTTCCAGACGCTGTGTCTCGTCTCTTTGAAGGGTTCGGAAGAATAAATGGAAATGCAAATGTTTCAAAGCCCAGTTTAACATTGAAGTCTAAGTTATGCTGCTTTTTCCCTAATAAGATTTACTAAATTTAAACACATCGTTTGAAGTCAAATCCTCCTGAATTTGTTCATACTTACTCCCACTCCTTCCTGCGGGCCTGTGGCGTGCTCTGGATTTTGTGTGCCTGGTGAGCCATGATGATGTCCTTCTGTTCCACCAGTCCCCCGCGCCGCCGCAGCATCCCGTGGGGGCTCTGGGAGCCGGACCCCTGCTCCGACGAGGCCTCCTCCTGCCTGCAGGGCACGTCGAAGCTGGCCGCACGGGGGGGGAGGCTCAGGTACTCGGCGTGAGGGACCTGCAGGGAGCTGGAGCGGAGGCCCTGCGCGAGGACGTGACGGCCAGCCTGAGGGCTCGGCGCGGCCCAGTCGGGCTCCGGGAGGGACAAGGACGAGTGGACCAGCGTCTGTTCACCCCGACCACAGCTGGAGGGAGATACGTCGCTGGGCGTGTGGGGGAGGAACTGATCCACACTGGCGTGCATCTCTGTGTACAGCTGTTCACGATTTCACCATAATTCTGGAAGAAAAATGAGAAAAGGATGAATATGCAGCGGGTTGGCGCCGAACGGCTTAAGTGACACCAGTGTTATTAGCACCTTAGCATTAGCATGTAGCTCAACCGCTGCTGTGTCTGCTAAACCACCAGCATCAGGTGCTAAACCACCTTCGTTGACCAAACAGATAATATATAGCTGCACAGGTGTGACAGGAGGTTTTTCTCCCACAAATTCGGAACAGAATCCTCCTTCTACAGGACGCCATCCGGCGGGACCTCCTTCATGTAGGTGCAGAAGAAGAAAGGCAAAGATGGGACCAGTCATCAAACTGGGAGGCAGAAAACTACATTGTACAGAAGAGCGAGTGTTCCAAAAGAAATGAGCGCATATTCAGAGAGGTGAGATATTCCTGCTTTAATCTGGTGTTTCCAGAATCCCGGACTCACGCAGGAGCGTCGCCCACGGGGAAGGCGACCGTGATCGGTTGACACGGGCAAGAAAACCTGGCCAGTCTGGAAACGTAATGTTTCGAGGTGAGCCGGTCACCAAACAGACAAAAGGAGGCTGCTTTCAGCGAGAAGAGAGACGACTGGGAGTGGGAGCGGCGAGGCGAAGGCAGCAGTGAGTCACTGATCAGCAGCAGGGCTCGGCAGACAGGCTGGACACATCTGAGCCCGGCCGAGCCCTCAAACGCTGCGTGCAGCCGCATCGAAGCCCACGGAGGCGACAAGGTCAGGGCGGGCAAATCAGGAGGCCGGGTCGAAAGCGGCGCCCCGGCGGCACCTCTCTGAAAATGTGAAAGTTCCAGAGATGCGATGCTGCAGAGAGAAATTAAATGTCAAAGCTGTGAGTGGAAGATCTGGATGACAAGTCTGGTGGATCTGGGTTGCCCAAAATAAACAAGTGGCAGCGCTGACGGGGCTGGTGTGTTGCACAAAGACAACAGTTGCAGCTCCGAGAATAGAACAATTTCTTGAAGTTAGAGCAGCTGGGGGGAGATGCTCCGCTGTTTTGCATTCAAATCAGTGCAGATCTTCTTTAATTAGCGCAGGGGAACAACAGTGCGCGTCAGCTGCAGGTCTGGAATCGCCTCCGACTGACGTTAACTCGCCCGATACCTGCGCTGCTAATTAGGAAACGGGTTCCTTTTCTGCATACGGAGTTGGGACGCACAGCCAAGCGAGAAATGGGAGAGGGAAGGAATCGGAGAAGGATTAATGCGAAGCAAAAATGAGTAGAGATAATAATAATAAATGCGGGATGGGAAGGATGGGTGCAGCGCGCGACAGGAAGCGGAGAAACGTCAATTAAAACGTTCGTCAATCTGACAGATTTACCTTGACGCCCACTGCGTCCTCGGACCCGGAGAGACCCCCTCAGATCGCAAATGCGCCGTCTTTTAGTCCGAGTTGAGGAGTTTGATGAAGGTTTTTCGGGAGGATTCCTTGAGTGTCGCGCGAGGCGGTTCGGCTAAAAATACCTCGGGGCGGAAGGGGACAAGCGCGAGGCATGGAAATAATGCCAATCATGTCCTCGCGCTGGATGCGGCGACGTGAGTCATTTTCCATATGTGGGTCAGGATGGATGAAGATGCAAAGTTCCTCCAAAGAGTGACGCCATCGCCAAGTCCGCCCGTCCGCGGGTGAGGGGGGGAAAGGAGGAAAAGGGGGCGACGCAACAGGTGGAGACGGCGCGTGATGAGTCAGGTGCGCGCTCGGACACACGGAGCAGAGCGCGCACGGCGAGATGGTGAAGGCGCACACCTGAAGGCACCAGCAGACGCTGCATCCGAGCCCCAAACACCCCCCCACCCCCCACCCAGAGGGATTGGAAGACAGTGTTCCACGGGGGCGAAAAGACGCGCGGCGGAGGCGCAAAAAGGACAACAAACGTGAGATAAGATACCAAGGAAACAAATAGATCAAAGCAGGGACTGGCAGCAAGGACTGGCAAGAAGCAGCAGCGAGATCCGATGGAGTGAACAAGAAAAGTTCTCATAGGAAGACACGAGGTTCCTCGTTTTTCCAGTTTTAGTCCTGCAAACATATTTTGGTAAAAACTAAACACTTCAGGATAGGACGTGAACAGCGCCAATAGGAAATTGCGGGATAATATTGAAGCAAAAAGCAACAGCAGACGTTTGAGGGGGATTCGGTTGGTTATTTCATGTCAAGAAACGTCTTAAATCGCCTCAAATGACAGCTTATTTGAGAAGAAGCTGCTGTCAGTACACACAGTTCACCGCTAGGTGGCAGCACACCCACCGACCTGCAGCTCTGTACGGGGAGGGGGGGGGGGTCTGCCATCCATCCATCCAACAGCTAACGCTTTATTCCTCAGTGGGGTCGCGGAGGGGAGGGGTGTCTATCATCCATCTTAATTCATGTCAGTCTGCAGCTCATCTCCAGCGTTTGCAACATCACATCGGCCGCCAGGTGGCGAGTGTAGCTCCCATAATCGAGTGGATCAACCCTTTGGAGTGATGCTGGTAGTAAAAAGCTGCTTCCTTCTATCCTTCACACATTAAAAAAAAATGTGTCCCAAGACTCGACACTGTAACCAAGCACAGGGAATCCTCTGGCTGTGATTAAAGCAGAGAGATGAAGGTCGGTGTACTTAATTAAAAGGTCGGCCGTCTTCATTTTAAGCAGCGATGTTATTCCCCCTGCTGGAGTAACAGAGTCTTCAGAGAGAAAGGTTAAAGGCTAATTTCAAGGATCCACATGAACCGCGTGTCTGAGCTTTATTCTACCAAACGGTGAATTTGACTTTTAAATCTTTTGTCTGGAAACTTTTTTTTTAATCTTTTGGATTATTACACAGATCCGGCTGTCAAAACCTTTGATTCATGACTTCTCCTAATTAAAGAAATTCATACTTGATTGGCGAACTGTTCAAGTGTGCAAGGCTTCTGCCTCGGCGGGGCGCCTGGTACCGTCACAAGCTGGGGCGGAAAATATGAGAAAACACCGAAAGGAACAAACGACGAGCTCAACTCTGCGCCAACGCGGTCAGATTGTCGACTGTGGGGCGGAAGGGAACGTGGCAAGACGACAAAGGAAGCAAGTTAATCATCAAGTCAATTTTATTTCCATTTTCTAAAATGCAAAGGACATAACAGGATTTGAGAATAAATCCAAGGTTGAGTGCACAAAAATGTTCCACTGCAGGCGATTATGTACAAGAATGAACAGAATCGACAACTTTTTACACAACTCAACAGGTACCGCATTGGTTGATTTAGAGTCGACCTTTTTGGTGCCAACTTTGGAGACTAAACCGGATCCCTCGGGATGCTTTTTTAACCACACCAGGGCATTTTGACTTTACATTTCATCCATTAAAAGTGCTGCCTGGTAGTGCATCATACGGACGGAGGTGGCGCCGCTTGACGTCACAAACGGACAAATATGGCACCCATAAATACATCAGCAAATACAGCGTGATTGTGCCGTCGTTGTGTGACATGGGAGTCAACAGAAAAGCTCAATCCAAGGAACGGCGGCCACAAATATTTGGCTGTAAAGCAAAGGACCTGCTGGGATCTACAGAAACACGTTAACGCTTGGTTCAAAATCAGGGCCGACACGTTCCCAAAGATTAGTGTGTCTTCTGTACAGTGTTAGAGCCCCGAGCACCTGCAGGCAGGCCTGGTTCGGTGTGTGTGTGTGTGTGTGTGTTACAGCGATGAGGGATGGAGGGTCAGGCTGGTGGTGGTGCTGGAGTCACCGCCAGGAGACGCGTTAGCTATAGCATGAGCGACGGAGAGCATTTATACACTTTGATCATCACAGCGAGGGCGCCGGGGGCCGTTCCTCCCAGCGTCCGTCAACACGGAGGTTTCACTGGAATGATGCCTCTACTGAGTACAAGACACGATGGATGCGAAGCTAGAGTTCAGTTCAACACTACGCGTGCTATCAAAGAGGAGCCAAAAAACACTTACGATCAGTTTGAAACAAATTAAACATGGAGCTGACTTTGTCTCAGAGCACACGAGGGTTTAAATACTTGAATCACGACCCTTTTTTTCTTCTTCCTTTCAACCCTCATAATGAAAGTGCTCTGGTCAAACCTGTAAAAAAATAATTTATACACACCCCCCCTTCGTCTGAGGGGCGGGCTTGTCGCAAAATTGCGTTCGGCCTTATTGATCCTCCTCCCATGAATTAGGCTCCTCCCTCTTCCCCTCCTCCTCGCGGGACATTAGTTGTCATTTGTTGAAAGGTAAGCAGGCGGGCAGTACCACGGTGGAGCAGGCCGGACCCGCCAACGGCTCGGCCACCTCGCCCTCCAGCTCCGTCCACGTCCCCTTCTCCGGGCAGTAGCAGATGGTGGAGGACTTGTAGGCCCCCTGGGGTGTTGGGGGGGGGAAATGAGCTTAGAACAGCCTCTGATTCGGCCGTATTATGTTAAGTTTGTCACGTTGTGTGTGGAGTAAAATGGCCTCCGCGTTGGCATCATCTGGCTCTATGATGGTTAAATAAATACACATGTGTGTGTGTGTGGTGTGTGTGTGTGTACCATGCTCCAGCTGTAGCCGCCCACAAGGACGATGTTGTCGTCCAGCACGGCGCAGCCCGGCCCGCTGCGGCCCTCCAGGATGGGCGTCTGCAGGATGTTCCACTGGTCGGCCTTGGGGTCGTAGCACTCCACCAGCATTACATCTAGATGGGAGAAACCTTTGTGAGAGGGGAAGAGAGCGTCTTAAAGCAAAGTCGGGGCATCATTGTGTCTCAGATAATGCTGGCGGGTGGCTTCGGTGGTGGTGCTGTTCTGGGGTCAGTTTAGCAGCCGGTGTGACCATTGTGTGAGGTCCTGGAGTAGGTTTTAAACTCAGCTGGCGGCGCTCGGGCCGCCACAGCGTGCCGCCAATTTCCTCATTTCGCCATCAATAAATATCGATGTCGCTTGAATGTTGCGACAAGCTGAAGCCAAGTCTGTTAAAGGTGTATATTTCACTACGAATACGCCAACGCGGGAGAAAAGCTGCGAAATCTAGCGAACGCGACGCGCTCAGAGCAACGGCGCCGAGGCCGAAATGAATCACGAGAAACACTTTGATCTCCTCACAACTCCCTTTTCAAACATCGACGGCGTCAGTTCGGGCCATCGAACGCCGAATTTTCCGCGCGGAAACAACAGCTCCTTTTTTTCAGGGTTTTTTTTTTTGTCCTTTAAATGATGAAGTGTGAAAGAGGAGCCGACCGAGTTCACCCCCTCACAATGGCGGCTTCGCTCTCACACAGCAACAACACCGTTGACCTGTTTTCTGCTACTATGGTGAAGCGCCTCCGCGTGTACCTTTCAGGTGGTTTCCACCGATGGCGTACAGGCGGTCGTTCATCCCGGCCAGCGCGTGAATGGCGCGCTTTGTGTTCATATCCTGTTTGCGAGCCCACACGTCCATTACGGGGTCGTAGCAGTAGAGCCACGAAACGTACTCGCCGTTGTGCACTCCCCCTGAAACACACGCAGGGACATGGAACGCACGATCGGGAATCATGTCTGGCGTCCGTCCGACGACTTAAAGGGGTCGGAGGTCAAGAGGCGACGGCCTCCGCCCACCTGATATGTAGATCTTGCCGTTGTGCACGGCTCCCGCGTGGGCGGCCAGAGGCTGCGGCAGGGACGACACGTAGTTCCACTCGTTAGTCTCCAGGTTGTAGGACTCCACGCTGGAGAGGTAGCCGCTCTCATTCCGCCCCCCGATCACGTACAGGTGCTTATCCAGGCGGCAGGCGAAGAAACTGGCCCTCCTGAGGAGTCAGAGCAGACGACGTTCAGACAGAGGAGACAGGAGTCGGGAAAAGACGCGTTGGAGTGGAAGCTAAACTGTAAGAATGAGCCTGTTCGCGTGTTTAAGTGCGGAGGGGGGTGGAGAGAAAGGTGCCACTCACCGTTCCTGCATAGGAGGCAGCTGGATCCAGCTGTTGAATCTGGGGTCATAGCGGCTGACAAAATTAGTGCTGTGCTTCCCTGGAAAACAGGCAGAATCAGTCTCTGTGTTAGCGTCTTTGTGTTAGCGTCTCTGTGTTAGTGTCTTTGTGTTAGCGTCTCTGTGTTAGCGTCTCTGTGTTAGCGTCTCTGTGTTAGCGTCTCTGTGTTAGCTTTGTTGTTAAGCGCTCTGTGTTTCGTGCTGAAACGTGGAGAATCCCGCACTGACGCGTTGCCCTCCCATCACGTGGAAACTCCGGGATGTTTTCTGTCGACTGGAGTGTTGTTTGTGCCGATCCGTCACGTGGACCCGAAAGTACCAACGCTGACGAGCTTGACCTTACGTGGATGGTGGCGCGGAGTACTCTCTAAACCAAACACCTGACATTCGCAGGGTTCGGGGGTGAAGGAGTCAGCAGCTGCACGCGGGACTTATGGAAATGTGCACGTGGGTGTTTTTCAGAGGCAGGTGTGAGCAGTCACACGTTAAAACTACTCAGATTTTAAAAAACACTCGATTTGAGATCATCTGGATTCTTTCTTTTCCCGCGTGTTTGAACCCATGAAGAGCAGGCATGAGTGAATGGGTACCATTGGGGTTCCACTGGTCCTCTCCTCCCAGCAGCAGCAGGAAGTTCTCCACCTCCACCACGCAGTGATGGGCGCTGTTGTAAGGCATGACTGTGGGGGGGGGCACAAAATAAAGGTGTCAGTCATTACAAAGGTGTGTTTCCTCCGTGGATCCTTTACACGTTCCATTTTAATGCAGTGAGCTGTTCTATTTCTGACATTACCTGGACCACCATCAGGGGCCCGAACGCCCCTGTGTGACCTTTACTGGCACCGCGTCCCCATAAAAATCCCCATAAACAAAGGAGCTGACAATGAGGGCGGGCCCTGGCCGAGGACGCCACATTTCGACATCGTATTTTTAAATAAAGCTATGAAGTATATGCGCGCACATACGTAAGTGAGCAGTCTTCAGGTGGGAGAAAGTGGGTGCAACAGCCTGGTCTGGAGCCACTGCAGCATCCAGGGAGGAGCTGGAGCAGCAAAACATATTAAAATCGCAGCAGGAGCGAGGAAACTCTGGAGGACACGGTCACACCTGAAACTTTAACACAGAGCCCCGACCGGGGGCGATGTTTTAACACTCCGTCCTACAGAGGTTCCTCCTCCCCGGGACCAACGTCTGTCGTCATGCGCTAATCGGTATCATCGATCAAATCGATTCTTGATTGAAGCTTCGCGATCCGGACGACGGAGAGCAGCCGGCGCCCGTGACCGCGGCGACCGTAGAAGCCTGAGCGCTGCTGTGACACCACCCGATGATAACATAACACGCAGCATTAGCCGGCGAGCCGCCCGCAGCTGCAGCGGGAACCCTGACGGAGGACCGCGCACGTGTTTGTGCTCCCCGGCTCCCCCTCCATCTTCTCTGAAGTGACCCCATTGAGATGTAGAGAAATGGTCCTAGGTGACAGTGGTAATGAACATGATGGTGCTCACTCAATAAATCTCAGGCCTGGTGCTTTTGAGCACAAATCAGTGAAATGTTAAAGCCCACCTGTCTGTCTCCATCAGTCATTTCCACTGTCACCCCTCCAATGCCTGATGGATCACAGTTGCCGCAAAATTAGACAGCCTTGAATCTCATTTCTTTCCGATTGGCCTCTCCCTGCAATCTCACTCCGGCTGGCTGGCGTGTGCGGCTGCTCCTCCGCGGGAGGGACGTCTCCGATAGGAACCGCGACCACATCAAATACACTAAACACTGCTTTATCTCCAGCGGTGGGAATAGGTTGCCTGCCTCCGATGCACCTCAAAGACAAGCGTCACATGACTGCCGACTCCCCTTTCGTGCTATTTCCATTATCATCCAGTCAGCACTGTATAGGACATGGACGAGGGGCCTTCCATTTGTCAGGTGACTTTTATTCATTCTAAGAAAGAGAGGAAAAAAGAATCCAGACTGGGGTATTACGGAGGCTGGCGTCTGAAGGGGGACGTTCCCCACATGCAGGGGGACTCAGAGATGGAGCAGGGACACCGACAGCGGAGCGTAACCTTCTCTTCTAGGTGGACGAGGCCACCTTCATCTACAGTGAGCTTCAGGGCTCACTAGAGGGAGTCAGAAACCTCCGCATCGAGGCGCAGGCGGGGTCGCTTGAACGACTCCACGGCCGATGCGCCACCGCTGCTCCGGCTCTGCCGTGCCTTTACGCCATTAGACCCGCGTCCCGCTGGGCTGGATTCCTTTGTTCTAAGACCTGCTGCGCAGATGAGGTCCATTTGCGCGTGGGAGATTTTAATATCGCCTTTTTTTTGGGGGTTTTAAAGCGAGGAGAAGGGGCTGGTGCGGCCGAGCCCGCGCCTGCCTTTGTCTCCCGCTCGTCCACGCTGCAGCGGGTACGCTAGGTGGCAAACTTTCCACTGGAATCAGCCGGCAGCAGGACCATTCAAAGCAACCAGAACCATCAGATTCTTCCCAAATTGTGTTGATGAATGTCTTAATCAAAGGCTGTCCCTCTCAGGTCTCGCCTCATTGGAAAGTTATGATTGAATGTTAATAATCTTCTATTCCACATCCATTGTGTGCAGGCTACATCAGGTGGTCACTGGCGTGTTAAGGGGATGATTTTGCAGTTTTGTCCTTCCATTCGGTCACGGACCATTTGAGTGTTAACTTTTTAGCTCTGAGTGATGGAAATCCCTGTTGACCTTTTGCTTGTTGCAGTTTATACCCATGAGTGTGAATTTGTGAGGAAAATGACAATTCTGTAGCATGAAGAGCTCCTTATGGAAAATGCTCCCTCTTAGATTTTGGTCATAAATAAGTCAAAATAACCAATGATTACAAATCTTCAGCCAGAGGAGGACACGCCTGCAGGCACAACGAGACAACAACAGCTACAAGGTAGCGAGCTTCAAGGAAACAGACCCCGCGGCTTAATCCATATGAATAAAGAGGCGGTCATCAGACATGTCGCCACCAAAAAGGACAAAAACTCAATATGCCTGACACTGATGACGCAAAGCACGAATGTGGCTTCCCATTAGTTCTTCTCTGACCTTTGCAACGTGGCACCAATATAGCGGTGAACCTCAAAAGGTCAAGGAAGACAGAGAAAAAGACGTTCCAGAGGTGAGCGCGGCGGGAACGTGTCCAGAGACTCTGCTTTTGAGGCCGTTTGAGTCGAACCTGCAGCCACATCCGGGGCGTTGCAACGCACGTGGGATAAATCATCTATATGAGCAATAAACCCGCGTTTACAATCTGTTCAAAAAAAAAGAAGACAGCATTTTATTGTGTTCTGCCTCTGCCAACATAGACGATTAGATTGAAGTCAGTCTCATCGTGCATCCTGCCAGCACGTTTCAGCAAAAACAAAGGAAACCGGGCATGAAGCTGCACAGTGCTGCGAAGTCACGCTCTGATTAAAAACTTACATTAAACGTGATGGTGCTACATTACTACCTAAAGGATTTGGGGACCCCCTTCCACTCACTTTCAGAAATTAACCTGTGGTAAAGTCATGGACCCACTTCCTGTCTGTCATCCAGATGCATGGGGTCAATCCAAGAATAAACACTGGGCCACTCACTTGTGAGGATCTTCCACGTCTTTTTCTCGTCGTCATAGTACTGGACCAGGTTGCTGGGGAGGCGATCGGGTCCGGGAGGAAGACCCCCCACCAGCAGGAGCATTTTTTTATTGGAACGGATCCTGTAATGGCAGAGACGTGGGTGTGTTAGAAAACACAAGACAGCCAAACACCAAAATAAAGACAACCAGAAGCTGCTAGCTCAACACCAACAGATGCGTCAATCTCTGAAAGAAAATGAATAAAATGAAGCAGCATGTGGCCAAATTAATCATAATTATTAAAAAAGAAAATGAGCAGTGAAAGTCCTGGGTATCAGGTCATCACGCTGGAAGCCAAAAGTGCACCCAAGCATGTAAAGTTGTCAATCTAACGTCTCCATTTCATCGGTTTCGAGGATCACGTGACATCTCGTAGCTAGCTGAACGCGACACCGACCAAAAGCCGGACCCTGCCACACACCAATGACTATTATCTTGGACCTAATAGATTCCAATAAAAGAAAATACACAAATTAATCACAATATGGGGCTAAAAGGAAGTAGCTGGCCTTTATATTTATTCAGATTCAGTGTTTTTATACATAGACAGTATGCTTCAGCAAACCGCTATAGCCCTGCCCCGTCCTCTGCTACTGGCCCATTCCTGAGTGTTTTGGGGTTATTCGTATGTAAATGAGCCCCTGGACATAGATAATGGTGATTAATTGAGAGAGGAGAGAAACAGAGGCATGTGAAACCAATTATGAGGATCCCTGATTCTTTGCTCATTTAGGGGCCATATGTGAGAATAGACATGTTACAGTGGGAAATATTTCACTTCAGGGATTCTGTTTCCAACGTGAATAAATTGTCCAGTGTGTGTGTGTGTGTGAGAGGCTGTATACAGTGGGAATCTGACGCCATGGCTTCCCATGTGATCTCCAGCCAGCGTGTGTACAGTCAAAGCTGACAACAGCGACATCCATCAGTCGGCTCGCTGACAAAGTCTGTCTTCATTCCGGCTCCCTAAACTGCTGATCTGGGCTAATGCTGGAGGAAAACACGCCGCTCGGCCCCTTCCTGTCACAATGTGTCCAACCTGAACGCCGGACGCTCGCGCTAAAATGAGACTTTCCGGAGACTTTCCGGTTATTTCTGACGCTCGTCTACGCGGTAACTTGGCGCTTGTTTTCGACGGGCAGATGAGAAAACCCTCCCAGAAGCCCGCGCGTCCTACCGACCACCTACGTGGTGGAGATGGAAGAGTACTTCAGTGAGTGGGCTGCACTTTAGAGTGCAATTTGTTGGGGTTTTACAAGTGGGAGGCATTTAATCACCTTTTATCTCTTCTGAAATGGCCCCTTCCTGTTCTGTGCTGTCAGCGTGTGCACGGGTGTGACACGACATGTTCCGGCCTTACCTGCTCGCCACGGTCTGCCTGCAGTGCTGCCTGAAGGGCATGAGGTGGTAGTTCATAGCGTCCAGGAGTAGTTTCTGGCACACGGGGTCAGTCCTCATGAAGTCGACAGACTGCACTCTCTCCACCAGCTCTGGAGCCGGTATGAGGGCGAAGCGCAGCCTCTTCATGAGGTCCGGCGCGTAGTGCATGCGAGTCTCTCGGTCATGCTCCAGCCACAGGACTGACATCTGGAAGAGAGCCAGCTCCGACTCCACCGGCGGCGGCAGAGCGTCCAGCATGGCGCACATCTCCTCAAAGTTCAGCAGCAGCACGTCCTCCACCAGGTACTTGTTGGCCAGCTTCTTGGTCTCGTCCAGCCCGTGGAGGGCGGCGATCTTGCAGATTTGCTTGTAGTTCTGCACGGAGATCTGGTCGTTGAGGAACTGCACGCTGAGCTTGGTGATCTGCGGGATGTTGAGGATCTTACTGACTGAAAGCACTTCTTCCACTGTGTCCAGGGAAAGAGTCACGTTGGCTGTGTACAGATACTCCAGCACCAGTCTTAGTCCAACAGAGGAGCAGCCCTGGAGGACCAGGTTATTGATGGGCCTGGCACTGGGGGTCACCAGCTTGTCATCCGGAGAGGACGAGGGAGTCCCACTGCTGGCCTGGTCCCCTTTGCTCCCCTCGTTGTTGATGACATTGTGGGAAGAGAAGAGAGATCTGAAGTACTGGGAGCAGGATGCCAGCACTGCCTTGTGGCAGTGGAACTGCTGTCCCTGGGCAGTGAGAGTCACATCGCAGAACAGCTGCTTCCTCCACAGGAGATTGAGCCCGTGCAGCAGGGTGTCGCTGTGCGTTGGGTCAAAGGTGGATGTTCTATCGCCCGATCTGGACATGACTTCCTGACTCTGAACGCCACCTGGTCAACAAACACAGAACATCAGCCATTCACCGCGGGTCATTTTGACACAGAACGCGCAGGGGAAGCCGGAGACGCGGAACTATTCCGAGCGAAATGGTTTCTGGCGTAAGTCGGCGCATCCGGAGGGAGGCAGCCGCCGGGGCGATCCAGCCGGCGACCGGCGGCGTCCACCGCGGCTTCGCTCAACTTTGAGCTCCGGTCGTAAAGCAGCAGACACCATCGCAGCAGCTGCCACAAGGCGCAGCTTTTATTCATCCTAAACCGAAGAGCGACGGGGGGTTTTAATCGGAGGTTTTGTGCGGGGCGCCGTCAAAACAAACCGGGGGGGAAAAACGCAGCTGCCGCGCCGCTCGCCCCCCTCGGTGGCGCGGCTGAAGTTGCCAGATAAGAGCGAGAGACGACCGAGGACGCCGCGTTCTGCCCGACACTTTCTTCTATCTTGTTTCACACCCCCAGATACGAGGACATTAACACCCTGCGCAGATTTTACGGAGTCGTACAAAAGCAATTAGTTCGCCTCCGAGCCGTCAGCGGCGGCGCGGCAGCGTTTCGCCTCCACTTACGCGGACGTGGAATATTCACGGAAAACGCCGACGTCGGAATCCTGAAACACCAGCATGCTTAATCCGACATTTCTAAGCTATTTCAATCCGCTCGGGGTGCGTAAACTTGAGCAAAGGTGCGGTAAAAAGCGCCTCTCACCATTCTAGCCGTCATGACGCGAGCAGCTCGCCAGGAGCCAAACTTACCTGACTTCAGCTCTTGGACCCCAGAAAAAAAATAAAAAATAAAGTAGCTTCGGGGTGCCCAAAAAAACAGTCTTCAGTCTCCTCTTTGTTCTCCTTTAAAGATATTTCCTTCCTCCAGAAGTCGGTGGTCGACGGGGACTGAGAATAAACATTGACTCCAACTCATAAAGTCACTATTTGAGCTTTTTTGTTGTTGCCGGCGATCATTTGTTCTTCTGAATTAAAAAGAAGTGTGTGAGTCTGAGAGGGAGCTGTGCTTTCTGCAAGAGAAGAAGAAGAAGAAGAAGAAATATACGTGTGACAAATTATGCTACCAAGAAACAACACATCATTATCCTTGGGCCTGGGGCTCAGTGAGTCGTAACGAGAGTAATAGGAAATCCACGGTTGGGGAGAGAAACGGTCGTGCATGGCCGGTGGAGAGAGACCATGCAGGGGTATGGATGCTGGAGAGACTCGCAAAATTATGGCTCAAGGCTATTGTAAAAACTGTCGAGCGTAAATGACTGCGATTTCAAACATCTATGGAAGAAAGAGAGGAGAAAGGGGGAGAAAAAGCGAGTCTTCCCCTCGCTGTTATAGAGAGAACCGTCAAGTTTTAGTGCGCATTGCTAATTAGTCAATTTCTCTCTGCCTTCACAGCCCGACGACTTTGCTGCTGAGCTGAAACTGCTAATTTCTGGGACCAGCCTTTTTTTGGCTGTGAACTGGATGGATGAATGGCTTGTCTCGCACAAATGACAAAAAGCCCCTGCCTTAATCTCCATCGCCAAAATAACCCCTCATCTCATTCTGCTCCTGCAGGGCTTTCAGGAGAAGGTGATTTACGCCCCCCCCCCCCCCCAAAATAAAATAAAATAACCTCAAGTTTTGGTTTAAACAAGACATGTGCATGTGTCAAACAAACATGAGGTTTGCTTCCTTTCTTTTTTAATCTTCTAACTGCTCACAGGCTCTGCTGATGCAAAGTTTCCAAACACGAAAGCAGGAAAAGTTGGACACAACGGCGCTTTTGTGTGTTATCATCTCATCTGGCGGAGTTATTGTGTCACCAGCCGGCCGCTGCAGGCCTGAAAACAAAGCTTTCAGATGCAAGGCGGCGTTTCTGGCGTTAGTTAGACTTGAACTTTGCAAACCGCCTCTTTGCCTCTTTGTCTAAACCAAATCTGTGCTCAGAATGGAGGCTGAAGCCCCGAATCCTGGTCAGAGAACGTAATCCTCATTAGCTGTTTGACACTCGATGGCTGCACGCTCCAAGTGAGAATCACAGTCTCGCAAATTCAACCCAAAGCAGTTAAAAAAAGAAGAAAAAAAACCCTCTTATTAAGACTGAATAAACTGTCAATTAAGCAAAGAGCTCAATTAGAGTACGGCAAACTTACGTACAACGCTCCCGTGGGAGCGGGACTGACAGATACCTCACAAGTTATGAAATGACAGTTAGGGTTTGTTAGTGTTCTATGCAACAGAGCAGCGGCGTGCTAGCGTCAGGCGCTAACAGGCCGCATGCAGCATCGAGGACACATGCAACCTGAGCATGTTCTGACGTTTGAGCGCTTGACAAGCACGCTGGCTGCTCGTGAACCCTCCGAGATGACTGATTAAAATCCTGCATCACACCTCAAACAGTAATGATCACGGAGTGGAAACTATAATACAGGTCTATTAATTAGTGGTTTTGAAGAACCGAGGCGCTCCGCAGCGTTGTTTACTGCCATTAACGTGTATTACTGTATGACAGCAGACCAGCAGGTTTCACTTTGCACGCGTGCATGCTGTTATCTCTGCTAGCGCTCTGTTAGCGCTACATTACTCAAGTCTCAAGTGAGCCGTTCCAACGCAGTAAAATGACCATTTCCAACTCTTTCGGTTCTTTGTAGCAACTCGGTCTCCTGAGGCCGCTGGTCTTCGGATTGCAGGGCGTTTATGGTTGTAAGTTGTTGCAGTGTGCAGCGGGGTGGAGGGGTGTGTGTGTGTGTGTGTGGTGGTGGTGGTGGTGGTGGTGGTGGGGGGGGTCATCAGATAAGAGAAGGAATTCTAGACTAATTAAACCCTTTGAGACAAAGAATCACACCACAGTGATTTACAACTCTCTGTACCAGTTAACCCAACTCATATTTATCTGTCATATTACTCAGATACCACATCTACCTCTTTGGGTTAAAAAAAAAGAAGTCCTGTGTCACAGACAGAGGCGAAAAATATAATAACAAAGAGCTGCTGCTGATTACCTACTTACACATGGTCAAATCTTATAATAAGCTCCTTATTTCGCCCTCAACCACCACAGATACGGCGTGTAGTGCTTATATATGTGCCCTTATAGATTAAAAAAAAACCCAAAGAGCAACAACACAGATCAGTGGCATTTCTGTGGCCAAGAAACCACTGATTAAAGAACAAAAATGATAATTTAATCAGCACAATGGCACAAAAAATAGCCCAGCTCAGGTTGTAAACAGCAAACGCTAGCAGCCACATCGCCTGGTGCTGGCTGCTGCAGAGGGGTATGCTAAGATAGAAAGTATTATTTTCCTAAATGGAAGGTGTCAGATGGTCACGGAAATGTGATCAGCTGTTCAAGATCACTGCTTCCCATCTGCAATTTGTGACGTGTGAAAGATTCAGCCCAAATGTGCTCACCGAGCGTAAATCCTCAGCACTTTCTCTTATCGTGGAAAAGCAAGATAACCAGCTGTTTACAGATCAGAGAACATATCATATTAATATCATGGAGGGGGGCGATAGCATCTTGTTCGTAAAATATTTTGTTAACTAAGTGTGGTCTGCTATGGCGAAATATAAAGTGGGATGTAATTTATGGTGGGAGAACTGTTGAGAGTTTAAAGTTTTTGGGGTTCTAATAGAATAAATATCGGCTTTGATGGCAGGAAAAGAGACATTAGTGTGGAAATGTTAATACACGCTGCAGGTTCCAGCTAACACAAGCTACTAAAGCAGCATTTTCTCCCAGTTCCAGTTAATAACGCCGAAAAATAGGCAGGGTTCTCGTGTCCTTGTGCTTAATAACAGGGCTGTTATATTATTACATAGTTTCATTAAACTTGAGGGCAACTTTGACTCAGTTGTTGACTTCTAAACGTTCGCAGGATGAAAAAAAAAGATCGGAGGTGTTTTTCGCTCTGCTTTTCAGGGACCTGCTGTCTGAAACCCCCCCAGATCCCCACACATGGCGAAACCACCACAGACACGGCTCAGAGAGTCAGCCGGGAGGTGAGCGGGGAGGAACAGGCGGTGTCCCCTTCAGAGCGAATACGGGAGTGTGTGTGTGTGTGTGTGGGGGGGGGGGGATTTCTCAGATGAAAACAGGATACCAGTTGTGCCGCTCAGGTGGGAGAGAGGGAAGCAGCGTGCAGGCTCACCTGAGGGACAGCGGGGCTGTCGGGATCCGGGGTTCTGCCGGAGACCCAGAGGGCTGCAGGAGGCCACGGCCGTGCGGAGGAGGCGGGGGTGGTGCGGGTGGCGGGGGTGGTGTGGGGGCCGCTGTTGCGCAGTCTCCCCAGCGTGATGCATCTACCTTCAGGGTGGCAGCAGGCGTGGAGTGGGGTGCGATGGAGCGAGCACGGGCTCAGTGGCGCGGTCACCTGGGGACGCTGAAGCCGCTGTAGCAGGACTGATAGTTATTTCTTGGGAGAATTGCAAGATGAGCCCCATTGTATTAGCAGCCCCGTTCTGCCGAAACCCTCCCAAAGTCCTGGCGCCGTTTAAGAGCAGATCTGCGGCTGGAATTATCCCTCACTTATCGCAGGACCAAAACATGAAAGAAGACCACCTCCTGTAGTTGTGTAGCAAAGGTTTGATCTCATTTCCATTCCAATTTGCACGTTTTCCCACAATCAGGAGCTAAACCTCACTAAACTCGGCGGTAAATTATTCCATACTGCTTTGAAATCCTCACACATTAAGCTTTTTAATTTCCCAGCCATACTTTTGCGTGGCGGCGGCTGGAGTCGTATGTTTTTAGGATTTCTCTGTGTCTAATATGGTCAGCACTCCCAATTATTCACTCCACTGACAAGAGAAACAAATGGGACCAACCAGTGCATCCTGCATTATCTACACCCCTTGGATTCCCCGACAATAATTAATACAATGGCAGGCTGCTGTTAGCAGCCTCCACGACATGAGCTCGACAACATAAGCTCTCCCCCTCCAGGAGCTCTCGAGGTGGTGGTGGGGGGAGGGGAGGGGGTCACAGACGTTATGGCCACTAACGGTCAGGTCATACCACGCTATAGATAAAGATCGTATTGTAAGGTGCCGTTAACATGGCCGGGTTATTACTCACACCATTACACCACCAGCGTACGGCGCACGGGATGTGTCAGGAATAATATCGGAGCACAGACAGACGCACCTTTAGGCCCCCCCCCCCTGTATTGGACAGGAAGATCAGGGGACTTACAGTAGTAGCACGGCCCTAGTGTCAAATATTAAATAATTAGGCATCTGAATATACCATCCTCTTTTTTTAATCTACGATTATTTCCTTTTTTTAATTATAGAGGAGCACATTCCTCCAGCATCCATTAAAGGGGTGCCGTGCTAATTTTAAATCCTCACAGCAGGCGTGGGCATCAGCAGAAGAAAGAGTGCATGAGTTTCTCTTTAACAGCTGTAATTTGTGTTTTCCAATCACCACGCTGATTTCTGCTCATTATACTCTGGTTTCACACCGGTAAGTGAGCAAAGTTTGGATTGATTGACTCTAATTAACTAAAAAATGTTCCAAGCCATGGATTTATTATCATGCTAGCTAGCCACAAATGTCAGAGACTTTCACAAATTATTCTCCTGTTAAGATAAATATCCTGGAAATCAAAGGAGTGTGGAAACACGGGGAACACGAGAGCCTGTGCGGCGCGTTCCTCCGCAGAGTTCTGCAGTGAAGGCTCACCTGGGCAGACCCGCCGTGAACGAACGAACGAACGAACGAATGAATGACGGCGGCTGTCAGCGCCTGGACCTGAGAAGGAGCCAATGAAAATTAACAGGGGGGCATTTAAAATCAGGAAAAATACATTTCTTCCGGCTGACGGCTCCGGAACCATTTTTCTTTTTCTCTCATTGATATGTTCGACGCAGCTCCAGCCTGGACTCCATCAGCTCCAATGCTGAACTCCTCACTCGCTCATCAACACAGACAGAAGAATTGGGGTGGTGGGGGGGGGGGGGGGGACTTCCATTTCCTCCGGATCTGAAAACACGGTTCTGGTAGCATGAAGAGGGGAAGGAGGAGGAGGGAAAAACCTCTCTGATTCACTTGGTTTCACTCCAGCGATCTGAAGTGGTCGCTGAGGTGAAGCCGGACGAAACGGACTCATCGGCTGCACGGCGGCGCCGGGCTGAAATTAAGGAACGGCGCTGGCCCCCGTCGATCAGGGAGGCGACACAAGCCGGCTTTGTGTCCAAACCAGGATGCCTGCGCGGCGTCGCTACGAGCCGGACGAGGCGGGTCGAGCAGAATCGAGCGTTTGTTGGCGGTCAAACGACGGTCAGAGCAGGTTTGGCCAATTAGGTCTGTGGTCGGTTGTTGCGTTCACACTGCCCCCTTCCGGAGAGGCATCCGGCGTATCGCCACGACAACAGCAGCATCTTCATCACACACGCAGATGGAGAGGCAACAGAGTTCTAATGCGCACCCCCCCCCCCCAAAAAAAGAAAACAAACGCCCCTCAAAATACGAGCGGGATTATTCAGCGTGGTGGATAATGGTGAATAATAATATTTTAGTAGCTGGCGTGGTTCATTCAAAAATACGTGCAGGTGTGAACGGAGGCAGTGTGACATCACCGAAACATGATGGAACCAAAATCAATTTTCCACAAGTAGTAAATGTGATTCAGTTAAGATTCCAAATTGAAAACAGTGTTTCCCCAGGGTTCTTTAGAAAGCCACTGGATAGTGTGCACGCCACATCCTTTTGTGCACACTATTTACCCCTGGATTGCTTCAGGCTAATGTCTCAATAATTTTCCCTCCTTTCTCAGGTCCTTCCCACAAAGGACTTAACTAATGATCCGTGGACAAAATGAAGCATTCAAATTTATTCATTAATCATTCATCTCCAGCTCATTGAAAATGCTAAACTTCCACAAAATTAAGATTGAATATTGAAAAGTGATTGAGGGAGACAGCTTTCGGAGAGCGGGCCGAGCGAGGCGGCGCGTCCCCAGACCGCCAAAACAGGCGCTCCTCCAGCAGACGCCGCCCCCCCCCCGCCACCACCACGCGGGGCCGCGGTCAAGGTGGCCGGAGTGCGCTAAGTGCTAGTTAAGGTCACGGGTTTCGTTAGTTGTAATTGGATCTTGGAATCTGGAGAAGCGTAGAATTTCTGTCAACACTGCCTGTAATTATTCTCTTTTCCAATTAATGGTGACATAGATTAATTATCTGATGAGGCAAAGCCAATTGCAATCATTCACCCAGCTAAAATTAGATCAGTCCTGACAGCAGCATGAAAGTCACCTGTTTCATTGTTATGGATTTGAAGGGGTGGGGGGGGGGGTAGTGAAGCGTGCCGGGGGGAGTAAGTTGTCTGGTACAGGTGAACGTCCCATCACGCCGTTAAGGCTCTACTCATTCCATCCAGCAGCGCCCCGAACGGTCGGTTTGGTCGTCCCGGGGTGGCGGGTCGGGGACGACCCGTCTGCGGAGACGCGCAGGAACGCAGCGGCGAGCCGGGTTTCTTCTGCTAGCCGAGCCTGTTCCGAGAAGGGACACATCAAACGGAGCTAATTAAGCAAATGCTGATTTGTTTGGTTTGGGGGGGTGGTGGTGGGGGGTTGGGGCGGTAATAAGAAGCCCTCTTAGAGCGTGATGGTGGAAAGTAAAGTTACACTTGCTCTTATTTTTATAGGGAAGGAGAACGAGGGACTCCTGGTGAACCATGTCCAGGTTCAGCGCTCCTCTGTTTTAAAAACCTCGGCATCCAGTTTTTCTATTAAAGTGCCTGGCACTGTCAACCAGCTTGGGAATCTGAACCCCGGCCTAGCCGTGCAGAAATTCTCTGACTAACAATTATATCAGCAACAGGATCTTGGATTACTGTCCCCGGGGACGGGGCCAGTGGGCGTCTGCTCCAATCATTACTGGCCATTCAACAAGGCTCTGCACTGCTCTCCGCTGTTAGCCATTGTCAATTACGCCATCCCCAGTGTAAACTCACAGAACACAGAGCTGAACTGCCAGTTCTGGCAGGAGTGGAACAGCATGACAGCCCCCCCCCCCACCACCACCACCACCACCACACACACAAGTCTCCCACCCCACTCCCATCCTTGGGTTCCAGGGGCTTCCATCCCTCAAGCTTCTTATGAGCTGTTTGGCTCCTGGTGCCTGCGCTAGGAAGGCGCTAGCCTGACCTCTGGTACGCTCTGCTTGTGGGGTTAAGTGGACATGATGGATTAGAGGAGGCATCGTCGGGAGTCATCCAGCTTTTAAATACGACCGATATCAGCTGTGACGTGCTGCTATAAATACCTACATCCTTTCATATTGCCGGCGTCTCCGTGGAAAATAACATGAAATGTCAAATGCTTTTCTCCTCCTCCCCTAAATCCTGAGCCAGAGTTGAAAAGGAGCCTGTGCGAGGCGAGAGCAGGCGGCTCTGATGGACCCTGTGCTGAGCTGTGACGGGTGACGGTGCGGCGCGCTTGAATACACCGGCTCTTTTGTCCTTCACACTCTGCGGCTCCCTGATAGCTCCTCCCCCTACTGTGCCCTACTCCTCCCCGCCTTGAGCGGCGATCTGCTGGGGCCTTTTCAGGCTGGGCCAGTGAGACACGGCTGTTCCCAGTAATGTCTGGACCGGACCCATCAAAAAGAAAAAGAAAAAAAAAAAAAAATGTCAGCAGTCGGAGGAGGAGGAAAGCGCTTAATAGTATTTTCAGCGGGTTCTCCCATGAAAGTCTGAGCCTATATCGCCTCCAGCATGACTGCTGAAGCTGAATTCAAGGTTTGATTCTAATAAGAAAAGAAACAACCAGTAAACATGGACCAGAGGGATTCTTGCAGAGGTAAAGGGGGGCGGGGGGGGTTAGCATGGTTGCGCAGCACCTGGCTGTTAGCTGGACAGGACATTTTGTGTAGATTCATCACTGTCTCTCTGTCCGCTTTGACCTCATCTCACATCACAGCACCGATTAGCCTGTGATTATCTCCTAAATGAAGCTCCTTCGTTACTAACCTTGCAGAATATGCTACTCTTCTGCCTCCGACACAAGGTTATTGGACGGAGAGCAGCTAGCGCCCGCATGCGCCGCGACGTGCTCGTAGCAACCCGTAAAAGCGGCAGGCGCCCCTGCTCGACGAGGAGCCGACTCCAGTGTTAATGTGATGTGACCGAGCACAATATGCCGTGTATACAGAGTCGTCAGAGCTAGCCTACGAGACGGAGCCGCCGCATAGGTGCTCAGGCAGACGCGCCATCCATCACGCCAGCCGTCTGACGAGCGGCGGTACGGGCTGTAATGTAAGAGTGGCGTCTCTAACGGAGGCGAGGCGTGGAGCTAATGTCCGCCTGGCCGCCCCTGCCTGGCAGAGGAGGCACGGGGTGAAGCTCAGACAATGCCGAGCGGAACGCCGAGCCGTTGCGGTATGAAGGGAATGCACCTGCGTTTGCTAGGAAGTTCAATGGGGGGGGGGGGGGTTTACCATTCAAGTGACACTTTGAGAACTCCTGTTTTTACCTGGGCTCTTCCGATCCCGCGGTCGCTCTCGTGAGAGAGGGCCTGGCAGCGGTCCAGTCCGGCCCGGCTGCGGCGGCTGCGTTGTTTGAAGTATTCCGCCGATGCTTTGTGCATCCTCTTCTGCAACAAAGAGAGCTGGGGGGGGGGAGAGAGAGAAGGCAGAGAAAAGGAATTGGTAAGGCAGGAGAGGAAATTAATGGCAGTGTTCAAGAAGAATGATGGAGGGGAATAGAGAAAGCAGTCAATAGCCCATTCTGCAGTACACGGGCCTGACAGGAATTTCACAGTCTCTTGGTTTCTCTGCCCACTCGTGTGCACTCATCAGAAACCAGTCACATCTGGCTGCCAGGATGGGGGGTTAATTTTCTCTAAATGCTTCAGCAGTTTTGTTCTAGCCGAGGCAAACTCTGTGACTGCAAAGCTGATGAGTAAAATATTTCTACTTCACCCAGTTTAACTTTATACCAATCCCCTCAAGACATATTTTACACATACACACAGAGTCATGAACCCCCCACTGAAACCAGAAATTATTCCTAGTCTCTCGGAAAGACATGCTGCTCGCTTTATTATTTGAACACAGTTTCGAGCAAAGAGGTTTAAATTCTGATAGATGCCGTTGCTTTTCTTCCCCCTGCATCTCTCTACTCTTCCTGCAAAGCTTATCATTGCTTGGCAATGTGTTCCCTAGTGCATTGAAAACTTAAGCGAATTAGCTCAGTCATCAGCTCCTGGAGGAAAAGACAATAACAGGGAGGCTCTTTATGGCGTTCCCTGCTAAAAACCCCGAGCTAAACGCCACGAGCACGAAGGAACGCTCGCGTGTACGTTAGGATGGAGGATTTATACGAAGGCAAACAGACCACCGACTTCCATTCCAGTGTTTTGATTCGGTTCAAACTGTGGATTGAAAATACATTTGAGATTCTTTATGTTAAGAAAAAGAACTACAGGCAGAAGGACAACAGCATATAGCCCCACCTGTTAACGTGGGATGAGAAAACAACAAAAATTAGCTCATTTAGCCATCGGTAAATGTTCTGCTCGTGTTTCTGACTATATCCTACACACACGTATACACACCGTATGCAAATATGCTTTTTATGTTGTGTAACGGCATTAGCACGCCACCTTTTGTGTTTTCTCTTCCTCAGGATGAGGATATTTATACAAATACTCACACTGGTCCTTGACATGTTGCTCTAGTAGTCTGGAACGTCAGCTATAATTATTTTGCAACATAAGCGCAATAATACGTTTTATTTGATGTGGAACAACAAACGTGGAAAACCTGGACCCTGGAAGGCTCAAAAAGAGGCGTTTGATTCTTGCAATCTCTAGTCCCACCACTAGATGCCACCAAATCCTTGACGCCGTAAAAAAACCTGCCACTTTTCGCTGGTGACTTTTTAAGCTTATTTCAATCACAAGATGTTCCAAACTAAAGCTCACAGTTATCTGTCTACTACACAAACAAGCAGCAAAGCTCAATTTGGGTCATGGCTGTGATCATCTGTGAAATCCGAATAGGAATTAGGAGCCCAGTCCCAATCACTTTGACAGACTTTGGTCATACTAAAGGGGATATGAAATCTATCAATGTAGCTCTAAAAGATGTATGAAAGATGCTTGAGTTTGAATCTGATTGAATGTGATGGCTGGGAATTTACGTTTCCAGAACATTCTTGCTCATAAGCTTGTTACAAAAAGCTAAATTTGGGTGCAGAAGCGCTCGCCGGGGGCCTGCCGTTACAGAAGTGAAGAGTTGAAACAAACAAAAGTGAAGGCTGAATCCGGAGTAAAAGAAAATCAGGCTTTGATCACGAGCGTGGAAAATCCTGTCCACAGGATTTCATTTTTGCATGCATTTCTCACTTGATAACATTCATGCAGTTAGATGAGGAATTGCTCAAGTAAAGGTATTAGTCATTTTTGGAACAAATAATACGCTATTTTCATTACAGGAACGGAGTGTGGCGTCTCCTTGGCGCTATGGTTGTCACGTGTAATTCTATTTCAGCCAAACGGCGTCAAACACTGTAAGATTAAAAGGAAAACTGATAGTGAGGCTTCGTTGCTATTTTAACCTTTATTCTCTGATCCTGTCGTGCCTTTTCTCCTGATCTCTAATCACTGGCAGTTGTGCACGCGAGGCTTCTTATCCCACTTTCTTTTCTTTTTTTTTTACCTCCGAACGACCCAGAAACGATATAATGAAGAAACGCGGGAAGTATTTGTCTCTATCTTCACTCCCTTAAATGGAAAAACAACACATCTCTGGTCCCATCCCGCCATCCGTTATCCTCCTCCACTTAACTCAGCTCGTCATTATTAGATCACCGCGGCGACCTCCTCATCGCCGCGGTTACCGCCAATGCAGCTATGCGGTGCGGACGGTGAGGGCGTAGAAGGTGACATAACTACGCCACAGAAGACAAATGCTGCCATAAAACAGAAGAAGAAGAAGGAAGAGGAGGAGGTTTGAGAGACAGAACACTTCACAAAAGATTATATGAAGCATACCTGGGTGTAATAATGTAAAGATTTAACTACGTGGTTTTTCCTGCTTAAAGCAGACGCTGCCTCCTGTTTGGCCCGCACCAGGGTCTCCTTCAGGCCTTCGTAGTCACTCGCCAGCTTTTTGTTCTCCTTTAGTGCCTTTTTTAGAGCTTCCTACAAACAGAAAACCTGGTTTGAACTCTGAAAAACGTTGGCAACAAGGCGCATTTGAGGCCCAGAAGAAGCATCATTTGCACGGACAGTGAATGCGACCTCTCCTTTAACCCACACCAGTGGTGAACACACACCTGAACACACACCTGAGCGATGACTGACCTGCTACCGTAATTAACACGCGTTCCATATTCTGCAGCTAACTACTGCACCGACTTCAGGCTTCCTCTGGGAAACAGGTCGCAGCACGTCCCCTCTCGTTCTAACGCTGAATTTCCCCGTGTGTTGCCTACGTGGCTGGCGAACGCCTCGAATCTACCTGCAGACATAATGAAGTGTGTCTCCGCAGTAAAACACGAGCAGCACTAAAGTGATGAGTTTAACCCAGCAGAAAGAGGGGCTGTAAACATGACAAATGCCTGCTATTGATTTCAGGTTTAATTACTCCATGCAGCACTGACAAAGCCCATCTGATGCTGTTGTGAAGTGTAAACGGAACAAATTACACTTCAATGCCCATACGAAATTGATAACGTCGGCACTTTGCGTTGTTTACTTTGTGCTCGCCAAACGATGAGCCCAAATTAGAAAAATAGGCGTGGAAAGGCAAATGTTTCTGAAAGAGAGGTGACCAGCCTGGTTCCATCTCTGCCTTTAGCTGCACCGGCGTGTCTCTGCTCATCACCGGATCCATAACATGATTAAAATGGATGCTTTTGGCGGCAGTTCTAATAGAAACCTCTGCAAACTAACATTTGACTATGCCTAACTACCCTGTTTCATGCCCTGCGAATGCACACTCTTCTTATTATATTATGCTAATGAAGGCATTATGTGTGCTTTTTTATTACCCCCCATGATTAAAATGCCCAGATTCTACTGAACCTCGGATTCTGGCTGACCTTTTTTTTTCTTTTTTTTTTTTAAAATTCGGGTATTGTTGTTATACCATCTTATTTCATCAAGTGAAAAGACTAAACCCCTTTTTGCATGGCTAACTTTTATCTGGCTAATGGGAGTTGTGTCTACGAGGAAGACTTCTAATTCTTAAATTGTCTCACGCCAACAACTTCTTTAAAGTTGCTGCACTTGGATGCATGGCAGCTTAAGCTCCATTGCCTTTTCTTGTTTTGAACTAATGCATTCTTGATCACCGTTTAATGAAACTATATACCACATGGCGATTTCACATTAGATAAGCCATGTGAAACCCCCATCAGCAAAGAGGCTCTGGCTGGGGCTGATAATCCTGCAGATGAAAACCTTACAATAAATAAGGCTTTTCCTTCAGACGCGAGGCGTTCACAGCCACCACGCTCTTGTTTTTCCCAGGAGCTGGTTTCTCACGTATAAATTAAACAAATCCAGACAACGTGTGTGATTTTTTTCCGCTGTATGCAGACACGGGGAACGGGGGCGCGGCGTCTCGCCACAATACGCATCAGCAAATTCATCCAGACAAAGGACTGTCAACCGCGGGGGAAAGCGCTTATAATTTCTTAAAAAAATGACCACGGCCGGTAATTTTAATTGCGCGCAGCCCCGTTTTTCCCGGCGTCTTGTTGTGACACGCAGACGCGCTGACACTAATCCGCGAGCAAACACTGAAACGCTTTCACAGCTCATCTCTGACTGCGCCGTACTCGATCATGTATGTGCGGGGAGTCGGGCAGGGCGGCGTGTTCCGTTACCTTGGCGACTTCGAGCTGCTTTTTGCGGGCCGCGACGTGAGCGGCGTGAATCCGCACGAATCGGCGTGAGCGTTGTTGGCAGTTATTAATGTCAGACTGCAAGGTGCTCATTAGGAGAGCGGCTGATTTGTGGTGGAAATTCACAGCATCAGACTCACATCTGGAAGGAGAAATCAGAAACCCCCGAGGTTAGATCTTTTTTTCCTCATTGCCTTTTAGTGGCTTCAATGAGATACATGAGAAAAGGAAGGAACGCCTTTAATAAATGACAACATAAAAGTGTGAAGATTGGTTGAGTTATTCATTATTTTTCCTGAAAAACAAGAAGATTTGGGGGGTTTCGGACTCACTGAAGATGCTTTATGACCTGTGGCAGCCTTGCAGCGGTGGCTTCCATCTGCTCTGAGGCCTGTCTGTGGAGCTCCCTCTTCTCCAGGAGGTCACTGATCATACCCAGGGCGCTGCCATGTCTCTTTACTGTGGCGATGTGCAAATCCTGCCGACAAAACAGCAGCGGGAGGAGAAAATGAAAAGAGTGACAAGATAAATTGCGGCGACTGGCTTCGTGATCAATGAGCTCTGCAGAGTAAACCCGACTTCACAACTGTTCTTTGACTCCAGAGGAACTGTTTTGGGTTGTTTTTTTTTACCTGAGCTGCTTTTAGACGCTCACATCTGAGATTTTTCTCCTTCTCCAGGTGGACTAATGCGCTCTGATGGTCCTGCTCCATCTCTTTCAGATCTTTTAGCAACCGCTTGATTTTCTGCCCAAAGCAACAATTTGTCAAAAAAGTTGGAAAGAAAATGAGGCGCTCTTCTGATCATTACGGCCCTTTTTCCAGAATCAATACCTGGATTTTTGCTTCCAGGGCTTTGGTCGCCAAAGATGAGTCTTCAAACTCTCTGCGTAGTTCAAGGTTGGTTATTTCTGAGCACCGTTGCTGTCGATCACACTCTTCCTTTAAATTTTCACAAAGTCTCTGGTGCAAAAGAAAACACCCATCAGACTGTTCCCCTTAAGGGTAATGGGGAAAACGCACAATTATGAAGCTCCATTTGGCCGATTTTAGCGGAACTGGGTAGTAACGGATGAAATGGCATCATAATTTACCTTCAGCAGATCCACAACAGACCTCTGACTGCTCAGAGTCTCCATGAAGGTAAGACGCCGCCGCTCAGCCAGCCTCGCCCGGATCGCGCCGTGTTGTGCTACAACTCGGGTCACTTCCTCCTCGGCCTTTTCCCACTGCGCGTCATTGTCAGTGATTTTCTGGAGCATCTGCCGCTGCTCTCCCTGCATCCGTTTAACCGCGTTGCCACTGAAGGGAAAACCACAGTGACGCGTCGGGATACTCGGGGAGAAACATTCCCGTCTTCCGACGCACCTCTCAGAAAGGCTTCGTTTGCAGGCTTCCATGTTCTGCACACATTCCCTGTTTTCCTCACGGAGCCTCTCCAAAGCATCCCGCCTGTATTTGAGCTGCTCTTCTGTGCAGGAAAACTCTGCTTCCACGCGGAGTCTCTGTGGAGAGTCTGCGGTGTCACTAAGTGGATGCACTTACTGGAAACACCTTGACGGGCTCCATTGTTAGCATGCGTACAGTCTATACGGCCGCTCTCATGAGGGGCCGACTGTAGCTCTGCCTGTATGCACCTCGCTGAGGGTGCGTACAGCAGCGCCATAATGGCTTGTTAGCCGTGTGACCTCACTTACATTTCTGTTGACGTCTTCTTGCAGGGCGACGAGCTTGGCTTCAAATGTTCCAACGCGCTTTAGTTGGTCTCCGATCTGAAGGTTTAGCTTTAAAATCTGTTAGGGAAAATCTGCGTTCACATTGAGAGGGAGTCAAATTCAGACCAGGCGACTTACTTTGTCCTTCTCCTTTGCTTCCAGCTCCATCAACTCGGGGATCCGCTGTGTCATAGCTGCACACTTTTCCTCTGTGAGAGCGACGGTGCTCTCGGTGTCCTTGATTTCAACACACAGGTGGTTTTCCAGCATCTTTAGATCTTTTAATTCCCCCCTGACCGGAAAACAAAGGGTTTGGAAGTGGTTTACGCTGAAGGGTGCTGGAATCACTGGATTTCCACCATCAATCATCAAATGTCAGTGACTCTTGTATGAACATACTCACAGTTTTTCACTCAGCTGATTCTTCAGCAGCGACAGCGAGTCCTCCAGTGATGTCCTTTCATTGTTGGTGTCCTCCTCCAGTTTCTGTAGCTCAGCCTGGACCTGCAGATGATCACTCCGGGCAGCTGCGTGAGCTTCATCAGCCTGAAAAAAGACGGCGGAAAACGTTTCTTTTATCCACTTCAATAATACCAGCTATCCGGTCCTGTTGTGCCTCTTTCCTCAATGTGGTCACGCAGTCTGTGGTGACAAACTCAGTGAAGGACGGCGCCTTTTTAATTTGGGCAACTTCATTTTGAGGCTGTCCTTAAGCCCCCACTTACCCTGAAGGCTTGATATATTCTGACCTTTAATGACAGGAAACTGGGCCGCAATAAAACTACATTGGTGTCAAGCAGAGTTGATGATTGTCTACCCGTTAAACTACTCCAGCAGGCACGAGTGAACTGAATACTGACACACTGAAGAGGATAACAAGTGCACAATCTGAGGGAAGAGCTGCTCATTTAATGTTTTGTGGTGATTGAGACTTTTCCTTTGGGGACTAAAAACATTTGTTACAGAACTCTGGCGGGATCAATCATTTAACCCTTGACCCCTGCAGCACCGAGGATCTGGTCATGTGCTCCCTCTGTGACAGATATGCACTAAGAAATGATCACACCAAGCATACACATCTAAAAGTGGAATTAAAATTAGGCCATTAGAGGAAGATTACATGATTATCTTTGACCTGAAAGGACCCAAATGAGAACTGGACACAAAAGCTGTCTGTCCTGAGGCATCGCGGCTGACCTGAGCTTGTGCGACCTTTATCTGAGTTGTGATCCCTCTCTGGAGCTCAAGGCTTTCCTTCACATGAGGGATCTGCGCTTCGGCAGAGCTGATCTCCTGGTGCAGGCGCTGGTTCAGCAGCTCGGTGCGCGACAGCTTCTCCTGGGCTTGGTCAAGTTTGTTCCGTTCCAGCTCCAGCTGCCTCTTCAGCTCAGCGACGTCACTAATGCAAGCCTCGTGCTCTGGGAGGAGGGGTGAAATACAAATATGGCAAGAATGTAATAAAGTGTTGGACTCATTGTTCTGACGATCAAACACAGCCAGCAGGTGTTACCACAGACCTTCCTGGACAGCCAGCGTGAGCTCCTGCTGCTTCCAGAGCGCCATGCTGTCAACTTCGCTCCCCAAAATTCTTTTCTTCTGTCTTTCTGTGTGAAGAGCTTCCTCTGCACACTGCCTGTCAGCCTCCAGTCGCTCAATCAGATACATGACCTCTCCAAGGACATCATTTATTTTCCTCAATAGTGGCGTTAATGGGCAACTTTCCAGCGGATGGGAAACTATACAAGAGTTGTACAGTCTATTACGCCGCGTGACAGTGTGGTAAAATTATCTTTGGTTACAAAAGAAAATAGGGGTGTTGGATTTTTTCCCCCTTACCTTTTAAACTGATTGCAATGCCCTCAATGAACAAGTCTGTAGACAGCACTGATTCAGAATCTGAGTCTCTGGCCGGAAAACTGCATTCAAGAGAAAGTTCTATTGAGTGCGTCGAATAAAAGCGTGATAAAATACAGAAATGACTTCACCTCAAGATCCTGTTGTACTGGTGTCTGTCGTGAGTCGCCTGTGGATATTTCACAGACCGCTACAGGAGAAAAAGTTCAAAAGAATTATCCTATTTGTGTCACGTGGGTCACGTCTAACATCAGTTTACCTGTTGACACCAATTTTTCACCATCATCTTCAGATCTTGGATGTGCTCAACCGCTTTATCCACGCACGGCAAGGGACTGTTGAGCAAGGCACAGGTGCGTCGTCGACCAGAGCAGATGGCCTGAAGATCGGCTTGATCTTGGGGGAAAAAACCCCATAAGTAGATTAGTTTAATTTCTGCTACACATCTAAATATCTTCAGTTATTGCTCTTACAAGCGTAAATACCTTTAAAAATCTGTAAATAACATGCAGATGATTCATTCTTTAATGAAAACTAAAAGAAAAACATCTTGGAGAAACATCTTCTGCCGGAACAAACGTTGCCCTTTCTTCATTAAATTTATTTGGAGAAGTAATTAAACAATTTATTAGGCTGTGAAATATTTTCCTCTCTCTCTTTGCTTCTGCTGGCATAGATTTGTAATAAACTGGAAGCATCTCTGGGAGAACAGACAGCTCATGTGAACATCAAGAAAAACCCAGAGGCACAATCCAGAATGGCGAACGGGCGCCATCTGGTGGACGGAAAGCGCACTCGCGCAATCACAACGGGCAATTGAACCCAGCTTGAGCTAATTTCACTTGACAGGACTTATTTATAGAAATATAGTGAAACTGCGTCACAGGCACAGGGCTGTTCCTTTTTAAAGCGGTAAGGTAAAAAATAAATAATTAAAAAATCACAGTGCATATTCCAATCCAATACAAATCATCTCCTGGTCCACTCTTCCACTATTGTAGCTGTATTCAGTAGGTCTGATTATTCCAGAATTTCACATCAGAACACAAATAACACAAACAGCAAACGACACCATCCTGTGGCATTAACGTAGCTCGACTGAACTTAACAACATCTGCCCCATCATAAGTCCCATTGAACGTACTAATCTGCATTTCTGACCAGTCTACCAGTTCTGGTGGTGATAATTCAGCTGTCAAATAGTCTGCTAATCTATACAAGCTGGCTTTGACTCTGGACTAATACAGCCACACATTTCTTGCTCAAACACAATGTCTAAAGCAGGAGATTTAGTGGTTGTTGAAGGCTGATGCGATTGAAAAATAAGTTTCTTTTCCATGTGAACACCTTGTGAGGAGTGGCTGCATCCCATCTGTATCCAGTATAACGTCGACTGCTTATTACAGTCGTGCTGTAGAAGCACATGCATGTGTACAATTTATAGACTGAACACAGATGAACACAAGAACAGTCAGTGGGGAAAAAAAAATACAGGGACACTAGAAATAAAAATGATCCACTGCTGAGCGGTTTAGATGAAAAATGACACAGTGAAAGTGGGCAATACGTCATCAGCAGGCTGAATCCGCTCTAAATCACACTGGCAGAGTGTATTATAGTCACAGAGCGGACCTGGACCAAGGGTCAGTCGCCTTCACCGCCTCCCTTCACTAATGTCATATGTATTATACAAATGTCCTCATATTTACTGATTTATTTAGACAGGATATAAATGGTAAAATGCAAACCCAGCTTAAACACTGACTCCACGCCGACTTGTGACAATTTAATTAGCAGGTACTAACTTAATTGGCCTTTTTATTTAAAAACTAGAAAGTTGTACATTGTATGCAGGACATAAGCACAGAGCACGCTGCTCATTTGATGTTATTGACAATAGCGTGGTTATTTTTCCCTCTCAGTGCCCATCTGTTGTGCCCAGTATCACCATGGGACCCAGTAGCAAACAGGCAGTAGTGCACCAGTGTTTGAAATGGATCAATTTCAAAATCTATTCACAGTAATTCTCTTGCAAAGATATAGAGGATATATATATAAAATACAACAGAGTTTATATGCAAAACACAAATTATATGGCTGATCCCTCTGTGACCCTGCACAGGCAATCACTTCTCTGATCTCCAAGTTTGTCTGACTTCTATTTTTAATCCTACTTCTCATATTGCTTATTTTAGAATTTTTCCTCTTCGGGGAAAATAGTTTATCTCCAATTTTGGTAATATTGTCCTCCACCAAAGGCCAGAATTAAAGGCATCCCAGCATGGAAACCCAATTTTATGAATACACAACTTATGGTGCAAGAGAAATCCCTGTAACATAAGTGAAAACAGGTTAGGATGGAGTATTTTATTGAGGCAACTTTATGACAAAAACAGGAAAATCAGAAGGAAACAGTAAACTAAAGTGAACCCATTGTTTTTAAAGTTAGTTGTAGTAACCTTTCTCACCTTGTTGACCAGGTGGTTCTTCCCTCGATGGGAATCTGAGGGGCTCCACGTCAGGCATGGCTCAAACCGGAAATGAAAATGCTAAAAACAATAGCAACAATCAATGCTAGCTTTAGCTACTTTGCTTTCGCTACTTTGCGTTAACTTTCAAATGATCCCTCGGCTTATATCGCTTCCAAAGGCGAAGATAAATGGGTGGCAGCTAATTAACTCGGCTAATAATAAATTAATGAGCAGCAGGGGGTCGTTGCCATGGTGACGTGAAAGTGAAAAAGCAGCCCCCTATCAACTTACTTGAATAGCTGCCACCGATCTGTTAGCTGCCCCGTATTGTCATTCAGAGGAGGGACATTCCATCCCTCCCCAAAAGTGGATTTGGTTAAACTTTCCTCCAAATAAATCAAGAGAACTCGCTGTCAATTCTCTATAGAGGTTGCCAGGCAACGGGGTGGGGGCTGCATTTGGTGAGGTACATTCAAGAGCAGCAGCGGGTTTTTTTTCTATTTAAAGGGCGACAAACTGGATTAATTTAGATAGTGACAATCTTGGGAAACTTTTGTTTATTTCTTTAAACTGTTAAATTATTAGGGAAGAATGTTTTATTGTATTTCTTGTGTGTGTTTTAAAAAAAATATATTTTCATCATCACCATCGCAGCAAAAGTGATACAATGTTATCTGTTGCTCTGAAGGGTTTATAATTGCACAAAGGTCGTATTAATGTACCAAATATTTGAAATGAGCCTAAATCTAAAGCTAAATTCAACAATGACTCTGACAAATAGAATTTCAAATTAGAATAAATTTCCTCTCTATTCTAAAATTTGATTCAAAGCAACAACTAATGTGTCTGCATACAGCCTTTTCCACTTTAGGTATTATATTAAAACCTAAAACATTTGAAATTTCTTTTGCATGTATATTGTCAACCTTAAAATCTAAAATGAAAATAGGTCAAATCATTATTATTGTTGGCGTGTTGATATTCTTTGCATTGAAACGCCAGCCAATCGATGACGTCATGTATTTCCAAAACTGGGGGGAGGGAAAAATAAAGTAAAAACTACCAATGGACACCTTTGCGTGACCGTTTAATTCGCTCTGTAAATCTGTTTATTTTCACATATTCCACATTTTAGTTCCAAAGCCGAACATTTAAAAAAAAAAAAATTGCAGCAGACTGGCGCAAGTCAAGAGATTCCGCATTACGTCATCGCGAAGGCCACATACATGCGGGAGGTAAATGCTGCCTGTGCTCAGCTCAGCCAGTGCGCTACCCGAACATTTCCACTCCAGCAGCTCCGCAGGAACCCCGTCACAGCCACGGCCGCTTCGTGCAGCGATGCCGCGACACATACCAAAGAAATCTTGATCGCACCGCGGGGACGGGAACCTGCAGATCCCTGGATGGGAAAACGGCGGCGTTTGCGTGATATGCCTGGAAACAAATGCTGGTAAGTGTTGTGCAAGTGCGCCGCTGCGGTGGTGGAGCGAGAGAAATGAGTTTCCCGATCAAGTTGCATGGATGAAAAGCGGGGATACAGTCTGAGGAAACGGAGAATCGGGGCTGTTTGTGTCTGTGCGGGTGGCAGCGGTTGTTCCTGGGATGCACAGGTGTCTCCACCGGAGCTGAGTAGTCAGCAAGCCTGTTGCAGTTTCTCCTGCTGCTCCTCTGGGTGTTGTTGCAGGTCGTACCTTCACTCAAGCTTTCAGTGATGCAGATATCCTCCCCAAACCAAACAGCTGACCTCATTCCAGTGTCCCTCCATCATTTCCATCATCACACAGCCGGAGAAACCGTGTTCTGAGGAGAACCGCAGCAGCCGACCATAAATTTACGGCTCTCCTCTAACACCAGAGTCCCAGAGTTTTGGCCTTTTTGCAGCCGAAACCATGGCGACGATGGGACAGAGAGCAGAGGGCCCTCCAGACAGGGGGGGACCGGAGAAGCCTCCTCCGGCGTCCAGCATCCCAGCGCCGGTTTAGCGCCTCAGTCTCGGGATGTAAAAATAACTTTGGCCAATCAGCAGGAACAGCTGCGGCGGATTCCACCACGCTGCAAGTGCACGGAGAGAAATGTGCAACATGCAGACCTGCAGAGTGAGACTAAAGAAGTTGAATCAGCCAATAAAGAGGCTGAAGAAGAGCCCCAATCTTTTATTCACGCCATAACTTGCTGTGTTCGGAGCTGTTTACCAGCCTGGCGAGGCCACAGAGGCCGAGCGGCGTCACGCTGGGCCCATGCCAGCCGGGCTTTGGGCTCTGCAACCAGAGAGCCGGTAAAGCTCTTCAAGAATGTGGAGGCTTTTCATTTGTAGTTAAAGATAGAGAGCGGCGGCGCACGCTGTCTCCCAGCAGAAGGTTTCTAATTTCAGATTTGGTCGGGTCCGTCCACCGTGCCGTCGCGACTCCTACGTGGTGTTGGCGAGGAGGAGGATTTGCCTTGTAATAACTCGGGAGGATGACAATGGTGCTGCACCAAAGGTATGCCCACGGGCTCGGCGCCGTCCTCCCCTTGCTGCTGGTCGGCTGTAAGATCTGATCCCGTGATCCGTTCGGGCCGCCTGGAGCTGCAGCAGGTCAGGGGTTCGCTTCTGGTGTGGACCAAACACTTTTAAAGTCGCTCTCAGAGTAAGTGGTGAATGGCCTTAAGGTTTCCTATCGAGATGACATTGGGCTGTTGCACACTGACCCGTGCACGCGTGTGTTACTGCTCCTGATGATCCACCAGCAGGTTTCATGTGTGTTTCTGCCAGCTTTTAAACCACAGAATGCAGCAAATCGGGCATTTTCAGTGTCTGGAGCGCTTCATTTCTTCAGAGTCCCTTGGCTATTTTTGAGAGATCGGGTCAAATCCTGGATTTTTTTTACTTGCGGGCTGATTTCTGAGCTTGAGAACGGATCAGAAACAAAGTTCCGTGTGGAGTTGAGTGGAGGATAGAGAGGGAGGGAACTGTGCTGCCGTTTGCTGTGTAACACCAGAGGATTTCTAATTTGCACGTTGCAGCGTGCGTCTCAGATCTTTGAGTGTTCTTAAACACACCGACTAATGAAGAAACTTTCAGACCGGGCTCATCTGCAGTGGGAGGTGTGTGTGTGGTGGGGGGGGGGGGGGGTGGCAGTGTGTTTTTATGAACAGAGTGGCTGGGATCATTGCTGCCATGGCAACAAACCACGTGACCAACTGTATTAGATTGCCACAGACAGAGTGCAGCGAGGCATGGTGTGAGCATGCCACTTTGCACCTTTGAAAGTCCTTTTATTCACACACACACACACACACACGCACGCACACAGGTTTTAATGTACAGTCGTGCTTCCACTGTATCAGTCTAATTAAAATTGAGGTCATTATCAACAGGGGTCAGGTGAACCCGCTCTGGGGGTCAAATCAGCCCTGATTCACCCCACTTGTGTGTTTAGTGTAATGAGGTTTACGACATTGTAATAACCACAGACAGGTTTTATCTTAGGGTGAGGTGAGATGGATTCTGTCATAATGCTCAGGGTGCAGGTATTTTTAAAGGTTTCGCACTTGAATCCTGAAAATTTTTTAATTTGATTTATTCTAATGATTTAAGCTGCAATCTAAAGCCCCTCCCACAAACAGGGACCATCCACTCACAGCTAAATAAATAAATCCTAATTTAATAATTTTGTTTTGACTCATCACGTCTGAGCGAGTTTAACTGTGTAAACTTAGTAAACGGTAACAGGTAAATCAGGTATTTTTAAACGACAGTGGCTGAACATCGGTTTTTCTGCTGACCTGAGAGCAGGTTTCCAGCCTCTGACATCGCTCTCTCTCCCATTTGATTAGAATGATTGACGACTACGGCTGGAGCGGCGACAACATGGCGGACAGAAGGCAACTGTTTGTGGAGATGAGTGAGTATTTGGAGGCAGAACCGCAATCAGACCGACGGATCCGCCGCAAAGCCTTCCAGGAAAGACGGCCACCATGTGTTATGACATTAGAACAGCTCAGTAAAATAAAATGAGGTTTCAGAACGGCAGCGTCGGGGCTAAGTACTGTTGAAGCCTCTCTTTTGGTGTCAGTGTCGAGGTGAAAAGTGACGTTTCTTCTGGTTGGAACGACTGTTTATCTTCTAAACGAGCTGGTTTATCTGTCATTGCCCAATAAGCCGTTGTTTTTCCGTCCTCAGGGGCTCATAATTTGGATTCCATCCGATTGTCCACGTACAGAACCGCCTGCAAGCTGAGATTCGTTCAGAAGAAATGCAACAGTGAGTATGCCCCCCCCCACGTGACTCCTCCTCTGCGTCCACTCACACACGTTTCGGCCTCCAGTGCATTTGGTCGACATTTGGAACGTCATCGAGGCGTTCCGGGAGAACGCCGTCAACGCCATGGACCTCGGCGGCGACCTCTCCGTGGCGCGCCTCGAGATGGTGCTGTCCACCGTCTTTTGCCAGCTGAACAAGCGCATGCCCACCACCCACCAGATCAGCGCCGAGCAGTCCATCAGCCTGCTGCTGAACTTCCTGCTGGCGGCCTACGACCCGTGAGTAACGCCGCCTGCTTTCACCTCGACGGCGCGAACGAGTCTCTGCCAATGTGGAGAAGAGGTGCGGACGATTCCCCGAGGAAAAGCTGCATTTTCTTGCATCCACTGTTATAGGAAGACATAATTAATGCGTTTATCTGTCGCAACGACCCCCTTTTGAACCCATCTGCAGCCATAATGTAAAACATATGTTTCTTTTAGGGACGGCCAGGGAAAGTTGTCGGTGTTTGTGGTGAAGATGGCCCTGGCAACCATCTGTGGCGGGAAAATTCTGGATAAATTAAGATGTAAGCAAAGCACCAAGTCTTTGTTTTACCTTTTTAATCCTGAGAAATGAAACAATGAAAGCACCTGGCGACGGTAACGTTCACAGCGTTTGTAGTTCAACGAGCCTTTGAAGCCGCTGCGATGCCCTGCGTGCGTGTGGCGAACGACTGCTTCACTTTGATGTGTTTTCACAAATAACTGGGATAATTCGATTGTGCCGCGCTGTAATTAGCCCACCGCGTTGGCAGCCGACAATTAGCTTGTTTCACTGGCGTAACGTCGGCCTGCGTTGGTTTCCAGATATTTTCTCGCAGATTTCCGACCCCGCCGGCGTGATGGTGCAGCCGCAGTTTGACCAGTTTCTGAGGGAGGTTCTCAAACTGCCCATGGCCGTTTTCGAGGGACCTTCGTTCAGCTACAGCGAGCAAGCCGCCAGGATGTGCTTCGCGCAGCAGGTGGGGGTCCGGCTGAAGGAACCTGCGGTTCTTGTGCGTGTTTGCTGAGTCCCCCTCTCTCCTCTGCTCAGAAAAAGGTCTCCCTCAACACTTTCCTGGACACGCTGATGTCAGACCCGCCCCCTCAGTGTCTGGTGTGGCTGCCGCTCATGCATCGGCTCGCCAACGTCGAGAACGGTAAGACGGCGTGGAATATTTATGGAGGGGAGCGCTCAGCGAGCCCCCGGAGGACGTAGCTAGCAAACACGGCCAACAGATCAGATCCACGCAGGAAATTGCACGTGTGCGGCCGCCCACAGGGGCCCGGCGGTCGGTGTTTAATAATATCCACGCTCGCACGCACGCCTTATCGGATGGTCGTCATGTCAACGGGAGAGTGGCTGTCACCTGTCACGTGCTCGGCTTTGATTTAAGCGACGATCATCCGAACAGGCGCCTAAAATAGCCATTTTTTTTGCGCACACGCCATCTACATGTGTGTGTTTGCCCCCCCCCACCCGCAGTCTTTCACCCGGTCGAGTGCTCCTACTGCCACACCGAGAGTATGATGGGTTTCCGCTACCGCTGCCAGCAATGTCATAATTACCAGCTCTGTCAGGACTGCTTCTGGAGGGGGCATGCCAGCGGTTCCCATAGCAACCAGCACCAAATGAAGGAGTATACGTCATGGGTAAGAGGAGGAGGAGAGAAGGTGTGTGCTGAGAGAGGTGTGTCTGTGCCACTGTTTTAATAGTTTAATTCATTCTCCGTGGCCACACGGATGCTTGCGGACCTTCTGATGCTTCCACAAGGTCCGGGAGGAAAATTCATCCCGTTCTTGTCTTTCAGAAATCCCCCGCTAAGAAGTTATCCCATGCCCTCAGCAAGTCGCTGAGCTGCGCCTCCAGCAGGGAGCCTCTCCACCCGATGTTCCCCGAAACGCCAGAGAAACCTCTCAACCTCGCTCACATCGCGTACGTTTCTCCCGGTTTCCTTCCCGAAGAGAGAGACGCCCGCTGGCGCGCGTGTGCGGTTCCCATTCAGCTTTTTAAGGCTTTGATTTCAGCCCTGAGCTGATAATTATCCTGTTGCTGCCTTCAAGTCTGAAGTAATTCCAGTCAATCTCTTGGGTCAACTAATCAATGAGCCTTAATTGTAGCCCTGGGAACGATCTTAATTCGCAGCGCTGCATCTGACGTTTCCTCCACTTTAGACTTTAGAACATTTGCTGCTGAATTGTACAGAAATCATGTCAATATTAGCAAATTTCTATCTCCACGGTTGCTGATTGTAACGATTTTCCTTCTTTTCCTTCTTTTTTTAACTCCTAACTCCTCAGAGACACGTGGTGAGTCTGCCTTCTGCGTTTTGTCCTCACAACATGGGCTAAAAATGTCCCGTCTGTCCTAGAATTCTGTCTTCACCCGTCTTTTTCACGTCCAGGCCGCCGAGACCGATCAACGTCACCACCGACTACTCGCTCTCGCACTCCATGCCGACGTCAGGGAACCCTTACTCCACCAAAAAGTGAGTGAGCTGAACAGCGGTCGCCCTGGATTGTGCCACAGATCTTTTCAGCTCCTCCCACAGAGGCTCTGTGGACCCACACGGCTCCTCGCGTGTGTTCATTTCTCCTCCTTTAACGGTTTTGTCCTGAATTTACGTTGCCTTTCAGCAAGAATAATGATGTAGGGTCAAAGACCTTGACTGGGGCTCCTCCCCATCTGTTGAGAGGGAAGGGGTAAGTGGCACAGGTGTGCGGCGAGCACGCCCCAGCTGCATGCACGATCTAATATAGATAATGAGCAGAGAGCAGGGAACTAATCATGCATTATTAAGAATGCTGCTGACATTCTTTGGGTGATGCTGAGTGAGCTATATGATGCATTTACGCCGCGTTATGGGAGGATCCACCTGCGCGTTCTTTAGGGAACACTGTTCCCTTTCATCAGACGGGCTGACGTGAAGTCACGCAGGTGTGCTGAGTGGGCGGCGGCGTCGGGACGTCTGGTGCGGCGGACTCTTAGGTCTCCTGGGGCGCTGTGGCAGATCTGATTGAGTTTGGAGATGTCAGGTTTTTAAATGGCCGGAGCGCTCGCGGCAGCCGTTCAGCCATGGTGAACACTGGCCCCTCCCACTTTCATATAATGGGAGGAGCCAGGGCGACCGAGCAGGTTTAAATGTTCTGTTCAATTAAAATCAGGAAATATAGATTATATAGTGATTATATATTATTATTACCAGATTGGTGCAACACAGACGGTCGCTGTGAGTGTAAATTCCAAAATTATTTTCCCAAAACGAGTGTTTCTCTTCTCTTTTCTGGATGAGTTAACTTCATTTATGCATTTTTTTTTTTTTTTGGAGGCCGCCACTGATTCTGCTGTCCACATCAGAGTGTGCATGCTTGAAATATCTTCGGGGTGAATTGTTTCAATCGGCTTTAATGACTTTTTAAGTTTTATTAAAGCCTTGAGTGATTGATGTTACAACACACACAGCCTGGCTTTTTTTCTTTTTTGCTCGGCCTGCCCTTTATCACACTCCCGGCCTTAAGCAGCGCTGTTCCTCCCAAACATAATACAGCCTTGTTTCTCTCTAACCAACCGTGAAAAATCTGCTTTTCAGCCCCGCTCTCCTCCTCCTTGTCTCTTTTGTGGCCTTCTCTCTGCTCCCTCCGCCTCCTATCGGGCCCCGCCGTCACCTGCGCGACGTGATGTTTGAATGTTCTGTGACGTGCTGCACTGTTTCAGGCTGAACTACAACCTCGACGTTGCCGATAGACTCGCTGACGAACACGCTCTGATTGGCCTGTATGTGAATCTGCTCCGAAACAGGCCCAAATCATGGTTAGTCAGCGTGGTGGGCACGGATTGCTCAGCTCAACCACCACTTTGCAGTCTTTCCCTGAACCTAACCTCATTCTGAGTGTGTCGCAGCACTAAAATTGCTTGTTGTCATAAGGAAAATGACCCGACGGGAACACAAAATACTAACTCCGAGATCCCTAGCTGCTATAATTCTGTGCTTTTCTGCGTCTCTGGTCCCTGGTCCTCCGTTGACGGCCCTAAACAAACTAAACCTTGTGTTTTTCGTGCGGTATCGGGCGTAATAACTGCCTCACGTCGTGAATTCCCATCTCTATTTTCCTCTTCATCAGTTTGCTGGAGAGCAGCAACCATCAAGACGAAGAGCACAGTCTCATCGCCCGCTATGCTGCTAGACTGGCTGCTGATGCTGTGGTGAGATATGCGTCGCCGTCTGTGTCCTATGGTGCCGTCTGTGTCCACGCCGACATCACTAATGAGGAGACGTTACCGCCAGGAAGTGTCTCCTTCTACCGCGTTCTGCCTCTGTTCTGGTTGCGTCCACAAAGTCGGTGGATGGCATCATCCTTATGACGTCATCCGTGCGACGACTCTTCTTTGGTTTCAGGCTCAACAGCAGAGGGTCCCCGCGGACGCGCCGTGCTATCTGGACGCCAACAAGCAGCAGAGGCAGCTCATTGCCGAGCTGGAGAGCAAAAACAGGTTAGGGAGGAATGCCCGAGTGATGCTCTTCACATTTGTTCACTCTTTGGCTCCTGTTTTCCATCTTCCATCATTACATCATATATTCTTTGGTCCCCTCGTTAGTCTTACCATGTCCAGAAACTGCAGACGTTACTACTGGAAATGGAGCTTTTCGCGTACTGTATGTGCGTTTGTTTGCAGAGAAATCCTGCAGGAAATTCAGCGGCTGCGGCTTCAGCATGAGGAGGCGTCCCAGCCTCCACCTGACAAGGTCCAGCAGAACCCCACCCTGCTGGCAGAGCTACGGCTTCTCAGGTGGCCTTGCATCCTAAACTGAAATCACTCATGGTGCATTAAAAAGCCTCTCCCCTGCATTGTTTTCTGTTTCCCCGTTAGGCAGCGCAAAGACGAGCTTGAGCAACGAATGTCGACGCTGCAGGAGAGTCGCAGAGAACTGATGGTGCAGCTGGAGCAACTGATGATGCTTCTCAAGGTCCTGCTCCTTAACCTCCGTTCAAATTCAAGATTATTGGGGGGCTCCTCAATTAATCCTGCACAAAACAAGCAAACTTTGCTTTCATTTCGTATCATTTTTAGTTTTCAGTGAATTAAAAAGAAGGTCTCATTTGAGAATCTATAAAAACTGAAATAAGCTCTCAACTGTGCCATGAAATACCATATAATGGTGTAAATAAATGACGAGTTAAAATTAAAATGACCATAAAATAAATAATTGCATATAAAATGCATGTCTAGAGTAATTACAGTCAATGACAAGGACGTTGCACTCTGATTGTTACTAGACAGCGCCGCCCTGTGGCCATTTTCCGAAGATATTCAAAGTCCAGATATAAGTTTATTTCTCTGATATACGTAATTGGGTGTTTGGCGACATCTAGTGGTGAGAAGAAATATTGCACTATCTAGACGAAAGCGCAACAATTTCACCAAAAAGTCACTCCGGAGTATGAAGCCCACTGGCAGTCCTTCACTGTACCGTGTAATACCTACAGATGGTCAAACTACAAACTTGACTGCTGAAATCTTTAAATGTCTGGACAGAATGAAATAAATAGGCTTTGTGTGCTGCAGACTCAGGGTCCCGGCTCTCCCCGCTCTTCCCCCAGTCACACCATCAGCCGCTCGATCCCCACGCCCATCCACTCCGACTCTGCTGTCACAACCCCGACGCACACACCTCAGGACTCGTTAATGGGCGTTGGGGGTGATGTCCAGGAGGCCTTCGCTCAGGGTATCACAGTCACACCCACCGTCACGGAGGCGGTCGGACGCCCATGTTAAACCTGTGTTTGTTGAAAGGTCCACGGAGAAACCTGAGGAACGACCTCCTCATTGCTGCTGATTCCATCACCAACACGATGTCATCGCTGGTCAAAGAACTCAATTCAGGTGGGAACGGATGAAGGTGGAGCTTCTGAACGAGAATACTGGAGCTGGTTTGGATGGTTTCTCCCCACAGAGGGCGGCAGCGAGACCGAGAGCACGGTGGACTCCGAATTTGGGCGCGGTGACATTTTGGCAACGACCTCTTCGGAATCCTTCTTCTCATACAAACCGAGGTGCTCCTCACGCTTCCTCTGCTCCTTCAGCATCCCAAAACGGAAGCCCTCGCTCATCTCCTGTGTCCCGTTGCAGAGGGGCCAGCGCTGCGGAGGAGGAGAGCTTCGAGAACGACCTGGAGCGGCAGCTGGAGGACGAGCTCAGTCTGGAGGAGCTGCTGAAGCACAGGCAGGAACCAGACAGCGCGTGCATGGTGAGGCTGCGGCGGCGGTTTCAGCGATGATCTGAGCTGTGTTCTAACTCCCCGCCTGTGTTTGTGTGGGTGCAGGTGACCCTGCAGCAGTGACTGCTCAGGTACGCCGCTGCATCCTCGACTTAGGACGTTCCTCCTTCAATCCTGCCACTCGCACGGAAGAGATTCATGTCCAAATATGTTCCCTGGTGTGAACAGGTGAGCAACAGTCGAGGACACTGGACGGTGGGCGGCAACGCTGGACGGGAGGTCCAACCCTGGACGGGTGGAGACGTGGAGTTAGAGAGCAAACGCTGATGTGAATCTATATTTTTAAGCAACACGTGTCAAAGGTAAAACTGTGAGCCGATTTAAAAGGATAAATTGGTGAGCCGTCTATTTTACCACAGGTGCCATAAAAACGCGACTCTTGGGGCGGATTAGCGCTTAGTTTTCAACCTTTTTTCTTTGGAATCCATTCTCAGACAAGCGTATGAAGACGACAGATGTTTGAGAGCCAGGTTTACGTGGGATTAAAAGCAGAGGTCTAAGATTACGTCTGGCTCACGGTGAAAATTCGGTGAACGTGTAACAATGATTTCATCGCTATTCCATGGATTTGTTCCGGTTTGTCTGGTGGCTTTTCTATTTCTTTTTTTTTGTTGTTGTTATTCTCATTTGGAACCGACCAAAATACGTGTTTATTGGAATCCACCAATATCAGATACTGCCTTAAGTGATCAGACCACCTCTCAAAAGAGCTCTTTAAAGCATGTAGCTGAAAATGACGCTGAGCAGAGATCCGAGGTCTCGTCACGGGACAAACCGGATCCACCCGAAGCTGATAATCGATGATTGATTATCTGCAGGCCAATATGTTGACGGGTGGCTTCTTCATCGGATCTAATGCTGATCTTAAAGATTCTGAGGTCGACACTGCTGAATATGGTGATCAAATCCACTTTACTGTTGGTGGTTCAAGACTAAAGCTGAACCATTTCCAACCAGTTCAGTTGTTACCTCTCTCTCTCTCTCTCTCTCTCTCTCACACACACACACACACACACACACACTCTCTCTCTCACACACACACACACTCTCTCACACACACACAGAGCAATTTTTGTGACTTGCACATACACACTCCTGTTGTGCCGGAGTGTCTATTTCAAATTAGAAACGTGTGAAAAATAATTCTACACTATAGTTTGATTTTGGAGCCAGTTCATAGCAGTGATTTTGCATGGTGGTGATGCATAATAAAATGTTGACACACGATTTATGTCTGGAAACTTGTTTTTTCCCCTACTTGTTCCCTCGTTTGCTCAAACTGTCGTTGCGCATCTATAAAGCCCTCAAAACTGAACTGTTGACTGCCCTCCGCCTGCTGTCGATAATCCATCAGAGGCAGCGATGTTTTGGTGCAAGCTGATCGTCTTAATTAACAGATGTTGCCAGAAAATGATTTATGAAGAATAAATTATTCATTTTTTTCAAGCAAACTGCAACACCAACCTGATTTAAGATGGACCGCGACATCTAACAAACTTAACTTTGTAATCGACAATTTATAGATTATTGTAATCAGTCAAATAAAGTGTTTTTGCTGGTATAAAACAACTATTAATTCTGATATATAACCCACGTCCTGTCATATCTTCACATTTCTGAGGTGCGTGGCTCCTCCTGGTGGTAACGATAGGAACTGCAGCCAGTGTCAGCGTTGACTGCACAGGAGTTTGTTATATCACACAATAAAATCAGATTAAAATGAAATGGCTTGTTATTTTCAGCGTTACTTAACAGCAGAATATTAAATATGCATATTAAATATGTCCACGTTCGCTTTGAACTTTCAGTGCAGGGTGCAGACCGTCTGGAATATCAAAGCTTTTAATTAGGAGAAAGAAACAGGATGGATGGATGATGAATGGGTGGATGAATGAACGTGTGTGTGGATGGATGAATGAATGGGTGGGGTCTGACTGCTTTTTAGAGGGCTGCCTGTACAGTATATAAATATTTCATACGTCGTCAGACAATAGGCGGCACGAGCAAAAACGAAGAAATGCAATAAGATGAAAGTGGAGAGAACCTCCCTTTGGAGTTGAACAACTAAATTGTTCATCTTTCTCTTTGCTGCGGGTGAAAACCGATTCAGTCACTGATTGATCCCAGTGTCGGCAATGTTTGGATCGTGATTTTTGCAAAAAAATGTATGTGTATTTTTTACAGCGCATCTTTTTTTATTCGTAGTGCTTATTTTAACTGCCGCTTTCCACGCTTACATCATTTTTTTCTCCGGTCGAAAATTCAAATGAAAGCGAAAAGACGGATAAAAGCTGTGAGGAGCTCCCGAAGATCAACGCATCGCGTCGTGATTGGCCCGAAGCCGGGCGAGGAGTCAGCCGCCGACCAATCAGCGGCCAGACCGATGACGCCTCGTCCAATCACATGTCGACTTCCGCCTTTTGTAAAGTGGGCGTCAAAGGTTGGAGGGTGGGGTGACTCAGACGGAAAAAAAGGAGAATTTTACACCTTTGGTCGGAGTTCAGCGGTGAGTGACGTTTCCATTGTTCGATAATTATCATTTGTAAATCGATTTGAGAGGATCTCTCATAAATACCGGGATGCGTTGACGTGCGTGTCGGTGGTCGGTACAGAGTCGGAGCATATGTCTGCTGTCACTGTTCAAAAAGTGCTGCAAGGAAGAAAATTAGCTTCGTGGCTCTTTGCGGTTCGCCGACTAACGTGCACTATGGTCGCTGTAAGTAACATGTGGCCCGGAAGAGGAAATAAAACCCTCTTTGTTTGCTCAAGCGTGGTTTGACTGCTCTAACAGTCACTTTCCGTTTCGGGCGCTGAGTTAGCTTCATCTCCTGCAGCTAGCAGCTGCCCGGCTGCTGACTTGCACGGACTCTTGAATGTGCAGGACAGGGTGTTGCACATGGAGCTGTCCCCCATCGTGCACGCTCCTATCTACGGGAGGGTGGCGACGCGTGCATGCAACCACGTCGCTCCCTCGTGGAATGAGCTCACGCACAACATTCCAGTGGTTCGCCCTTTGCTGCATCCTCTCCAAGCTGTCCCAGCAGGACGTTCCTCAGGTCACAGACCTGTAAACACTGCAGCTGTTACAAGCAAATACTGTTTATATTCTAAAATGCATTAGCAACAGACTCCACATAGTGCATGTGACTAGTCGTGGTGCCTGAGTTGGAGGGTTTTTAACCTTTAATGGAGTCTAGGAAGTGATCCAAAGAGATCTTTGAGTCGTGTTAACCTCAAAGAAATCCAGTTGCACTGTGAATGTGAGGCATTATTCAGACGACAGTGAAATCACTGCGGTTTCTGATGGACCTGGACCTCACCAGCACGCGTGTTGGGTTCAGATACGGAGGGTCCTCCGATGATTTTGGTTCGCTTATCAACCCAGGAACAGGACCAGATCCTCGAGCCGCGTCCTCTTATCGTCCCAAGGCGGGAGGTGGCCAAAAGAGCGGAGCTGGACACGTGACAGAGGTGGATCGGTGCATCGGAGCCCACTTGCTGCTGCTTTTTGCCGCCTTTGCAAAACCAAAATGTGACATTTGTGTGACGATGCGGTTCGGGTTTATTCCCGCGTCGCCTTCTTTTATCGAATGTGTCGGCTAACCGCACTTTACTAACAGTTGATATTGAACATTGTGTTTGAATGCCAGCCATTTGGCGAGAGTGCCAAGGAGGAGCGTCCTCAGCTGGTGAAGTGTAAGCACAACTGTAGCGAGCGCGTGTGTTTCTCCTCATAATCTACAGAACGTGCACGCTCATTCATGCGTGGGGCTGGGTATCTACGCGCAATACCTTCTCTGGTCTTAAACATATCCATACTAGTGTCTAGACGCCTCAATCCTGATCTTAACAGTTTATCTGGCAGCCAAACTGTGCTTTATCACATCATGTGATAAAGGCTTTTACCCCAAATTTAGCTTCAAATAATCCCCAGCCCACAATGTTTGGCTACACAAGACGGCCTTTCAGACTGGGAAGTGACAACCAGGAGACAGCTGAGTGACATTTGCTCCATATGAACGTATGTTCCCCGTCTTCCTGCGTCCTCTGGACGTCAAGATTAGGATTTTCTGGCCGTTGAATGTCACTTTCCGGTCTGTCAGGGCCGCTAGCATTTCCGTAGCTTTTAGCGTTTATCAAGTGTTGCATGTCTTCCTGTAGATATTCATAGTGTCCATAGCTCAGCCATTTAAAGGCGATGCTTGACATCATTGGCTCATTTGTGATGATGAAAATAATAACCTCCCAGTGTGGCTGCAAATGATCAGGGCTAAAAATCAAGGCAGGACATTGGGACATGTCTCCTACCAAGAAGACCCGTTATGACCCCCCTCCCCCCCTAAAAAACCAAACCAAACCTCTGCACAAATAGGTTCAAAGGTCATCCTTTAAAAAGGGGGCAGACCTTTGGACAGTGGCGTGGGTTCCATGAATGTGTTGACCCATAAAGTTCTGCCAACATTTGTGTTCAGGTGGGAAATGGAAGGCAGCACCATAACTGCCGCGTGTTAATCTGTTATTGACACGTATCGGACCCGTTTCCGCCCAGCCGTGCAGATTAGTCCCCTGGGAACGGGTTTACTTCAGAACTGGGTGAACTGGTCTGGTTTGAGGCCAAGGTAAATGGAATATTAGTCTGCCATTCAGCAAAGCAGGGGTTTATTTTGGGAAATCTGCTGATGATTCAAGGTTCTGTTGTGCAGACTTGTGTTGTCCTAGCAACCCTGAATTTGGTCCCCAGCTTATTTCACACTGCAACATTTACTGGTTCCAGTTTGTCAGAGATGAACTGTTGGTCGCTGTTGATTGGGCCAATCATCTTATCATTTAACGCCATTTAACGACTTCAAGCAAACAAACAAAATCCCCCCTATAGAGAAATGAATGAGTTTGATTTATTTTAAAGAAGACACTTAATTACCGGTTTGTCTGACTGCATTTGCCGTCCCAGTAAATCTACCGGAAAAAAATGTTTCTCATCAGTTTCCAGGACTCGAACCAGTAAATTTCTAGATGTTGTTGTGAGTTTTGTGGTTAGTAGTTCTCGCCTCGTGGCGTTCGTTAGCATTTATCTCCGTCTGCTTTCCTTTGCTTTCACACAACATCTCTCAGTCTGCAGCCAAGAACGCAGCATCAGTTCATGTCCGGCTGAGCCAGCGTTGGCTGCCTTTCTCCTTAAATCCAACCCGGTTCCTGCTCCGAACCCTTGATTCATTTCATCCCTGGGACAACTTCTGCAAAACAAAAGCCAGATTTGACGATCGATGGTGGCTTTTTCCCCCCCTCCCCGGTCTGATTGGTGTCATTTGCTGGGCTGAAATAACCCAGCCAGCCAGCCCCGGCGGTCACATGACCCAGGCCCCGGTGACGTCACCGCGGCAGAGATTTGTGAAGAATAAGCAGACAGAGGGAAGAAGCCCCGGAGGTGCGCCGCTTTCTTAGCATCGTTCCTTTTCTTTTTCTTTCCCCCGGCCAGAGAGAGGACAGACTATCTGTTCCACACTTGCGAGACCCAAATGCCCGGTCCCACCCAAGCCCTTTCCCCAAATGGAGAGAATAACAACGACATCGTCCCGGAGAGCGGATCCAACATCATTCCTTACAGGAAAAATACAGTGCGACAAGAGCGCGCCTACAGGTAAATCCGCGAAACGTGGTGATTTCATGTCGGGTGGGAAGCGCATAAAAGGGGCGAGTGGCGCAGACGCTGCTGCATGTTCGCCCCGGTCCTCCCCGGTTCGCCCCGGTCCTCCTCCGCGTCGTGCGCGGCTTGCGCAGCGCAGCCACCCGCTGTCTGCGCGCTGTCGCCCAGCCTCCTCCTGTCATGTCAGCTCCGTGTGCGTCCGACACCGTGTCGCACATCGCTAAAGTTAGCTCCAGAGCTTCTCCCGCCGGCATATGTCATCGGCAGGGCCGCGTTGCGAGCGGCTGCGGGCGGTCGCAGCCTCGGTCGGGATGATCGAGGAGGGATCCGCTCGGAACGTGACAGGAGGACGCAGACAGCCGCCTCCGCTGACATGACACCAAAACCACATGAAACCAAAGCTGTGTGCGTGTGTGAGGGGGGGTGTTTTCACCTCACGGGTTACAAAACAGGGCTAATTCCCCCCACCAAAGGGGGCATCCACCCAGCCCCGGCAGGATGGCTACCCCCGGCCGGCTAACAAAGCATGCTAACAGCTCCCACATCCGCTTTGTTGATAGGGACTCGGCTGGCCCAGTTTCCTGCTCGTCCTTCCCAGGGAATCGGGTTATCCGAGGCTGTGTTCTGCCCCTGCAGCTCTGCGACGGGGGAACTTTATTGTTCCGAGCAGCATCGTGACGGTGGCGACGGCGACGTGCGTGTTTTTAGGGCATGCGTGGCCGTGCATCTGACCTGCCAGCCAGTCGCTAATCTGAAACGGTCACGCAGGAATGGATGGATTTAGCTGCTTAATTCTACGTGTTATCATCTGGCTGCAAAAGGGGACACGCTGGCACGACCCGGACACCAGACGTGCGTGTTCGGTGTGCGTGTTCGATGCTGAGGCGGCTGATTCATGCGACCACCGCGTTGTGCGAAGGATTCACCCGCAGATTAGGGATCAAAGATGGGGGAGTTTTGCTCCAAATCCCGAGACATTTTGTGTCTCATCTGTTGCTGAATCCTCCGAAATGATGTAATAGTGTGACCCTGTAATTTAAATTAGGATTGAAACAATTCTTAAACATTCAAAGAAGGCATTTGGGTCTCATTATGGTGGAGGGGAAGAATGCTGTGCCACAAAAAGATGGTAATATCTGTGGCCTAATCAGTCTAACAGGAGACGCATGGATCTACGTATATATGATCTAAAAGAAGCGCTGCACTTGTGGAGACAATCGTCCTCTTGTGTGTTTTCAAACGTCGACTATCTGATAACGCGGAGTTAACTTGTTCACACTGGCTTCAATTGGGCTTTTTACACTCACAGTTTGCCTTGAAGTCTTTTCTTCTTCCACATATTTTTAAAGAAACATGGGCTTTGTTGATGGTGCTCGCTTTAGATTCCATTTGCCAAAACTCCTCGTACGCTTATAGAGTTGTAATTACTGGATTTTGACATTAATCCTGAAGTAAACGGAGGCACGAAAAGGTTCCCTTTTCTTGTTGATTGCAAAAGGCAAATATGGGGGGAACCCGAGGCGGTCCTGCTCACCTCAGGTGTCATCAGAACCTCATGGCTGCGCTCTGTTTTCCAGCTGGGGGATGGCGGTCAACGTTTACTCTACCTCAATAACCCAGGAGACCATGAGCAGGCATGACATCACTGCCTGGGTCAACGACATCCTCTGCCTGAACTACACGAAGGTGGAGCAGCTCTCCTCAGGTGAGCACAGGCCAGGAGACGTTCTCCCCCCAGCACGGGAGCAACTGGGCGGAAATAAATCCGTGTAAACCTAACCTAGGGAAGCTGGCTCACCTCGGTGGCCCAGAACCGTCTATAAATAAACACCAAGCCTCGCGCGCCCAAGTAATCCAATTTCAATTACTCTGCCCACCGGAACACACACACACACACACACACACACACGTCCTCATTATTTGTTAAGGCTGTTTATTTAGATTGACTTCTTAATGAATTCTTTTTGGATGTTTTTTTAAAATGTTAAATCCCACAGCGGGTTGCGGTAGTTTCCCTTTGCTTGTGTTCCTGGTTCCGCCTCTCTACTGTCTGGTTCCGTGCCTCCGCAGGAGCTGCCTACTGCCAGTTCATGGATCTTCTGTTCCCCGGCTGCATCAGTCTTAAAAAGGTCAAGTTTCAAGCCAAGCTGGAGCACGAGTACTTTCACAACTTCAAACTGCTCCAGGCCTCCTTCAAACGGATGAATGTGGACAAGGTGGGTCCGCCGGGCCTGCACCCCCCCCCCCCCCCTCGCTGCAGGGGGGCTTCTATCACTTCTGTTTATTCTGTGAGTTCAGATCATTCCTGTCGAGAAACTGGTCAAAGGCAGATTCCAGGACAACCTCGACTTCATCCAGTGGTTCAAGAAGTTCTTTGACGCAAACTACGACGGTAAAGAGTACGACCCTGTGGCGGCCAGACAGGGCCAGGACGCCATCCCCCCTCCCGATCCCGGCGAGCAGATCTTCAACCTGCCGAAGAAGTCCCACCACGCCGCCAGCTCCCCCACAGCAGGTAACCTCTCCCCCACCCCCGGGGCACCATCAGGTCCTACCGTCCCTTTACCCCGGGGTAACAAACCCTTGTGCTGCTACAGGAGCTTCCAGGTCGGCGGCTACAACCCCCAAGTCCTCCACCCCCACGTCCAGACCCTCATCGGCCAAAAAGATCCCCATCCCATCGACTCCTGCCAAAGGAGAGAAGGAGCTGGAAGCACAGGTCACACAGCTCACCGACCAGGTAACAGGAAGATGCATATTTTCCTGATTGTCCTCATTAAACAGGAGCGCCGACATGCAGTCATGTGACGGAGGTTTGGACCGCCGAGGCTCGTCATAAAGCCCGTTAATCTCCCACATTTCCTAGCGGTCAAACCTCAGACACTGGTCCCAAACCACGGTGCGCAACAGTCAGGCGGGAAGTCTCCATTAAACTGTTTCCTCAGCCGAACAGAACCGGAGTGTAAATATAGTGTTATAGCAGCCCAGCGCACCGGCACCACCGCAGAAGAAGAGCGAGCCTTCTGAGGAACCAGAACCTGTATCAGATTGGAAATTAGGCCAAGCCTCGGAGCCCGCTCGCACGTCGCGTCCGCGCGGGATGACAGAGCCGCGAAAGAATGTTGTGGAATCGAGGTCGAGCGCACGCAGATATAGGCTGCTGCTGGAGTCGCTTCCAGCGGGAGCAAAGGCAAATTAAGATTCCCGCTAATGCGGCTCGACCCGCACTCGTGGCTGCGAATATATTAGAACGGATTGAACGAGTCTTTTGTTCACCCAACATCAACCAGCATCTGTCTGCGAGCTAATAAACGTAGCATTGTGTGCTAATGGACTCGGAGCGGCTCCTCGTTAATAGGTCGTTTGCATTCGCCGGGCCGCCGTGAGGTTTACTGTGTGTTCCGTGCGCAGGTGAACACGTTAAAGTCGGCTCTGGAGGGCGTGGAGAAGGAGCGGGACTACTACTTCAGCAAGCTGCGGGAGGTGGAGCTGCTGTGCCAAGAACAGAGCGAAGAAAACGCGCCGTTCGTGGACCGGCTAATGGAGATCCTCTACGCCTCCGACGAGCAGGTCGGTCCGGAACCGTTTGTCTGGTTGGGCCGGCTGCCGTGTGTGGGTGCGGTTCTTCGGAGGTGTTCACGCCCCGTTTTTCTGTCTCTGATGCTCAGGAAGGAGCGGAGCTGGCGGAGGGTAACGGGGAGGAGGCGGAGCAGCAGATCCAGGAGGAGGGAGGAGACGATCAGCAGGAGGAGCAGGACGAGTACTGACGGCTTTGACTCCATTTTCGAACACGTGAGAACCGTCAGAGGATTTTAATCTTACCCCCCCACCACCACCCCCGTGGTTCGTTGTTTTCGTTCCTCTCCGAGACTGAGCACACGAAGCAAAACTCTTGAATAGACGCACCGTCACGTTTTTGGTTTTTTTTGTATCCCTCCGCTCACTGTTTGATGTCTTTTGTGACTTTTGGTGAAACTGCTGCTGCGGCAGACGAGCTCGGACCGTCGCGGCCGTTCCCGAAGGCGCGTCGGTCCGTTCAAAAGCTGCAGTCGATGTGACGAAATGCTGAAGTTCAGACGGGTAAATGTACCCGTCAGTGCAAGTGTTACCTTTCCTGGATCCTTTTTTTGGTTTGTTTTTAGTTCAGTTTAATTTTATTTTGCATATCAACAATATTATTCACCAGAATGCAATAAGAAAAGCCCTGAAAGGGCTCGTAGTAGCTCTTATTTAATCTCCTTCCATACATTGCACTGACATTTGACTCCGTACTGGACAATCTGTCCACAGACCCTCACCATATTTATTATTATTATTGTTCTTCTTAAGCCTTAGAAATAGTGCAAGGTTCTGTACTGTCCTCGTGAAGGACGACACTACAGAACACGATTTGTGAATAAATGTATGATTCCAGCATTTGACTGTTTGACTAATTCAAAATGTCCGATTGTCTTTTCAACCGCGCGTTTTTGATAGCGGACAGTGAGGTTTGGCGCCCGTCGTCATGCCTACAGAGGACATTCTGGGGGACGAGTCTTATTGGGAGGCAGCGTTTCAAATTCAGAGCCACAGATGCGGCTTGTGGCCCGTTCAGATTTCAAAAGTTGTTCTTTTACCACAGGACGAGTCGGTTCACTGAGTAATTTAACATATTCCAGTAATGACAGTGTATTCGCTTAATATTGCATTAACTAATGTTGAACAGGGCCGTGCACCATAAGCTTTTAGTCATATATTATTGTGTAAATGAAAAGGAATGTAAACATGTACTGTCAATAATTAATGAATAGTAAATGTTTTTTGTCCCACTCATTATGCATTCCCCCCAAAAATGTGTTGCATGTTTTGCATTTTATTTGTGAATAACTTGCTTTTTACATATTTAATAAATAAAAAACCCAAAACAACACAAGTATGTCAAATGAGCTTTTTTTGTATCCATCCCATAAAAGCACCCAGAATGTCAACTACCTGATGCTCCTGCATATAAAATCACATCACAAGTTAAAGAAAGTGCACATCCACAAGCAACCACAATTAACGGCGTGTCTAAACGAGTCCATAAATGTGAAGATTGCTCATTAAATGGTCCAAGAGGGTGAAGGATAATAAAAAAAAACGCCCCTCAGGTTGAGCAACAGCTAGCAGCGCTGATTAGCAAACACAGTTAGCATCGGCAGGAACCACCGGCACACGGAGACCCAACGGCGACCAATTCATGCAAATATAACTAACCGGACAACTTGTGCACACATGCGAGGACTACAGACGTGGTGCAAACTTTGTTTCCAGTCGTTATGTCTTTTAGAAAGGTAAGAAACCCGGTACGGCTAACCCGGCTATTAGCTCAAGCTAACTGTATCATGAAGGCGTGTAGCTTTCTGGCGTGTTGCTTTCTGTCGCCTCCGTTGGTGTTTTTCTTTAGTTTAGGCCGATTGTTGGCAACAAATGCACAGCTCTTTGTAATTTTACATTGCTCTTGCGGTGAGCCAGGTGAAAAGCAATGCTACCGGTGTGCCACAATCTCGTTAAAACCCAGAATGAAAGCGGGGGACTTATTTTGATGTGACATCTCGTCCTTTCTTCCCCCCACATTTGTAGCGTAAAAGGCGCCCCAATGATGATATAAAGCACGTTTTATTTCCGGACGATGTGGAAAATAGTTTCCAGAAAGCGGGCAGGGAGCCGCTGTCATCAGTGTCTTCCGCCAGGAGTTGGCAGAGATGCGGGGACAGTTTTCTGGATCCCTCGGGGTTAAAGGTCAAACTTCAATACGCCACTTTTTACCAATTTGAGCTTCCTAAAATGATCTATAATCATTCTGCATTCTTCCCTCTCTCTCTTTTCCCAACAGAATCCAGGAAGGAAGCTGTCTGCGTTAAAGGAGCTGGTGCTGTCTCCAACTTCAGGTAATTAGTGCCTCTGTACAGGGTCAAAGGTCAAAAAGTACAACTATGAGGTTACACGCAGGTCTCAGCTGCTGTAAACACAACGGAGAACATGGAACAACTGTTGTGACTTTAATATTTGATCCGTCCCTTTCGGATCCGTGCGGTGGCGTTTATTCTGTCCAGGTCCGACTGCCGGCGCCGCTCAGTGCGACGAGGACATTGCGTGGAGCTCCAGTGATGAGGACCAGGAGTCCAGATTGTCCGGAGCTGCCACTCCGGGACAGCGGAGAACCAGGGCGCCGATTCATCCCAGCAGGGCGCGTCAGGGTCACACCAGCGGAACAGGTGAACGGAAGGATGCACACAGACGAATCAGAGAAATTCTGATGGCAGTCGCCTCGGTTGGACCTCAAGTCGTCGCTTTATTCCTTGTCCAGACGACCTCCCGGCCATTGACACGGACAGCGACGCGGACGACCCGGTGGGCGACGGCGAGCAGCGGATTTCCGACTGTGACTCCGAGCCCTGTTGCGAGCAGCCGGAACCACTTAAACCCACAAACGTGAGTGATGCAACGACTCCACGGTTCTGTCTGTCAGTAGTGACAAACGCCGCAACAACCAGCACCAAGACGTGCACGCTGATGTTGGTTGTTGTGCGCCTTCGTGGCCACTAGATGGCGCCACTTGACCTCTTCAGCGCCAGGCGTGTGTCGGCAGCGTGCGTTCCGAATCACGCTTCCAGGACTTTGAGCGTCTGCACTTTTCCTAGAAGTAGGACCATAAGTGTCGGTAGGATTTCCTCGAATCCAGGAAGCCGCTCTTTTAATGCCATAAGTGAACACACCCACCATGTTTCAGGATACATTACAGCTCAACTTACTGCGATGTTGGAGTGTAATAGTGTCTAATGACTTCATAATAACAGATGTAAGCACAGTTGGACAGAAAGGGATGCTGGGATGTTCAGTACGAGCTGTTGTGATTGTCAACAGACACTCGATGGTTTGGTTCCCATGTGGGGGCCAGTTCTCTGGCAGCAGATTTGAATACAACTGCAACGTTTGACTGAAGAGCCAAGGACCTTCTGTGTGGGCGCAATGGAAAGTGTGACCCAGTTTCCTCCGTAATCTTGATGGTTCCGTCGGTACCGTTAGTCCTGGGATCGGAGTTCTACCTGCTGTCAGTGGTCGGAGGGTTGTCATGTCGCTCGACTTCAATGTTATCTTTGTGTGCCGAAAGGCCCGAACAGGTTCAATCCAGAATCCCACCCCGCAGCCGCTGGATCCAGGTTATGGTCCAAACTTCCAAAGTTCACAGGCTGGGGAGGTAATAAAACCCCCGAGGGAGCGCAGAGGGAGAACTTGGACACTCATTCACTCCTCTGAAGCACAAACACTTCCCGATTCGAACACAACAGGCCCGACGTTTGCTGTTTATGTGCAGCACCAGCGTCGTGCTGCTCTGGCGTTCTCCATATTTATGAAGGCGGTTTCACTCTTGGAATGTTTTTAAGTTCAGTTAATGAAGATGAATGACTGCGTTTTTTTGTGACCAATGTCGTCGATCTCTGCTGGGTCGTCGTTTTCGGGCGACTCTCCTCTCAGGAGCCATTCAGACACGGTGTTTGTCCAAGGCACGGTTGTCACGGGGGCGGGGGGGGGAGGTATAGAAGGAGGGGCGACCACATTCACTCGGGTCCATCAGAATCCACCTCGCTGCCTGTTGGGTCATCTTCTAGAGGTGATGTCAAGGACGTGCAAGAGACAGTATGAGGCAGGTCGCAATCGCACGGTTGATGTCACGGCAACGTGATCTGTACAACCCCTTCAAAAGTGTACATGCACGTAGCACATGACTACCTTTGCACCACTTAATGTGGACGAGGCGTCCAGTTTGCAGCGGCGGTGTGCAGAGAGGAAGCGGCGCTGATTAGCATCACCCGCGCAGACGCAACTGCTGGGTTTCATTTGCTCTTATCGGCCCCCGATACGGCTCGAGATCAGGATCTTGCGGGTTGAATCGATCTCTCTTCCTGCTGCGCACGCTCGCTCAGACGTGCGGCGTTTGGGAGTCCAGAGCTGACACGTCCATACGCACGTGGAATTTATTTATTTATTTATGTTTGCACAATGTGATCCCAGTGCGGGTTGATTGGGTCGCTGGAAGGCACGCTCCAACCCTGCCAATAACCGCCCGGGCCGGATCGCGCAGGATGCCGAGAGAGCAGGTTCCGGGCCAAGTTCAAATTTACGACTCCTGGATGATGAGTGCAGCGCCCGCGCAGGTGGTGGCGGCCCGCCAGGCCGGGGCCGCGGCGATGACTCTTTGTTTCAAGGCCAACTGGAACAGCCGCCTCCCCAGATGCGGCCCGTCACCGGGGTCGACGACCTTCTGCCACTCCAGGGCTCGGCCCGCTCGGGCCCGTGTCAACAGCGCCGTTTTACTACTGTTTGTTCAGTAAAACATATCGGGGTGCGCGGCTGTCCGGAGCTTTGTGCTCAGAATGCTTTTAGTGCTGGGTGAAAACATTTTTGTGCGGCAGCCAGGGACATAGTGTTCCTTATTCTCTGTAGTGGGTTGGAGTGTGACGTCTCCTGGCACCGGGCCTAGAAGGATCAAGTTGATTCAAATACGAGAGCACGTTGGCTGACGGATCCTGGTATGCTGGTCGTGTCTGCACATGACAGGCACTCAGCGCTTCTCCTGTGTATTTTTCCATGAGGGCAGGTTTCCTCAGGTGCACCGAGCGGTGATGCAGCAAAAAAATACTTGTCCGAGTGCTGTTTGAATGAGTGCAGGTTACCCATAATAACCCAGTTTACTAATGACTTAATTAGTTGGATTGTATTTCAAATTGGTCTGGATTTGAAGTGCAGTCCAATTTTAAATACCGGGATCCAACTGATGTTCGGTGACGACATCGCTGGCAAAATTCACTCAAATCTTTTTCAGATTGCGTTTGTGGTTATTTACGACTTCTTGCGCCGCAGATATCGGACTACGTGTCCGACGGGGAGGATGTGGGCCGCAGCGTCACCACGTCCAGCAGCCTCGCTTCTGGAAGCTCCCCCCCCCGGCCCGGTGAAAGCTGTCAAAGGCGGGCCAGCGACTGGGTCAGGTCGGCTCAGGTCCTGCTGCGGACCCCTCAGAGACCCAGGGAGGCTCAGTCCAAGACCCCCGAAGACTCTGCCAAAAAGAAACGCAAGTTCCAAAGGTCCGATCGCTTTCTTTTACCAGTCAGATTCACTTTTCTTCACAGTACAAGCACGTTTTTTGGGGGCGATGTTAAAAATAACAAATCAATGCGTGCGGCATTGACATTAGGGGGGGTTGTCAGGTGCCTCGGTGGAAAAAATTGTGTCAAAAAGGACACCTGGCGGGGCATGTGGGCGCTAAAGGTCGTCAGTTTCAAGCCCTCCGAATCTGAGAGATGATTATCTGTGGCCCCCAACAGCTTGTTTGGTTGCTCACACACCTGCGTATCTGCGTACACTTTCACACACACACTTTCTATCACGGAGCATCATCTGTTCACCTCTGTTTACAGCGGAGGGCTCGCCGAGAGGCTGAGCCGCCTGCAGAGCAGACAGAGGTCCGCCGTCAGCTTCTGGAGGCACCAGTCCGACGCCTCGGCAGCCACAGGTGAACCACGCCCGCCCACATTTAACCCCGAATCAGGAGCGCTCATCTTTAATCCAGAACTTTGTCTCCTAATATTTGATGGAGAAGCATTCAGGAAGTGCTGACTGCGTGTGGATCCCTGACTCTGAGCCATGAGCGTAACGTACAGGTGACAGGAAGTAGCCTGCCTGTGTCTTCTATTGTCTCTTTTTCCTTTACGTGCTGTAAAAAAAACGCGATGGGCCTCATTGTCAGAGGAAAGCTTCCTGTATGTGACCTTTGAACCAGCTCCTTAGGGTTTAGCACATATTTAATTCCTCACATTTGCCCCCACCCGACCTTTACTGTCTTTGCTTTATTGTCGCTATTTTGGTGAGGGATGAGCCGGATCCTGACGTATTCCTCGACATAAACCCCTCATATTTTAGCAGGCCGCCTGTGTCCAATCGGAATATTTTGCAATCTTAGATGTAAACGTACACACGCTGCACTTAACATTCCTGTGAAATGTCCACGTTAAGCTCTTTAGCAACCCCGCTGCTATGATTTACTCTAATCTGATAAAAAAAAAAGCCCCACATCTGGTCTCTTTCAGGCATTTTTTTCCCCTTTAAACACGAACTCCATCGCGCGTTTTCTTTTCAAATTCGGCACAATCAACATGCGAGTTATCTGTGTTGGAGCGATGCCTTCGGGGCATAGCCTCCATTTGCTCGTCCTAATTTCCCTCTGGCGGCGTTACCGTTCAGGCCGAGAAGCACAGTCAGCACCTTGGTGCAAATCCAAGCATCTCGCCCAGTGGAATTCAGCATATTTGTCTCCAGCTGTGCGGCACAGATTGATAAAAATGAACGTACTCCTCAAATGCATGCGCAGTCAGCAGCCCCGCGCCTGCGTTTGTTCGCATTCAACATCTGTGCTGTTGCGCTGCTCTGCAGTGGACAGGCCCGGCGTGCTGGTGCTGGAGGTGCTTGAGGTCATGGAGGAGTGCGGCATGCGAGCGGCGCGGTGCGAGCGCCACCGACCCCCCGGCGGAGCGGAGGAGAGCGCGCCTGTGCTGGTGTTATTCAGCAGGGAGACTGTGGCCCATCTGATGCCTGCACCCAAAGACATCATCCATATTTACCCGCCATGGTAAGGTGGCATTACATCACACTCGTCCCAGGACTCCGCCGCTTTGATTTTTATCACCACTAGTTTGGAGGGCCGTCACAATCCAATAAACAGATAACACACATGTGAGCCTGGGGCCTTCAGCGCTCATGCACTGGGAATGAACCTCGTAGTGGAGTAAGAAACATGTGTTTGACAAAGGAACACGGGAAAGAGCGCTCACGTACATCCATGGATTATGGAAATTTGGGGAAGAGAGAAAAATGGGCAGAATAGCAGCGGATAGTTTGACGTTTGCGTGAATGGTCCCCAGCTGCGAGAGGTTTTTCTTCTGTTTTTAGTTAAATTTCCTTGGCAGAAGATCAGGAGCCGGAACGATGGAAGCATTTACACAACACAAGAGATGTTTGCGTGACAATACGCGGCTCTAATTATGCAAAGCAAATAGTCAAGCAACCTCACAAAACAGCACTAATTAGTTGCGTCTAGAAAACATAATTTTTCCGTCGATTTTTGCATTTTCCAGTTCTGAGTTGTAACACATGAAACGCCTGATGTTCCCAGTAAACAGCGAAGACCCAGATGTTAGCACCCATCCCTCTTTTTTCTGGATCGTTTTGGAGCTGCGGAGAAGCAACAGTTGACTCCAGCTGTTGGGAATTTGTGTTGACTTTGCTGGAATATCCAAACTGGCGGAAGAGCAGGGGCCTCCTCTGCGTGCTGACGTCACGCACAGCTCCAGGGAATGCTTCACATTCCTCTTCCTGGCAGTTAGGTCATTTCCAGAAAACCAGGGAAAAAACACAGTGGGATTATTTTCTGGAGCATTTGGGAGCAGAGAGTGGAGGGAGCCAAGGAACTGAGATTGAAAACACATGGAGGTTTTTAGCGTATCCATGGCTTTAGCACCTCGCCCACCTTCCTCCCCTCCCGGTACAAGAAGATAGAGCAATCAGTTAACATGCCTACATTTTTACATTGATAAGGATTCTGTCCGGAATATCATGAGCATAATTTTTTTTTAAAAATCCCTTATCAGTTTCCGGTCTCGCGTTACATGGAGTTAGTGGCAGTGAGTAGTTAGGCCCCTCCCACCTCCCACGCCTCTGAGTGGGCCGATGCCTGAACGGAAATACCTGCAGGTATTAATCACTCGCACGGTGTGACGCCAGCAGCCGCAGCCACACCTTTACCTGTCTGATGATGACAGCTGCCCACTCACCTGTTCACAACGGCCTCGCACTTCCTGTTTGCTTGTTGTACCTGTCGTCCTGAACAGAATGTTCTGCTCTGGTGACAAATGGATCGCACCAATTGCTGCGCCGATATCCTCCGGCTGAGGGAACGGGGCCATGTGAAAATAGGAATTTAACGTGTCGAGGACCGGCAACGGTGTCCATCATAAATGTGATGAAAGGTGGTGAGCTGGAGGAGCTGTTAGCATCTGATAATAATCCAGTTCCTTCCAGACGTCACTGATGCCCCAGTTCACATTGTGATGTTGTCGGGATCTGAGGACGTCGGATAAACCTCTGATCTCCAGGTTAATTTGAAGGTTTCCACTGATCGCGGAGGAAAATTTGTACCTGGAATAGTTCGTTCTGTGCTGTGTGATTGACGTGTTGTGAATGCATTATAACCCTTTAGAACATTTAGCGTCTCCATCAAATCCGTCTGCTTTAATTCCAATTCCAATTTATAAAAGAAGATTGAAGTCGCGCTTTTCAGAAGCAAAACCGCGAAACGTGAGTGGAGCCATGTACCTGTCACGGCGATGAAGGAAGAACCGTGGCAGGCGTTAGATTTGATTGACTTGGATTAAATTACAATGACGACTCGGGTGAGTCAGCGATGGCGATGTGAAGAGTACAGTACCAGGAACTCGGTGTATGACTGTGTGACCTCAGATCAGAGATAAATATCAAGATTACTGTCTTCTCATTGTGTGCTGACAGGAGTCTGTCCTAGTTGAATCTTTGGCCCTTCTGTTCCTCTCGTGTTTACATTCCGACTGTAACTGAATGGTGTCACTATGTAATAATTAACTCTTATTGCTGATACTCCAGAACAGTTGTAATACCAAGTGTTCATATCAAAGAGGGCTCAGTAACGATGTTAAGATCGTTCTGGAACACTCGCGCAGATCACATTATTAAGGTGGCTTGTTTTATCACGCCTTTGTTTTCCCCCCCTTCGGCTTTATCTGCTTTTTCCTTGTGATTTTTCTGATTCCCTATCAACACAGCTGCGGGGCGGGCTGCGACACGTCTGATAGTTCCAGTCATGGAGCGCTCCCGGCTCTGAGTCACAGATAAGCCATCATATGGCTGTTAATCACGTCGTACGGATTAAAAAAGTACACCTCAAACCTCCACATGAGGCTGCTCATCAAATTATTTCACTCTTGGCTGCCTCTCACGTGGGCTTCAGACAAGTTAGGGGGCACAACTTTCACAGAGCTGATGTGATTTGGTTATTTTTTAACATCTGTATCTTCCTGTAACTGTATCAACTTTACATTAGCATCACCTCAGGGCGCTGCTGCGTATTTAAACTTGCACCCTTCTTCCCACACACATATCTCAGGTAGACTCACTCTTCTGCGTCATCATCATCCGTCTTCCACTTCATCTTCATCACAGCATCTCCAATCTGTGATTAACCTGTCACAAACAGATTTAATTCCTTTGTTCCCTCCAGGTAACTGTCAGAGCTCTAAATCTGATGGTTTTTCCTGTTTCCAGGCAGAGTCTCTCCATAGAGGGATTCAGCTGCAGCATCATTCTCAACACTCACCTCAGCCAGAAGGTCCAATCTGCTCCCAGCACGTCCCACCCAGGCCCCCCGGCCGTAGAAAGGTGTCCCCCGTACTTCCTCTGTCAAACATTTGGACGGCTGGAGGCATCGAGGACCAGAGAAGCAAACGCTGCCAAACAGGTGACAGCAGATGTTTGGTTCCCAAATTTACTGTTAAAGTACCAAGACAGAGAAGGAGGGTTCTGGGTTCGATTCCAAATCACGTGGGGTTTGTATGTTCTCCCCTAACATAAAATAAAAGACCTTTTCAGAATAAGTCACTATTTGGTACATTTAATTAAGTCAAAACACTGAGGAGTGACAAAGCTAAATCAAACATTTGGTTTATTTCATTATTCATCTGATTCTCAGGTCCCTTTGTTGGATCCTCTGAGGGGATTTGAAGGTTCTGGCCTTTCCAGCAGACTCAGTTTCTCCCTACTGGAGGTGGTGGAAGGCCTGGGCCAGGCTGGTTCTGTGGGCCAGGACGTGGAGGTGGTGGTCCAGAGAGTTTACGCCACCGCCGTCCCCGACAGTTCCCCCCTGTCCTTTCTAAAGCCCAGGGTTCAATCCGGGACTTCCTTCCTCCGTCCTTCCGAGGAGAAAGGGAAAACGAGGTAAGAGCGGCCTTTGTTATGTCATTCAGCGTCAAACACAGCCAGCTAATTGCTCCATCTGCTGCCAGTTACCCTTTTTGAGGAGAAACAATGTAGGTTGCTCTTCTTTGGTCTCAGGCCCTACGTGCCCCTCCTCGGTGGCACCGTGTGGGTCCCTGTGGTCGGGCTATTGTTCCCAGGGCTGCAGCCCACAGACTCCTCACACTGTCTCCAGCCATATGGCATTGTTTGACAAAGGACACAAACATTCCTAATTGAATCCAGCCGCCGTGCGAGTTATTCTTGCCAATTCTCAGGAACAACGACATGATGTTGAACTTATGCCCACTCAAACGTCTTTGGGTGAATCGAGTTTACTCCAGTTTTTGTTTTTAAAGTTGCACCTATGCTTTAACACGTCAGTCTGAAACGGCTCTGGGAGGTTTGGGGGGGTCCACGGCAGCGTTTTCCCATCTTTCAATGTACTAAACAAGGCGGATTTCACAAACATTAAGGCAACAACGCCGGCGAGCGCATGAAACGGACGTCCCTTGGAGAGCTGATGCCGCTGCTCTCCTGGGAAGCTACTCGCTCCAGAAGTGTCAGCACCTCGGTTTGGTCCTCGCTGCGGTTTTAGGCTCTTTTTTTTGTTTGTTTTTTCCCAACTAAAAATATTTCCCATTGGAGCAAAACAATGAGTGTTAAAACTAGAAGATGGAACCGTGCTAAAAAGAAAACGGTTGTTTATTATTGTATAAATATTCTGCTTTTCAGCGCTAGTTTTAAATGAAATAGTTCAGTTTCCTCTGTCAAGCTGACGTGACCTGTGTGTGCCTGGCCCTCCCCAGGCCTTTGTTTCTCCCTTTTGCTGACTAATAAGAGAAAAACACTCCTAACACTCCGAAGGGAGAGAGAGCCCCAGTCAGCTGACGGCCTCAACTGACTAACCGAGCATCGGTTGTAACCTGACGCTCGCTCCTGCCATGCTGCTTCTGGGGCTGGTAAACAAACGCCGCCCCTCCGACAGGAAACGTTTACGGCCTTATCTCTGGGTCTCCGAACCTCCTCCACCGCCAACGTGCCGGGGTTGGTAGTGAAAGGACAGAGGCCGGCGAGAGGTTGCTGTCAGCAGCCTGTTTAAGTTACGCTTCTAATCCTCGGGAAGTGCCGTTCTTAAACTACTTTTCCAGGCTGGAGCGCATGCCGACTCGGGACCCCCACTGATCCCGCGCTGTATGGCGATGAGGACAGCGTGTACCTCTCCTCGTGCGTCCCCGGCCTTCATGACTCACCCCCCGCCCCCCCCGGTCAACATGCTTATTTGATCCTTTTATTGTTTAGCCTCAGCGTTAACACATAAACGGGAGAGACGCCAGTGCGATATTTATGCCCGAAGATGTCAAGTTCCCGTAAATTCAGACTAGAATAAACAAGAAGATTAACTGTTTAGCGGACGCGAGGAGAAGCTAGTTGTTTTTTCTCCTCCTTTTGGTGGAGAAGGAACACAATGTGCCGCGAGGATCCTGTTACAACCGTGTTTATCGCGCTGCCCGCCCTGATTGGTGGACAGCACGCAGGAAGGAATCCCGCCTGTCCACCCCCCCCGCACCAATGAGGCCTCTCTGCTGTATGCTTAATGTGCGGGTCAGTCGCACGTTGCCAAGTAATGTGCATGTGCAGGGGCGAGCGTGCGTGCGCAGGAGTAAAAGCGGCTGCGCGCGGGTCTCGCAGAGGGTCAGTAGATCGTAGTTCCTGGAAGCAGACCTGCGTTGCTCGGAATTCTGGGATGGCTCGCAACAACAAATTCCTGAAAATGTCCTGTGACTGGAAGAGGCCAATGGCAGCGGAGGGTTTTTTGGTAGAGAGCAGAGGCTTTTTTTCTCTCTCTCGCTCTCTCTCTTTTTTTTTTTTTTTTTTTGAGGAAGCAAAGCTGTTAACGGCTGTAGGGAGGGCCTGGACGGAGAGGTGGCTGCTGAAGCACTCTGTGGTTCCTGTCATTCTCGGATTCAAACGTGTATATTTCTTCCCACCAAATATCAGTTTAGTTCACAGATGAAGACACGACATTAAGCTGATCCGATTTATTGGCCCCCACAGTCAATATTGACACCGGCAGAGTGGAATGAACAGATTCTGGAATCCACAAATTGAGCACATTTCTAGGCTTTATCAACCAAAGCGCATTAATCTGTGTAGATGATGTGCTCGCTTTGATGAATAGCTTTGATCTCCAGTCTGGATCTGTTGCTTCCTTTGGGCTGCAGAAGGTCGCTCTGACAGGCGACATGTCCGGAACCATACAGTGAAAATAACCCCGCTTCAGACGTCGGCCCCCGTCGCCAATTGCCACGTCAGGAATGTTATTTAGATATCTATTTCTCGAAAACAAACCCGGGCGGATGCTGTGTTTACCAACAGACGACATTTATAGGTCGAAATCAGGTGGTTGAAACCGGTCTCTAAACGTTCCCAATGTCTGGGATGTGCACACACATGCATGATGGGAATGCTGGCGGTCCTCCTCCCTCTTCCCTGTTTTTCTTCATCCTCCTCCTCCTCCTGCTTTTCCTCCCCGGCCGTTGCTTGTCTAACCGAGGGATATGAACTCTACTGTTTACTCTCAGGGCTGGTGCTGGGCCGTGTCTGAGCTTGACTGGCTGAGGTACCGCAGGGTTACGGGAGTCAAACCTCGGCAGAGACGGCGCTCCGTTGCTTTCGTGTGTCTGTCAGCTCGGCGGCCTTATCGCTGTGTATCGGCAGCGGGCTGTTTTCCTGCTTTTAGGTCTTTATTTTGGTGCAGGAAAGGGGGCATAAATCTTCTTTCAGCTTCATCTTTGCTGATTATTTACTGAGTCAGGGTGAAAACAGAATGTGGAGGAACCTCTGTACTCTCAGTTTTGCAAACTCTGCAAAAACCCCAAATAAACTGAATTCACTGACCAGTGAGTCTCTGCTCTGATCCCACTTCCTTTTTTTTATTCCGGTCAAGTTTCCTTGGTTACCATAACGCTACATGTTTCAAAGTGGCAAACGTTGTTTGCGATGTTTCAATAAATGTGCGGAGAGTTTCAAGGTCAGTCGATGGATTTTGGGGGAGTTTTCTGTCTGTCAACTGGAGGAAATGAGTGAATTTTGCATTAATTAACCATTTTGGGTGCCGTGCAAACCTTTTTTTCTCCCCCCAATCTTCCTCCAGGCTTTGCGTGCTCGTCCAGGACAGTTATGGGATGTTCAGCGTGGTGCAGCTCCACCTCCTGCCCTGCAAAGATGACCTCCACCACTACTGCCACATGTGGCAGGGGCGGACCTGCCTGCTGAGGGGCATTAAAGTGGTGCAGCGGGTCACCAGAGAGAGGTGGACCCTCCCCTTTGCTTCTTCTTCAGCTGTTCTGCCTGACTTAAACTTTCAATTCTAGCAAAATCTCATCAACTCCTTCAGCCCAAGCCTGGAACTTTACAAAAACCACAAAAGAATGTTTATTTTCTGCTTGATTTCTCTTCTCAGACATGAACGCCCACGTAGGATTTTGATGTGAACGTAATGTTTGCAACTCATATTAACCTCATTACGCTGCGCTGCCAGAAGTGCAACTGTGTTTACATGTAAAGTGATACCAGCGCGCATGTTCTGTGTCCCTAGTGACTTTCCACGGTAAAGAGCCCAGATTAGAAGCATCGAGCAGTGACATGAGAACATTTAGACCCTGGCTGGGGGGATGTTTATATCCTTGGTATTTTCAATGCCGCGGCGGTCTATAATGTCTCTGGAATTTGTCTACGGTCAGAACGTGATGGATGGGCTGTCTTCGGTGCTGGCTCACGTTCTGTTTGTTAGCTAAAATAGAAGCGCACACAAACCTGTCCAGGCTTCATTTGGACGCTCACTTTTTCGCACAGTTTAAAATAATCAGTAAACATCTGGTCGGGATATAATCATCTTCGCTATTTCCGACAGCATGAGAGCAAATGAAGAAGCGCGTTTGTGCGACAGCTTTAGCCACAGCGGGCCACGGCCCACCGGGACGGCTCGCCGGGGGTCGGGCCGGGACCCGTGCGATGAGACAAATGTCCACATTTGACACGCAAACGAACCACATTTGGGAACAAAGCCGCGGCACATGAACCCAGTCCAAGCAAGCGTATAAGCTCTGATTTAAAATCACAATGCTCTGAATGGGTCCTGTTAGCTTTGACATTACTCATCCCTAAGAAGGTCTCACCAGACTAGAACGGGCTGCAGAACCAGTTCCGCACAAAGGAGCCCTGTGATTACAGGTTGACTAACAGGTTGTTAGCGACTGACTGATATAGCAACAGACTCATGAATGAAAAAGTTACCTTGACCAGCTGCCCTGAACTAAATACGCGCTGACGAGAACTCAACCTGTCAGTTGAGTTCGGTGAAACCAGAAGCCTGACTGGACATTTTATTCCAGTCAGGCTTCTGGTTTCAACGACCATCGTAAAGTCTCCGTCGTCTGTCATGACTGCCGATAAGAACGGGATCGAGCTCGCCGTATTAAACAATAAACCTCTAATAACTGGGGGTTGAACTTCCTTAGAGCTGCTCTTGAAAGTTATTGGAACTAGAGCAGGGTGTGAACCGTTCTCCCACATTTGTCACTCCAAATCCTTGCTTGTAAAAATTCTTTTTTATTATTTTTTTATGCCCGTGTCTGCTCTGCCAGCCCATGCACGCTCTCTGGTAATACTGGGTGATGTTAAAACAAGCTCCATCTTAACAGATTTGCATTTCACTCGAAGTGAAACTGACTATGAAGGACGCCTTTTTTTTTATTTGACTTGTTTCTCACCCTGCTCCCCCCCTTCCTCAACACTTCCTGCTTCTTTTAATTCTCCATTGTGGTTCACTCTCAGGTGCTCCAGATTATTCAGTCTGATAGACAGTCTTTGGCCCCCAGTGATGCCTCTCAGGGACCATAGAACCCCTCCCAGTACGTCCAGCGTAAGTTCTGACAACAGCAAAAAAAAAGACCCACACACACACGTTGATGTTTATTAATGCATTCTCATTTTAAAGGCCTCAGAGTGACTCAGCATTTTTGGTAAAGGAATACTGCAACTTGGTGCGTGCTGTTTGCAGGAGGGGGCTGTTTGTGTTTGCCCTGACCTGTTTTAACTCATGCATCACCCCGCTGATGGCGCTTAGCCACGCGGGAGCGCCAGTGGTTGGTTTTTAAAAGGGATTAAAGGGGCTTTATTCTGTCTGTGGCATCTTTGATTGTTTCTCTTGTGCGCGGCTTTATTTTCCAATTAGCTCAGTTGCGCTTCTTGTCAGAATGGTGGCATCTTCATCCTTTAATCCCACCTTTAAATCTCACATTTGTCTCGTTTCTCAATCTGGGACCAGCAACGGTGACTGTGCACGTACCACATGGGTTTTTCTGTCTTGTTTTGACAGTGAGAGAAAAGGCCTCGAGTAGTGTCATCAAAGAGAAAATCGCTGAGTGAATTGTACGTTTTGCTGTGGGAAACAGGCCATTAGAATGATTTTCACTCAGAAGATGATAAAAATCAGCAAGTATCTCAACCTCTCTGTATTAAAACACTCGTGTTCCCACACGTCTGGTTTTCTTTTTACCAGGAAACCAGAGCTGCAGGTTCAGCTCCCAGTTTCTGCTACCTGCTGTCGGGTCTGGAGAGCTCGGTTCAGCCTGCTGAGGGCCCCCCGCTCTCCCCGCTCTACTGCCCCCCCACCATGCAGAGCTTAGGCGACATCCTGCAGGTGAACTCTTCCTCCGTCTAAAAACGTGGGCCTTCTCTACGCTGCTCTCACATCTTCTCTCTTTTCCTCTGCAGACTGACGTTAAAAGCTTCCGCTGCAGTTTCGCCGCCACCGTGATATACACGAGATTAACGCAAGTACGTCTGGCTTTATTCAGAAAGACGTATTAAACGCCGCGTCTTGTAAAATCCTCCGCTAACCTTCGAACCAATAAAGCGATAAGGCTGACGTCTGGTATCACCATGTGCCTCGACTATCTGCGCACGGCCCTGCGGGGTTTTTTTAACCATTGACTAGCTAGACCTTTAAACTTTGACCAAGATGAGATAACGGCTGAGAACAAATTCTTGGACTTTAATACAGGCTCGCACCACATGGGAGCAGATACAGCTTTTAATGTTAGACCAGAGTTTAATGTTACACCAGAGTCTATCAGGCCTGTTTGATTTTTAAACGTAAAGATTTGCATCTGAGTTGTGCTGAACGGACGTAGATCATGCAGCGACGCGTTTGTAGGTCATTGGGTGTCCCCGTTTCTGTGTTCCAGGGCAGCGATGTAGGCCAGGGTGAGGTTTGGTTGGTGCTCACAGACCCCAGCCTTCAGGAGGAGAAGGAGGAGAAGCCGGAGAGGCCGTGCAGGCGAACGGCGGCCCTCTGCGTCAGCACTTCCTGTGTGCTCACTTCCTCCGTCATCCGAGCGCTCAAGTCCTCGGCCGCCTGTCAGGCGTCATTCAGAGACGTCATAAAAGAACACGGTAGATCTTTGCAGCAGATCACTGAGATCACGTTAGCGAGTACCGTCAGCACACACACGCCGTCCAGGCCGCATCAGATCACACAAAGTGTGCGTCTGCAACATCAACGCAGCCGTTTGGTTTTATTTTATTTCTTTTTTTACACCAGCGAACTGAATAAGGGTGAGCAGCGCTCCTGTTCTCACCGGTTAGTTAATAATGCCGACAAACCCGCTTCAGACGGATTAAGGACCGAAAAGAAATCGGATCGTTCAGCTTGTGTGTCCAAAACAAGAATTCCATTCAGTCTTTGAGCTCCTCTTTAACACAAAACAGGCTAAATTTGCATCAGTGACGTGGTCAGAAATGTGCTTATTGGTGCCCGTTGGTGCAGATTTAACGGCTCTCCTGGTTTTATGCCCAACTGAACCAGAGATTTTCCTTCTTGATAACGTTTGATCCGACCCAGGGGTTCTCCACTGTGTGGAGCAGTCAGTCATTGAGCTGTGCAGCCAGTCGTCGAGGCGTCCCGAGTGCGTCGCCGAGTCTTCCGCCGGGGCAGGGTCGCTGTCGCGGTTGCTGACCGAGCCCACCATCCTGCCCAGACCAGTGAGACTGGACCCCCTGGTCCCTGAGGTCACTCCCAATTCACTCTGCTCCCTCACAGGTCAGTCACTCTTCCAGGCCCTCTGGTTTCACCTGATTGTGCTGCTCTGTTTTCCCCTTTTGTCTATATCAGGGGTGTCCAGATCCAGTCCTCGAGGCTCCGCAATCCAGCCGGGTTTTCTGTCCAACCAGACTTAAAACATGGAATCCTGGCTGGAGTCCTTCAGGACTGGGTCTGGACACCCCTGGTCTATATGCTGACATCTCTGAGCACCTGCCAGTCAATCAACACACTCATTAATGACACAACACACTCTTCACTGAAGCCCTCTGCTCACCCAGCTCAGCAGAGGAGGAAGTTGTGCAAACCGGTAGGATTTCTTCCACCGTGCGTCTCTTATGCAAACAGAAAAATCAAATAGTATTTTCTGATCCATAAAACCCTCTTGGCACATGAACGAGTTCTTGAGCCACACCTACAGCCCAAACATCTGGAAGCCTCTGCAGTTAATCTGATCACCAGTTAAACGGTCACACCAGAGCAGTATCACAACATGTGCACACCCAATGGACAGACACCCGCGCTTCATTTTCTGACTTATGTAAAGAAAAATTAGTTCTCTCTCCAAGTAATATTCAGCGTCCTCATCCCCTTTTGATGGTTGGGATCGATCCGAGAGGTTTGCTCTGCTTCTTTCTCTCCCTGTTATGTAAATGCGGTGCAGAAAAGGCCTCAAAGACGACAATAATCCTCATCTGTTGATTCGGTGTCACAGTCGAGGACAAGGATCAAACTGTGAACCCTCTGGTTTCGTGGCCCCTCTGGCTGTACATGTTTGGTCAGGTGGCCAAAAAAATAAATACTAAGAAAAAAAAAAACTAGCTTTTTGCACTCGTACGCTAACGTGCCAGCGGAGGAGAAGCCGAGCGGCAACTTTGGTATCTTATAGAAGGTTGTGTGTGAAAGGGCAGCAGCCTCGGCTGTTAGCACGATGGCGTATAGGCAGGGAGTACTCGCTGTGTTTATCTCTGCTATCTCAGATACAATGAAAAGCGAGGCCTATCTCTGTCACAAACACGCAGACGTCTTCAAACCTCTGCGTAGATCATTAACAGCACGTTCCACTCGGCCCTCACAGCTTTACCTTTGGCATTAATGCCGCGTAAAAGAGAGCCCGTCGCTGCGGGAGGGCAGAATTGTGCGTGAAAGTTGTTTTTATGGTGTCACTTTTAGGATGCGGCGCTCTCGTGGGCAGAGCGATGAGCCCTGTTAATCAGCTCAGCGTCTTCTGCTGACTAATAAACAGTTGCAATGTCATCAACTGATAAGAAGAATCACTTTGATGGGCTGTGAGACTTTGGCAAATCAAAGCCTGATGACCCAGGAGAACCCCGAGCCAACCGTAGGCTCCTTTTTAAACTCACTTCTCCAATATGAGCAGAGGGCTGAAAAGATTTGCCTCTGTTGGGTCAGTTTGTTGTTCTGCATCTGCTAATTAACTTAAGTCCATCCTGGAGCAGGACGGGACACCCGACTGACCAAAACACACAAGAACAGAGTCAAGTTGATGCATTAAAAATGAAAATATTGGACAGATGTAGCATTACCGCATATCACCTGTAGGCTGTGCCCTAAACCCTCCTGAGAACATGCACATTGATCCACAGATTTAAAAAAAAAGCACCTTTTTTGATTAAAACTTACTCGTCCACGGCGCCCAGCTGTCCTCCTTGGCTCGCCAGTCACAGCACCACCTACTGGTGCGGAGGATTCCCGCGTGGTCTCCGTCGGCTCTGCTCTCAGATGATGGGGTTTGGACGATCGGCCCATTTAAAGTCACCTGCGAAGCGTTTCTCCTCCCGCAGGCGTGATCGTTGGCGTGGATGAGGACACCGCCTACTCCTGGCCCGTGTGCAACCGCTGTGGAAGCGACAACTTAGAAATATTAGCTGGAGGGAAGTAAGTTCGGGCTAAATATCACAGAGTAGCATAATATATATGTTATATACCTCAAAGCGTTGCTTTGTCCCCCAACAGTGGCAGCTTCCAGTGCGTCTCCTGTGAGTCAGTCGTGGACCAACCAGACACACGAATGCAGCTGGAAGTGTTCTTGAGTTCTTCGCTCAACGATTGCACTCTGAAGGTTAAGGTGGGAACAATTAGCCACAACCTGCTCATGGCCTTTGCTGCTAGTTTGTCACCGTAAATCAGCTAAACTGATGAGACTGAACCAGTGGACTTGCCGCCCCCACTGTTTTAATCCCACTCATCATCACCCAAACAGCTTCTCGTCTCTCCAACAGCTGCAGCAAGAGACGATCGTGTCCATCCTCAACGCCACGGCGCTGGAGGGAGCCGATGTATGTTTGCCTTACAAACAGTTACATAACTCCGGGCCGAACTTCACGGCGCATTGATCTTCTGTCAATATGTGCTGGAACGGTGATAAAGCCTGTTCTGTTCTGAGCAGGAATGATCTCTGTCTCATGCCGTTTATTGATACAATTAAAGAAACGCAGCCGCCAGGACGCTGACGTCATGGCCGGCTGCTCGCTTTTAAAGAGAAATCATTTACTCGGCGGGGCCGAGCGGGTTTTAATGCCAAACGGTTCAGTCCGCAGGATACGAGGTGGAGAGCGTCCTGGGAGCAGAGGTGGGCCCGCTCGCCGTCTACGTCCGCGCCGTCACCAGGACGCCGGCCCTCTGGATGGGCCTGGAGGAGGTCAGCCTGGGAGGCTGCTACGCCAAGTAGCTGAGATTTCTATCAGATGGTTCTGATGTTCTGCACACGGGCCGAGCCCCCCCCGCCCCCCGCCCCCCTCCCGAAGGCCTCCCTGGTCAGGTCAAAGCTGCAGGAAGACAAGGTCTTGTTTGTGTTAACGATACTCGGTCCTGTGGAGCAGAAGTTGACAGCCCGGGGGTAGACCGGTGGCATGCAGCCTGTCAGAGCCCCACATGGTTTACCAAATGGGATGGGACTCCTTTTTTTTTTTTTTTTTTAAACTGTAAATATCTCCAAGTCTGTTGCGTCAGCTCAATAAAAATGACATTGTTCCGCCAATGATTGTTGTGTTTGTGAGGGCGGTGGGACTGAAACACTTGCAACCGCAGGTTTGTGCACATTGAGCAGTTTTATTAAGGATTCCATTAACAAAAGGCTTATGGTTTTTATACAAACTATATAAAAGATCATGCTCTGGCTCTTATACAAAGGTTGGAATTATATAACATGTACCATATCAGGTATAACATGTAAATGCAGTGGTAAAATAATTTAATACACATAAATCCCACAAAAATATGGCAGCGACATCATATTTTCCAGTGCCATTATGGTAAGCTTAATACATCTGGTACAGATGGTAATAGAGTCAGTTGAGGTATCTTTTCCTAAAGTTCAGTTCTCGGGATAACCAGGCTGTCACCGGCTCTCCAAGCTCGCAGAGCCGACAAAAGAGGGGTTGGGTATCTGCTTGAAGAAGTCTCGGAGCCCGCTGAGCTCTCTGGTTAGCTGCTCGATGGTTTTATGGAGTCTGTCGTTGTCGGCGCTCAGTTCCAACAACTTCTGCTGCATCTCCATGTTGCGCCTCTTGGCCTTGTCCCTGCTTTTCCTCACGGCAATGTTATTCCTCTCTCGCCTCTGTCGGTACTCCACACTGAGTCTGTCCACCGACTTCTTCCCCTTCTCCCTCCCCATCTTCCGCGGGGAGGACTTGGCCGAGCTGACGCTGGAGACGGGCTCCGGGGTGGTGGGGGGCGTTGGCTGCCCCGTGGGGAGGCTGACGGAGGTCTGCGCGCAGGTCTCGATCTGCGAGGGGAAGGACGAGGACACGTCGCTGTCGCTCCACTCCGACTCCTGCTTGATGGGCGCGTTGTAGAACCCTTTCTCCAGCACGCTCTCCGCCTTCCTCTCCGCCGCGTAGGCAGCTGACAGCAGCTGCATGCCGCCGGGCTGCACGGAGCTCTGCATGTTGTAGAAGTCCACCCTCTCCTGTTTCACGGTGTTGAACAGGTCGAGGAAGAGTTCGTCGTTGCACAGCTCCAGGTTCGGCACGGCTGTCATGGACTCGATGTACTGGCTGAAGTCGATGGCGGTCTCGTCGTCGTACATGGCGGGGGCGGTGCTCAGCTCCACGATGTTGGGGTCCTCGCCGTCGGCCCTGCTCGCAGGCTTGCAGCCCCCCTGCAGCGTGGCGCTCTCGTAGAAGTTAGCAGGCTCCATTGCCCAGCTCATATTGCATCGTGGAGACACGCAGCGGGAGTCCGGGCTGTATATGTCGCACATGAACCTCGGTGAACCACGTGATTTAGCGAAGAAATTAAAGTGTGTGTGAGGCGACCCTCGGGCGTGACAGCGGCGTGTATCCCAGGCTGGTGCCCGTATTTCGAATCACTTCTCCGCAAACTCTTCTCTGAGGCCTCCGCAACTTTCGCGGAGTGTTTTTGTATCGTTCGGCCCGCTGACGTCACACGCACGGCCCTCTCACGAGCCAGTCAAGCGAAAAGCGCGGTCACGTGGTCCCCAATAACTTCCCATTTGAGGAGAGGGGGGCGTGCTGCGCGTGCCACCCACCTTTTTTTTCACCGTGACCCCGTGAATGGCCGCGACTTGTTTACGTTCAACAGGTTTTGGGTGTTTCGCTCAATAAGATCAATTTGGCGGCGTCAAGCCTATAATTACCGTCATCTACGCAAACGACAGGTTATTTCACGAAAAAACCTGAGTTTTGCTTACAGCTAAACTGTAAAACAGCACCTAAAGGTCACTCAGGAAACAGGAAAGTTAACTTAGGATGTATATTTTTTAAAACAATTGACGTCAGAAGACGCGTGACGCTAAACGTGTCCTTACACATTTTAAATGTAAGATTTACAGATCAAATTAGCCAATATCCAATTGAGCCATGGTGGTACACTTATCAGCACTTATTTAAAAGTTCTTTTTTCGGTTATTTATTATCCTTGTGGGATATTTGGGATTGAGTGCGGTTGGGAACATATTTCTCACGTGCAAAAGGTTTTCCTATGTGCAAAACATGGTGTTCAAATGTTCATAGTAAACTTGGAATTGACAAGCCGATGATCATATTAGTCAGTCTAAGATCAATCACAATGTCAATGTTTATGGACTGAATTAAATGGCCGCAGGCAGCAAATCGTCAGATCTAATCTCTTGTACTTTGCAACTTTACTGCACTGGTTATAAATCGCAACACATCATTGACGTCACACTGACTAAAGTGAGGAAAAGAACAGGAAAAAAAAAACCTAAAAGGACACAGAAGTTACTTCTCGGAAACGTTCATGGGTCCACCCCCTCCCAGAACAAGTCTGTATTTTTCCTACGTCAGGGTGTGTCAAGGGGAAGCAAATAGCGGCACTCGGTGGTCAGTCAGTGTACTTGCAACGTAGACTCGGGCCCTAACTCTTTAAATTCAATGTTGTGCGTTTTGTGTATTTATTGATTCAAAAAATAAAATGCAAAAAAATTATCTTGACCCCCTTTTGTGTATTTACTGTATAACCCAATATAACCCAATGCGAATCTTGGAGAAAACGATTCTGCCATTTAAAAGATGTTCATCGTTGGATCAAACCAACTGTCACGGCGGGGGTGTCGTTAATGTCGTCGCTCACATATGGACCAAGATTATCGTCATAGTCGTGTTGAAGATCTCACTTCACTTTTATTTTATATATTAAACAATGGATTTAATGAACTGAGACCTATTGTAGTTTCTAACAACTGATTAATCTAAAAATAAACCCACCTCTGGAGTGAACGAATCGGCCGGAAGAGCAACAACGATGTCGACCTGCTATTGGTCAAAAGTTCCCCGCGAAATCGACGTCACCCGCAGTTTCGCGCCACATCTGCAGCGTTCGGGTGTAGAGAGAAGCAGAGGTAAGATCGGGCTGTTTTGTTTAAAAGTATTCATCCGAAACCGTTTATCACCTTTGGTTGCGTCCCCTTGTCTGCTTTTAACACTCTTATTGGGTTGCGTGTCGACTTATTTAACCGTCAACACCTCTCCGCAGTTTCGACTCATTGTTTCCCCTGCAGCCACATGTGAAATGGTGGACCTGGTCATTGTTTTTGCTCAATAGCTTTAAATGGAAATACAGGGGGAAAGCTAACGGTATTTGGCGAATTAAATGATGGCAATTTAAACTGTCTTGCTATATAATTGTTCGTTTTTCCTGTCTGTATTACATTAAAGGTCTTGATGTGTCTGTAAACTGTTTTTACTGTTACGGTAAATTGGAGGACTGTCAGGCAGACGTCCATATTCCCCTGCGGTGTTTCTGTGATACCTCCATGGAGGAGTAATCTTTGAAAAATCTTCTTTGTAGACCCCAACAACAATGTCTTCCCCAGCATCAACTCCCAGGCGCAAACGTGGACGGAACACAAATCCCGGCACCCGTGAGTTCCTCTGTTTGGCTGCCTTTCTGAGATAACAGAGGCCAATATTTGGGGAAAAAAACCAACATTGTTTTGCCTTTTGGGTCCTCAGCCAACAGTGAGGGGCCCACATCTCCCCCTTCGCAGAGGAGGAGAGGCCAGGACTCCTCCGCCGGGGACCTGATGCCGATGCCCGTCTCCCCAACCACCGACCTGCTCAGCCCAGCAGCTCCTCAGGACACGTCCCTGTTCTCCAGCCCACGTCCAAGTTATTTAGGTTGGTTCGTCAATAATTAAGCTTTAAAACTCTCTTTATTTTCAGTGTTTTCTAAAAAATGTTGTAATGTTTTCATAGGAAATCCTAATGAGGTGGACATGAGCTCGCCTCTCATGTACGGGACCCCGAGCTCGAGGGTGGAAGGGACCCCTCGCAGCGGCGTGCGCGGCACCCCGGCCAGGCAGCGTCCCGATCTGGGGTCAGTCCGGAAGGCGCCGCAAGTTGATCTCCATTCGGAACCGGTCAGTCTGCTGCTGGTTGCAACCAGGTTATCCGATCCGAGATTTAAAAGAGGAAAGCTTAAAAATGAAAGTGGCGTTTGTTGTGTTCTGACAGCCAAGCGCCGATGGCGCCGTTGCCAGCGAGTCCAATGCAGGACAGCGACTGGTGATCTGGGGGACCGACGTCAATGTCGGGACCTGCAAGGAGAAGTTTCAGGTTTGGCCTCTGATTCCACCTCATAGTATTTCATGATAAGATCAGTAATCAGTAAAGAATCCGATCTGCTTCTCCTGCAGAGATTCCTGCAGAGGTTCATCGATCCGACCTCCAGCGAGGACGAGAACGCCGGCCTGGACCTGAACGAGCCTCTGTACATGCAGAAGCTGGAAGAGGTGCTGAGACCATTTAGATCCCACTGATCTCCTCTTCATTCAGATGGAACCTAACGAGACGACCGCAGAGGAGGCTGAAAACACCAGAACTCACGTTCTTTCTCTGGTTCTGATCAGATCAGCGTCGTCGCCGATCCCGTGCTGAACGTCAACTGTCTGCACGTGCAGGCCTTCGACGCGGAGCTCTACAGGCAGCTGATTTGTTACCCACAGGTAACAAACGCATTTTAAACCAGTGTTTTAATGAATAAAACGGACGTTAAAGGTGACAAATTGCTGCAGTAATTCAAGTGAAAGTCACCGAGCGAGAGTTCTAATTAATATTTATGATGCAAACATCAGGGGGCAGTAAAATAGTCTCTTTTTTTTACGCCGGTGACAGGAAGTGATCCCAACCTTCGACATGGCCGTCAACGAGCTCTTCTTCGAGCGCTTCCCAGACTCCGTCCTGGAGTACCAGATTCAAGTCCGCCCCTACAACGCCTTGAAAACCAGGAACATGAGGAGCCTGAACCCAGAAGGTGCGTGAGCCTGAAGCCCGTCCCACCGCGCGGAGTGAGATCGCACTTCCTGCCGCGGCCATACTGTGGCATTCCGTCCCACGTGTGGTGTGGGATTTCTGTCAATCTGTTGCCGCCCTCGGAGCAAATGTGAGATGTCGGCGTCGGGCTGATCCGTCTGTGTTCCTCTTGGTTTTTTTTCCCCCGCCGCCGCAGACATCGATCAGCTGATCACCATCAACGGCATGGTGATCCGCACCTCGCAGCTGATCCCGGAGATGCAGGAGGCGTTCTTCCAGTGCCAGGTGTGCGCCTTCAGCGCCCGGGTGGAGGTGGACCGCGGGCGCATCGCCGAGCCGGCTGTGTGTCGCAACTGCAACAACGCTCACAGTCTGGCGCTCATTCACAACCGCTCGCTGTTCTCAGACAAGCAGATGGTGAGTTCGGCGGGACGGCGTGGTGCTAATTACGCGCCGCTAACGGCATCTGCCCCTTTATCCGCCTCCCTCGACGACAGGTCAAAATCCAGGAGTCTCCGGAGGACATGCCGGCCGGCCAGACGCCGCACACCACCTTCGTCTACGCGCACAACGACCTGGTGGATAAGGTCCAGCCGGGAGACCGCGTCAACATCACAGGCGAGCGCCGGACGCCCGGAACCGCTGTCGCCATCCCAGAAAAGGCGGCGCATTCACCGACGCTTCCCAAATGTCCCCCGCAGGCATCTACAGAGCCGTCCCCATGCGCGTGAGCCCCATCCAGAGCAACGTGAAGTCCGTCTACAAGACCCACATCGACGCCATCCACTTCCGCAAGACGGACGAGAAGCGCCTGCACGGCCTGGACCAGGAGGCGGAGCAGAAGCTGTTCACCGAGGACCGCGTGCAGGTGCTGAAGGAGCTGGCGGCCAAGCCGGACGTGTACGAGCGCCTCTCCTCGGCCCTGGCGCCGAGCATCTACGAGCACGAGGACATCAAAAAGGTGCGAGGGGAGCGCGCGGGCGCCAGCTGTTGGACGCGCCCGCGCCGTTTCGATAACCGTTCCTCTCTCGCTTTCAGGGTATTTTACTGCAGCTGTTCGGCGGCAGTCGGAAAGACTTCAGCCAGACCGGCCGCGGGCACTTCCGCGCCGAGGTCAACATCCTGCTGTGCGGAGACCCCGGACCAGCAAGTCCCAGCTGCTGCAGTACGTCTACAACCTGGTGCCGCGCGGGCAGTACACGTCCGGCAAAGGCTCCAGCGCCGTGGGTCTCACCGCCTACGTGATGAAGGACCCGGAGACCCGGCAGCTGGTCCTGCAGACGGGAGCGCTGGTGCTCAGCGACAACGGCATCTGCTGCATCGACGAGTTCGACAAGATGAGCGACAGCACGCGCTCCGTGCTGCACGAGGTCATGGAGCAGCAGACGCTCTCCATCGCCAAGGTTGGCCCGGCGGTCGCGGGGGAACGGGTCCGGAACCTGCGGCGATTCCCCTGAACCCCTGTGCTGTGTTTGTCCGCAGGCCGGAATCATCTGCCAGCTGAACGCTCGGACCGCCGTGCTGGCCGCCGCCAACCCGGTGGAGTCTCAGTGGAACCCGAAAAAAACCACCATTGAGAACATCCAGCTGCCCCACACGCTGCTGTCCAGGTGAACCCCTCGACGGGAACCTTCGCCACGCAGCAGCGGCTGGCGGCTAACGATTAGCTTCCGCCGACGCTCCCTCGGGAGCACGTTAGCTGTTAGCCAAACTAGCGTGTCTTTTTTTTCCAGATTCGACCTCATCTTCCTCATGCTGGACCCTCAGGACGAGGCGTACGACCGCCGGCTGGCCCACCACCTGGTGTCGCTGTACTACCAGAGCGAGGAGCAGATAGAGGAGGAGTTCCTGGACATGGCGGTGCTCCGGGACTACATCGCTTACGCGCGGACATACATCAACCCCAGGCTGAGCGAGGAAGCCAGCCAGGCTCTCATTGAGGTGAGGATTTAGTGCTTCCAAGCCCCCGATCACTGGTCTCTCCCCAGTTCTGACCGTGTGCGAACTGGTCCGCAGGCCTACGTGGACATGCGCAAGATCGGCAGCGGGCGGGGGATGGTGTCCGCCTACCCCCGGCAGCTGGAGTCTCTGATCCGCCTGGCGGAGGCCCACGCCAAGGTGCGCTTCTCCGAGAAGGTGGAGACCATCGACGTGGAGGAGGCCAAGAGGCTCCACCGAGAGGCCCTCAAACAGTCGGCCACCGACCCCAGAACGGGCTTTGTGGACATCTCCATCCTGACCACGGGTACGTGACGGCGTTGGGGTGGGGTTACGGCGGCGGCGGCCGGCGTTCTCGGCTTCATCGCGGGTGGTGTGATTGCAGGTATGAGCGCCACGGCCCGCAAGCGTAGGGAGGAGGCGGCCCAGGCCCTGAAGAAGCTGATCCAAGCCAGGGGCAAGACCCCCACCATGAAATACCAGCAGCTGCTGGATGACCTGAGGGGCCAGTCTGAAACCGTAACCATCTTATTTCTCATTGTAATAAAGCAACAATTGGAGTGATAGCGCTGATTTTGACGCCACTGCTCCCCCCCCCCCCCGTAGGCCATCACCAAGGAGCTGTTTGACGAGGCGCTGCGAGCCCTGGCCGACGAGGACTTCCTGACCGTCACCGGAAAGACCGTCCGTCTCCTCGCCTAAACAAACAAAACAACAAAAAAAAAACCCACTTATGTACAGTCTTAAATTTATTCCTCTTTCTTCTTTTCTCATCCTGTAAAATACGTTTGTACAATTCCGGCACTTTGTGTTGTGCTTCATTAGATGTTAAAAATGAACCCAGCTTTGGTTGTTTTGATCAAGTGAAACGATTTAAAAACTCTCGCCTGAAGTTTATTAGCTGTCAAAGCCCAGGTTGCGGTTTTTGATGACTTATTAATGTTGGAGAAGAAAATAAAAGTGTCCAAACACCAAAATGACGCTTGTTTCAGCCTGTTTTATATGTAAAATCTGTCCTGTCTGACGTGGTGGGACAATTCTCGACTTGGATCCCGAGTTTCACACGCAGCTAAGTGTTTTAACTCCATAACCTGGCAGAAATGCACCCGTATTTTAGGATTTCTCCACGCTTTGGATGCGCCCGGCTGTTTTTAGCAGCAAAAGCCGGCGGAGGGCTGCGCACCGCCGGACCCGTGCGGCGGCGAGCGGCCGTCGGAGGTGGGAGCGGGAGGCTGCAGTGCTGCGAGCCGCCGGGGTGGCGTTGCTGTCGGCTTTATCCTCTGTGATGTCACTGCTCTGTGTGCTTCTGGACTCGGCTGAAGAAGATGGCTACCTCCACAGGTCTGTGCGCTCTCTCACTAACACCCACAGCCGGGCCGACTGCGGGCGAGGCTCGCCTCGTCCTGCGCGCCCCGAACCACCGCTTCTTTTGACTTAACGTTCGCCGGGGGGTGGTTTATTCGGAGGGGATTGGGTTCGTTAAGGCTTCGATTAAGCCTCGCTCGTTCCCGGAGCCATCTATCGACTGGAGCTAATGTGTTGGTTAGCCTAGCCTAGCTTAAAGTGGCCCCCGTGAGTTAGCTAAAACCCACACAATGTCCCCTGGGCGTCACTAATCCCGCATCTACGCGTCTCTGGTGAATTCCGCAACCGATGTGCGGCGACGTGAAACGTTCCCGGGCGTGTGTGTCGCCGTTTCTGCGGGGATCGTAAACGCCAGGTGTTAGCTCATTTGGCGACCAGAATATTCCAGCGCCGAACCAGTCGGCTCGCCTTTCGACCGCTGTATTTAGCATTCCAGATGCTAACGTTATCCGGCGGTTTCCACGCACTTTCCACCACCGCCCTGCGGGAGCACAAGGGCGGGGATGGCGGGGCTCTTTATGGCCAACGGTAAACGGTCGCGCTCCCTTCGCCCGGTGCGTGTAAAGGAGAAAACCGTTGTGGTCACGCTTTGTTCCAGCAACTAGTCGGAGTCCATGTTGGTTAGCGCCGAGCAGGAAGCAGCTCCGCAGCTAGCGCGACATCAACTCTCTTCTTTGCATATTTCCGCCACGATACGCGGCTTTATTTATTTTTATTTCTTAAAAAAAAACGACCATCGCGGCGTTTGTGGCTCCGAGGCCAGTTTCCTCGGCCCGACTCCCGAGACGAAACTATTATTTTTCTGTTATCCGATTCGCGGGTCGAACCAGTCCGACCGCGTCGGAACCCCTCGGAGCTCTTTACAGCCACGCCACTGGTTCACCTGGTCCGACAATAAAGCGCCACACACGCGCATTCTTCACAGTGACGCGCGCATCCGCATGCAAAATGTAACATTGGACCGATTTAACGCTGAAGCGGGAGGATCCTTTTCCATTCGGCCACCTTTTAATTCCTGCCTGCGTGGACCTGTGTGCCAGCCAGCAGCTGCCGTGCACATGCACACGCACACGCATTCTGTGGGGACCCTGGCATCTGTCTGCAGCCCCCATCTCATCATAATTAAAGTTGCACGGCGGCAAAACGCGGCGCTGCGTTCGCGGGGAGCCGCGATTATGCAAGAGTGCGCGTGTGCGTGTGTGTGAAGATTCGTTTTCCAAGCAACCTGGTGCCGCGCAAGCGTCATTTCGGAGTTGCTCGAAAGAAGATGATGGCTTCTGACCCCCCCTCGGTGCTTAAGATGGAGGTGAAAGGAAATAATCGCGCCCCCTTGTGGCCGGCTGCGGGATAAATTAGGACTCATGAGATTTGACACTTCCTGCTGTGCAGGTGCACGTGCATGAATTCGATACCACGACCCCACTTCCTGGTTCTCCCCGGGGGAGACGGCGGCGTCCTGACGGTGGGCGGCGGTTTCACTCAATTACCCCACCCCTTCGTCCCCCCCGCCGCTGCAACCACAAGCGGTTAAATGCTGGTCAGCGGCGCCCTCCGCGCGGCCACGCCCCCCCCCCTCCCCCGTGGCGGTCACTACGCAGTCAGCTGTGACGGCGTCTGCTCCAGCCGCGGGGCCGTCCTCGCCGGCGTCTGAGGTGTTTGCCAGGAAGTGGCGCCCGTGTTGCGCAACAATCTGCCGAGTCATTCCTCCAGCCGACCCGCGCGCGCGGCCTTCGGGTTGTCTTCCTCCCCGGGTGGCGCCGCCTCCCACCTGCAGCAGCGCTCAGTCTCCTCCCACTTTTCCTCCTTCCAGTTAAAGTTCCGCGCAATTTTCGTTTGTTGGAGGAGCTGGAAGAGGGTCAGAAGGGCGAAGGCGACGGCACGGTCAGCTGGGGCCTGGAGGACGACTCCGACATGACTCTGACATGGTGGACGGGCATGATCTTCGGACCGCCACGCGTAAGAGCCCAGCACGCCGCCCCCACCCCCCCCTCCCCCATCACCCGCCTGACTCTGATTTGTGTTTGCAGACCAACTACGAGAACAGGATATACAGTCTGAAGTTGGAATGTGGACCCAAATACCCCGAAACAGCCCCGACGGTTAGATTTGTAACAAAGATTAACATGAACGGAATAAATAACTCCAACGGGATGGTGAGTGCCAGCAGCCTGTTCTCGGGGAGGGGCGGGGCGGGGGGGGAGGGGACGCCCAGTAACCCCTGTCTCTCTGTGTCCCGCAGGTGGATTCACGTAGCATACCGATCTTAGCGAAATGGCAGAGTTCTTATAGCATTAAATTTGTTCTTCAGGAGTTAAGGCGTCTAATGTTGGCCAAAGAAAACATGAAGCTTCCACAACCACCAGAAGGACAAAGCTACAGCACTTAGTCGTCATGGATTGTTCCGACCCTCTGTCTTAAACCTTACTCTCTTAGAAATATTGTGTAAAATCATCGAGAGGCTCACCTCGCACATCAACAATATTGTCTGCAAGCTCGAGATTGGACTTTCGTATTACATAGCTCATTTAAAAGTGACAGGAAATTAAAAAAAAAAAAAGAGGAAAGAACGAGAAGAGAAAAATGTCCCCGCAGTTCCGCACTGAATAGCTAGTTAAAGACTACGAGACCACAGTTATGCGCCTTTAATAAAGTTACTTTGACAAGTTACCTTGACGATGGCTTTTTATGTTCCGCTCGTTTCGGGGGGGGGGGGGGCACCGTCCCGGTCCAGAGGAGTGTTGTCACTAACCTTTAGCCCCCGTTTTTAGTTCTTAGTCCGGTTCAGGCGTTTAATCCAAGGATGCAGATGTCAGAACTGTGGCTGTAGTCGAACCCGTAGTGTCACCAGGCCAGCGCTTTCTTTTTTATATCTATGAATATAAATCTATATATCTGTATTTGAGACGATAGCAGTATGTTTCTGTTGTGCGGCTCTTTGATTGTGACAGACATCAAAGCCTGTTCTGTTCTGAAAGCCTCACTTTGACCATCCAGTGGAACCCACAGCTGTATGAACCTGTGACCTTCTGACATTAAATTCACTGTCTGCCAGACCCAACCAGAGCCCAGCCTCCGTATCTGACGGCGCCGGTTCCTTCCAGCCCGCTCGCCGTGTCCCGGGAGAGGAGCCGGCTGACGCGCCGGCTCGTGGGGGTGGGAGTTCTGACAGGAAACGCGCTAACGAAGCCACACTCGATCACATCGGGCCTTTTCGGAGCCGTTTTTAAGTGACTTGGTGGTGAAATCTGAGCACTTTTAAAGGGCTGTTTTAGTAAAAATTGTGTTTATATTACTGAAATAACCCATTCTTTTAAAAAAGGAATGATTAGCACATTCGATGAGGGTGCTTGAGTGTTTCCAGGAGCGGCCGTGTCCTCTAAAGTGCACGTGTGATGGAGAGTCTGAGCCTCAGCGACCTCGGTGAGCTTCTGGCTCCTCGTCGTTCTGCTGCAGAAGTCTGTCCTGCAGCCTGGCAACAGCCACGCGCTCCTTTTCTGACTAAAAACACACCCTGAGCGTGAATGAAGCCAAACTTGAAGCCTGGTTGCTCATCAGTAGCTGCAGTGACGCCTCCCGTGTGACGCCGGCTCTGTCCGCTAGAGGGCGCTGCTGCCCCGCGCAGGCCGGGCCGCGGCCCACTGAAGGGCCCTCATGTCTGGGAGGACATGATTTGTCTTGGAGGATAGTGCTGCTGAGACGCTTCCGGCCTCCATGAGGCCACCACAGGCCAGCTGTTCGCAGGTCACCACCCTTAAAGGCTAATTTCCCAGAATCCCCTGCACGCCGCTCCTGGGTTACACAGCAACTGTGGACCAACGCGGTGACATTTATGCTGAGATTTGCTCACGGACGCGGGCGTTTCTTGTTTAGTTTGGCAGGTGTGTACCAGGGACCAGTCGGACGGGTGCCGCCGTTCCCTCCCTCCCTCCCTCCGCCGCCGTCGCCCAGATTTAAAATCCGCCACCTGCCCCAGCCGAGGCGCGCCAGGTTATTTCACCGCTTCAGGGCCGATGGAATGAAGACGCTCTGGTCTAAGATGGGCAGGAATGCGGTGAGGAGGACAGATGTCCCGTCTGCCGGCAGACTGCTGGAACCAGGCCTCCGCTCCCAGAACCCTCACCTTCTGCCCCGGGGAGCCAAAAGGTCGCGACCTTTGCCCCTTGTCCCTGTAAAAAGCTTTGCCTTCAGTCGGCAGAGACTGTTTTTTTTTAATTCCTGAAAGACTTTGGTCACTTTATTTGCGTCCAGACGCGAAAGTGAGTGAGAAAAAGCAGCAGATGGCGGCGAAGTCGGCCGCTTCCTCCAAGTTTTTCCGTTTTTCCACGCAAACATAATCTTCACCCTGGCAGCGGAGGACCCGGAGAACTTGGCGGCCGGCGGCCATCGCGGGCTCAGCTTGTAGCCGGTCCGAGTCGCCGACGCCAGCTCCTCCGTCCAGATCCGTCGTGTCTCACCGAGATCTCGTCCTCAAAAATGAAAAACTGTTTGTAGCTTTGGCCGATTTGGAACGCCGAAGCGCCCGCTCCCGCCTCCCCTCAGGCGCTCTGGCGCTAAAATCTCGTGTTTACACGCGGCGCCGACGCGACATCGGGTTTCGGGCCTCGCGGTGACTCCAGTCATCGCTCCCATTTGGTCTCCGCTCAAGTGATGACTGGAAACCAAAACTAGGCTGAAATGTTTGTCCGTGCACGCCGTCGCCGCCCCGCCCCCCCCGTCCGCGAACAGCTGGAACGGTTAAAAGTTTAATCGCTTTAATTAAAATTTCTGAGCCATAAAATGAGCTGATGCTCACCTGCAGGGAGCTCAGTCAAACTCTAAATAATGCCTCTCCTCTGATAGGAAGTCACAGTCCAGGAGACCTCGTGGGGTCCCCTGCTGGCGCCGCCGTCGGCCATAGCGTCGACCACTGACATCATATAGAAGCGTTTGAGCGCTTTGTATCACATGTAGGAAGCAAATGTTTAACATTTCTGGCCTCTGAAGTGGCCTCATGTCATTGCAGTTGTGAGCGCTGCTCTCTGGCGCCCCCTACCGGGCCGTTCCCTGTATTGCCTGTCGATAGCGCCCTTGGAGAGAAGCACAAAAGTGATCTTAGCTGAGAAGAGTCGATGTCCTCAAGGGGTCAGGCGGATCCCGACCGCCGCAAAGTGTTGACACCAGGCTCACCAGCGAGGCCTGGCTGTCCCATGATGTCATCTCAGAGGTGTTGTCGACCTCGACGTGTTAAAACTACACGTTTAGTGTTTCAGCTGACTTCAGAGAGCCTGTAGGGTCCTTTTATACTCACACAGAGTGATCCAGTAATTAAAGAAATCATTTAAATGTGCTGTCAACAGCTCCATGCTGATGTGTGTGTGTGCGTGTGTGCGTGTGTGTGTGGAGGGGGAGTAATGTGTGTGAATGTGTGCAGCCTCTTTTTGGGTCAAAGTGACACAGAACAGGGTTTCTTGCAAGATGTTGCAAAAAAAAGCAGGAAGAGGAAAAAACCGTGTGTGTGTGTGTGTGTGTGTGTGTGTGTGTGTGTGTGTGTGTGTGTGTGTGTGTGTTCCCGACATACCAGGTTATTTATACAGAGTGAAAAATCTGCGTAGACTTTGCGTCTCTGCTCGGTGCGAACTATTAAATTACTGGTGGATGTTTTTAATTACTTCACATAAACGTTGGACCACAACCCTTCTCCAATGTTTGGGGTGTGTGTGTGTGTGTGTGTGTGTGTGTGTGTGTGTGTGTGTGCGGGGGGGGTCTGTAACGTCTCACATGTTTAGGGAAACACTGGTTTGTACTTAATCACGGTGGTCCCTGTGCGAGTCTACCGTTGGAAATGTGGCGAGCATTCCTCCTGCTGGCGCAAGGGGAGAGGAAATGGGTAATAAAAGGGGGGGTTTGGGGGGGGGGGCTTCAGCGGCTCTCTGGAGCCAGTGATGCTGGGATCCACTTAATTGCTCTTAAATGAAAAAGACTTTTTTGGCTCTCCGTCGGCCGCGTTTAAAGACGAATCGAGTGGAATCCTGCATGTGTGGCGGCCAAGCTCTGCTCCAGCAGCACCGGCTAATCCTCCTTTAGCGGAGCCACCGCTAATAAAGTCATTAATATTGCTAACGCAGATGCCTTCTGCTGGTGTGGGGACGTCTGCGGGGAAAGACGACACCGGGGCCAGATTCCCAACCTTCTTTTTAAAAAAAAAATCACAACTGTTGTTTTTTTTCTCTGGTTTATGATATTTGGAAGAACGGCGGAGAACTTTTCCCTCCCCACAGCTCCAGAAGAATTACAGAACTGGGAAGGAGTTCAGAAGCATGAGCGTTTTGAGTAGACAGCGTGGCGTCGGCTGCGCGGTAGTATCTGATTAGCATTATTAACCACAGCTCTGCACACGCAAATGGATTCATGGAGCCTCTTTTCCAATAACCAGCAGCTGCAGCTATAAAATAAACATGGTGGCAACAAGTGGAGTCGGACTCGTGTGCTTTTAATCACCGTTTTCCCGTCATTGGCCTGTTTTAATCTGCGTTCTGAGTGGGATGGCTGGGTGTGAAAATGCCTCTCGGCGAGCCGTTACGACCTGAAGTGGCTCGCTAGGCTGTCGCGTCCCATCAGCTGCTCCCTTTGTGCTCATTAATAGTTGAGAGAAGTGTGTCACATCCTGTTAGGCCGACCGCTGGTGTCCCCCCGGTCACCCCTCGGTGCCCGCTGCCCGCCGACGCCATTGTGGCATTGGGTGGGGGAGGGGATGGGAGCCGGGGCCCTGCAGGATGTGAGACAATTCTGGGAAGGAAGAGGAGGGAATCCTGGAGCCCACTCAGCCCGGTGTCTCTGACTTCTCGCCCATCCTCCTCTGAGGATTCACATTAGCATCTTCTCACCTCCCTAAACGATGGCGAAAGACTCTCCGGCATTTTCGCTGACTTCCCTCGAAAAAGTTTGGCCGGGAGCTTTATTCTGAAATCTGTAACCCTGTGAAAGGGCCCGCGGCTTTTATCTTCCTTTTCTTTAGCGAAGACCTCTATGCTAGCCTAAGTTTAGCCTGTGGAGACGCTTGTGGAAGCGTTTATCAAAGTTCTCTGTCTTGCCTCTCTCTTGTGAGCCCCGAGCTGGCGGCGACCCTCCCGGGTCCGTCCCCGAGCAGCGCCGGACCCCCGGGGAAACAGGGAAGACGAGTCCGCCGCACTGGGAAAAAAAACTCAGCAACGGGGGGAGCTGCCAAAGACAAACCTTTTAAGGTTCTTTCTCTCTGGCCACTTGAAAACGTGTCTCTCCCGACCGCAGGAGATGATGCACTGGATCGCGCTACAGACGAGCGGGGGAGCGAATAGATGTCCAAATATTTCCATGGCTCCTGTGGCCTTCTGCTCGCATAGTCCCGGTATGAGCTCATCGGCGTGCGGCTAGTTTGTGCTCTCTCAGCACTGTTCTTTCCCAGTCTGGGAGTATCGATGTCAGAGCTAACTAGGGCCTGACAAAGTCCTCTAAACCCCCCACCCACCCCCCCTTTGCCACTAGACTGGCTCCACTGGTATTGAGGGTAGAGGTTTTCATGAGAACGCGCACTGAGATCTGGAACGCTCAGCGGCGTGCGGCAGCTCGAGGAGCCTGGATGATGGTGCCGTTCATCATCGGCTGTAATAAAGTATGCACGCTCTGTGGGTTGTAATGTCTTTTAAGTCCTCGTCGCTTGCGCCATCCTTCTGAGCTGTTGTTTTCCTAAGCTCCCATCCAAAAGGACCCGTGGTGGGGACCCGCCGCCCCCCCGGCTCCTGCATTATTTTCTCAGAGACCTCAAAGAGCGCCTCTCTTGTGGCGTCTAACCGATAAATGAATCGACGTGAGGCGTATTCCCGACAATGCAAACAGTGGGAACGGAGCGGCCCGAAATAACTCCCGGGCAAGATGTGGAAGAGATTAAGAGGCAGGCGGTTTGGAAAGAGGAGCGGGGAGAAACGGGAGAGGTAAGAGGAGGTGAGGAGAGGAGGGAAAGTGAGTCGGCCGGGGGGGGGGGGGGGTGTCTGTGTGAAAGGGAACTCATAAAAGTCACATTTGTTGGTGATGCATGAGGAAGTGAGGCCGGCTTTGGCACATGTGTCTGCGGCGCTAAATTAACTGTTAACACAAATAATCAAAGTGCAGGGCCCATTGAGCGCTGGCGCCAGTGAAATGAGGGGGAGAGGCTGGCCCAGAGGCTGCGGCAGACTGGTGGCGAGCGAGCAGGTGGAGGTCCGCCGGGGGGGAGGGGGGGGGCCTCGACAGGATGGAAGTGCTTACAAAACAGGCCCACCGACGGGGAAACGCTGCCGCGCTCCTGCTTTCCCGCCATTGTGTGGAAGCGTGCTTCTCTTTTTAGAACTTTCTTTGTAAGTCCCGACATCTCCGAGCTCCCCCCCCTCCACACACGATGGCTGTGTCCAGTCCATCGTTATGGGCTTTACGTTAAGGGACTCCGAGGGTTGGCGATACTGTTTGTCCCCTGCAAGCTTGTTTGTTTTGGACCCTTTCCAGGCTGAACCGTTACGTCAGGGGCCAAACAACCAACAAACAGGCAAGCTAGCAGGAAGCCGGGGCCGCGCCAGGCCAAAGGCGAGCTGACACAGCGTAAAAGAGGCTTTTGTGTCGTGTTTGGATGCACTTTCAAGGTTTCCTTTTTCAATTCTTGCTGCTAGCTTCTTTTTCTGATGTCACGCCCGTTTAACGTCTCGCTCGGACCTCGGAGTGTGTTAGGATCGTGTGAAATGAGCTCCTCTGTTTTCCAGGTTGGTGCGGACCGACATTAGCACATTATTATGGGCTGGAGATGCGCGTGATTTGACGTCGGGTAAAAATTTCTGCGTCTTACTCGATCGGGGCCTCGCCTCTGCCAACCGATCGGACCAGAAGCTCCCGTTGCTCCAACGGTTGTTAGCGCTAATGCGGCTTCTCGCGGCTGCGCTAACGTCACTGTCAGAGCCGATCCCAGCGCTGATCTTCAGCTCCAGATCCCCCTCCCCCGCCAAAAAAAAAAACTTCCCCCTGTCACGTCTTGAGGGGAAAATAAATACAACAATTTGGAAAAAGTAATACCCCACAGCTTGGTGACATCAGCACAAAAGAAGCGTGGCCCCCGATGCTCTCCACTTCCCCGTCCAGCCCACAACTGGGCCCTAGACCGAGGTTGCCTGGCGCCACAGTCATCATGTGTCAGTCACTTGCAGAACTCACTGTTTTCCTTAGAGGATGAGCTAAGCTCCTCCTTTAGCCCTAACGATTTATTTTAGAGCCCAGAGACCCCCTTTTGGTGAAATCCCAGTTTATCTTGGCCATGTTGTTTCAATATGAACCAATCAGCTCAGCCACCAGTGGAATGTCCCCCGGGATCGGCCCCGCTTTCCCAACAGGCCCATTCATTGTGAGGACACAAGTTGAACATCTGGTTCGCGTTATCGCGCGCTGCGGCCGCTCTCATCGCCGACGCAGGGAGACCAAAGGGAAGCCGGTGCCGGCAGGAGTCGGACCGGGTACAAAGACAGATTTCAGTGAAGGAAAATAAAAACGTTTCCTCTGAAAACACCCGAGACGTTTAAACGACACCTCTCCTTTACAGGCCCGACTCCGGCGTTTTGGGATCAATATTAATGATCGGCAATTTTTAAGCTGATCGACACTTTAAGGGGCGTAGAGGCGTCACAGACGGCTGCTGGATTATGTATGTGCTGGATTCTTTGACAGCGCAGACAGGCGGTGTAATATTGATGAGAACGTGTCGTTTTCCAAAAAAAAAGCACTTAGCATCGCGACTTGGAAAATGTAGATTTCCTCCCCGAGGCTTTGGGAAAACTCAGATCCCGGACTCATCCTGGATTTATGCAAATCGCCACTTCTGTGGGCTGTAAAAGGCTGTTTTCTCATCCAAAAATAAAAATAAACGTCTCCAGTATTTAACGAAGAGGATTTCCTCTGACTGTGTCATCACACGTGCGTCGGGCCGTTTCGTGCTCCGACCTCCGAGTCTCTGGGGCTCCCAGAAGACTTTAATAATCCAGTAATTGGGCAGTGTGTTCCAAGTGTATCCAGATGTAACGTTGTGGGGGGTTTGTCCTCACACACAGACCCAGCAGGTGCACGTCTCAGGTGAGGCCTGCCTCTCCCGGTGTTTAATAACCCCCCCTCGGCTCCGTCTGCCTCTCTTTATCCTGGGCACCCTGCTGTGGCGTCATACCTGCAGGTTCCTGCCAAAATGTGGGCCGAATGAAGAGGAAGAGGCAGCAAATGTGCTCTCAGTGTCTCGCTAAGTAAGATTTAAGGTGACTTGTTTGGATTAGCGTGAAGCCTGATATGTTTTTAATGTGTTTGTAGCCTTTAGATGCTAACCTGCTATTATTTTTACAGCGTGCGTACATTTTTTTTACTTCACACCGCTGATATAGAAACAGCCTAGCTAACAGTGCTAACAGCCTAGCCAAACGCAACTATAAAAAAGACAGTGAAGGTCAGGACAGCGCGGACAAAGGAGGTAAAAGTGAAAACTATAAATTCCAGGGTTATTTTCATAACGCGCGTTTGCCCTCATGGTGATCTCCATCTGCACTTCCCGTGCGCCGATGCTCCTGATTCACGGCCAGATCCTCCGCCAGTGGCGTCACTCTGAAGCCCAAACACTGTGACCTGTGACCCCTGCGGGAGGTTTGGTTTACAGCCAGAGTTAACGGCGCTGATAGCGTGCTGAGAACCTGCACTTTTGATCCCGCCCAGGACTGCTTTACTGCCAGCGTTATCCAGTAGATCACATTAAAGTTCGTCTGTATTCCTGCAGATCGGCGGGACAGAACCGGTCTCATCTTTAATACCCTCATTAATGTTCTGTTGTTGATGTTATTCATCAGAGAGTGTGTCGTCATCAGCAGGTTTCGTAACCGGACCCGCAAGGACCTTTTGGTAATGATTTCACTACTAATTTAGTACAAGTCCTCAAACCTATAAAACATTATTTTAAATCATAGAAACAAACGTTCTAAGACTCTGAGTTAATATCGGCCAGCTGTCTTCATAAGCAGATGGACTTTTTTTGTCGTCACGCTGTCACCGGATGCTCCAAACACACAACTCTGGTCCTGTTTCCCAGCGAGATCAAAGCTCAGGATCAAAGAAGAGTCAGAAAATGGCCTCTTTGGTCCGGCTACAGCTGCTCACCAACTGTCGCTCTGCATCGCCCTTCGTGTGTTTCCACGTCCGATTGGTTGCTGAGCTCAAAGCTGCGTCCGCCCTCAAATCTACGCAGGGTTCGCCTGGATGTTCCGGACAGCAGCGCTAAGAAAGGTCGTCTCGCTCGGTGGAAACCAGGGCACGATTACAGCCGCACGAAAACGCCGTGATGGATCGGCCCTCTCAAAAACATTTCAATCCTCCTTAAGGAAAACAAGGGAATTAATGCAGTCGAAAATCAATATTCCGCGCTCCGCCCTGGGAAAATGGGGATTTGTAGCGGATTTGTGTAAAAGCGGCGCCGTGACCTTTGGAGTCCGACCGACGAGCATCTTATTATGGATGTAAAGGTCAGTAAAAGTCACACGGAGTCGCTGTGACAGAAGCAGTTTTGTGTCGACAACCAGGGTCGGCCAGAACCATAACGAGGCCGGAGCGCTTGTTTAGCGCCCGCGCGCTAGCTGCTCTCGTCCGGTCCCCGGCAAAAGGACGCCGTTGGACCCAGAGGAGGAGATCTGATTACGCATCCCAGCGGATGGAGGAACGACAGAAACAAACTCCCTCACACCTTTTCCCCTCGGGAGCTCCTTTGTCCCTGACGGGCGGACGCTTGGTTTCAATTCGCTTCTCCGGGATGGTTCTCGCCGCCTTAATTGAGACAGAAACCTCCGCCGTGCTCCCGGTGATGCGGCGCCGCGTCTGTCTTATTGATGTCCCCCCAAATATATATAAATATATAGACACGCCTCTGATTGGATGTCACCAACTTGAAATTGAGGCCATCACAGGTCGCTGTTATCAGACATATTGTCTTCAAAGGCTTTTTTAAACATGTGGGACTGTTGTTTTATGGATGAGCGTCCTTCTGGAAACAATTCCTTTGGAGAATATGAGCCGTTATAAATCACCGGAACCTCATTTGATGGACCGAGCGCCAGTGTGGTGAATTAAAGTGACAAATTGGTGCCTGGATTCTATCGTCTATGCGAGCTTGGCCAGCACGTCTGAGCTCCCAGACCGTGACAGGAGCTTCCTTGTTTCGGCCCGGACGGCTCCGCGTTCCCAAAACGGTTTCTTTTATGCTCGCGGTGAAGTAAAACGTGAACGATGGAGACGAGAGCAGCTCATTCCAGACCATTTCCTGAGGTCTTTAATGAGCTTTCTGACAGCAGAAGAGGACGTTTGAGTAAAGTCGTCCAAGAATGAAAATTCAATGACCATCGGCCGGTCTGGTTCTGCTCAGATTTAGTGCTGTTGCATCACTTCCTGTCTGTGGTTCACTTCCTGTCTTGGGTTTGCTGGTTAGTTGGAGGAGCTTTGACGCCTCCCTAAACGAAGGGAAAGGACTGTGGTCCACGGGAGAACCGGAGCACGTCTTCATTTTCCAGGGCTAACGTTTTTTTTCATCGTTTTTGTATTTGTCCTCCTGGAAAACGGTCGTCCGATTTTCTGGACGAACGCACATCAACATGAGCTGCGACGTCCGCGGGACCACGGGACGGATTTCATTGGTTTTCCAGATCCCATTTTTAAAGAAGAAGCTCCTCTTTGCCTCCGTCGTGTCGGATTTTGACTTTTGGAACTCTGGAAGTTTTTAACGGACTCGTTCATCCCTCCATCGGGCAGTTAGGAGATAATGAACTCGTTAGCATGTGGAGGCGCTTGATCCGGTAATGCAGATAGAATAGATTAGAAACTCAATTTTCCAAGCCATTCCGCTGCTGAATACCTGCTTCCTGACACCTTTGCCGCCGACCTTCGCCGCAGCCAAACAAAGAGCCAGTGTGTTTTTCACCGAACCTGATGGAACTCGTAAAGAGAGCGTAAACAAGGCCTTCGGATCAAACGATTCTTTGTGAGCAAGGAGCTAATAAGCTGTAAGTGTCCATTAAAACAGCTCGGCACTAACTGCCTCGTCCCAGACCCTTTTACCACCACATTTACTCCCCAATTAGCAGTATTCCTTGGAATGGCTGGCAGGGAATCTCACAAAGGTTCTCTGAAAAGAGAGAAGCCACAATTACACGCATTTTATTGAATTAGCATTGTGGAGCCTCGTGTCGCGCCCCCGGGAGGACCGGCGGTCCACAAGTCACCTGGGAGAGCTGCTCCGAGGCCGGGTCATAGCAGCCACCCCCCCCCCGGCCCTGAACCAGGCGCTGCTGCCGCTGCCGCTGACCCACAACAGGGCCGCCATTCACGCGCCCTGCGAGGAATGTCTTCTGCACCGTTGGGAGGTCGAACCGGAAGTTAGACGCGGTTTACAGGGAACAGACGGATGGGCCGCGCGTGGACAGGGTTTCCTTTGAAAAGCCATTCAAAGAAGCCTTTGACGCCGACCGCGTCAGCTGATAACAAGTCCTTTGACTGGTTCCCCCGCTGTCTAATGCGCCGCAACACCCAAACCGCTGACACGGCCGGAGGAAGCCGAAAATCCTGAAAAATACCCTTTTAATTCCACGTTCTGAAAGCTGCCTTTTTGAACACCAGGAGTGCTCTTAATGTCCTGGATCATGATTTGCACGCTGTGACATCATCGCTAGCGGCTAAGCAGAATATTAACGTGCTGGTTTTTTACATGTTGGCCAAACTTCAGGAAGCCACTTTTACATTGTTTTTGCTTTTATTACTCCGTCATTCTTGTAGGTATCAGTAGCTTCTGTCCTCATGAGTGACTCCTTTGATCCCTCCAGAACAGCGTGACTTCAACTACAATCAGTTTTAGCTCCTAAAGAGTCGTTGGTGGTTAATAGCAGCTGTGTGTGCGGATTTTAACCAACCTTTAACTAAAACTGCCACATTTTCGAGGGGCCAGTCAACGTAAAGGCGTTTTGCAGCTAAAGCTGGAAGCTTTTGGGTTTAAAGTTTGTGCCAGTTTTAATCCTCCGCTCAAAAATCTCTCGGTATTTCTGCGGTGTCACGCTGGCACCTCGGCTCAGACAATCCGACATCCTCCGCTGTCGCTGAGGGTTTTGGGTCAGAGAGGCGAGAACAAGTCGACTTTGCATAATGCAAAATAGGCCCTGGTGTAGGAAGACAGTCGGTATTTTTGGAAAGCTGCATTAAAAGCAGCCTGTTTTGCATTTTGGAGTATTTTCTAGCATAAACAGAGAGGCTGAGATTTAGAATTGGTGGTTTTTGTTTAGCTGTGATGCTAATTCTTAGATATTCTAATTTATTAATAATCTGTTGTATTATTCGTAGCAGAAGAGAAATCACCGAGCGCAATCGGCAGGTTTTCAGAAGAACTCGCCAGCCCTTCCGCGGCCAAAAAACCCCACCGCGACTTGTGCGTCATCGCATTACCAGGAGCGCCGCCAGTCTCAATTGTAGGGCAACGTAACGAGCGCGCTCGGCCATAATAACCAGTAATTGCAATGCTAATGGTCCAGCATATTTGTCCACAGCTCGGGATAGTTTTATCGTACCTCCTGCTGCTTTTTTGTTGCTTTCTTTCTGCGGATTCCATCTTATCGGGGAGCCTTTTTTGCTACGTTCCCACCAGCCTGAGAACTCTGCGGAGGCTGTGATTGCATTCATCTGTCAGCGGAACCACTATCATCAGCCCGCTCTCCGTTATTTGAGCAAAAATGATGAGGGAAACACTCGAGCGAGACTCGATTCCCGCCTAAACGTGCGATTTCTCCCTTTGCTGGAGTCCTTAAAAGACAAAGAGAGCTGCAGTCAGGTGTCAGGTTGGACGCAGCGCCGCGGCAACCTGTCGCGGGCGGCCCGTGGCGCGCTGAAACAGGGCCGGCCCGACGCGTGCCAGCTTGCGGTCGGATCTGCGAACGTGTGCTGCCGCTGGTAAAGAACTGGCGCAGTCAGGTTGGAAAGTTGAAAGGGTGAGGGAGGCGGCGGCATGGATAGACCTCCAGTGTTTATGGAGGGGAAGGAGGCCGCCCAGCTCGGGTTCTGTGGGGAACCGTGGCGCTGGTGGGCTGCCTGGGAAGGAGGAGGGCGGCGGGGAGACCAGCTTTCTAACCAGGAGACTGTAAGTCATTGTAGCCTGACTCCACTGGCTTTGGGTGGCAAAGATCATGAAGTCCTGGACATTCATCAACCTGCCGAGGAGGGCCGACTGCCTGGAGCCAGGGTCTGTTTTCCTCCCCCCCCCCCCCCCGCCACTTTTTTCCCCCTCTCTCTCTCTCTCTCGCTGCGTCAATGGGATCCAGCGCGACTGGGCCAGGGCAGCCGTCTCGGGCAGGCAGACCCGGGTCACTGCAAATAATCAGGCCCCTGACGCCTCGCCTCGTTACTGGCAGAGGGGAGGGGGGGACCGGGGGATCCCAGGGGACATTTGGGACAGGGGTCAGGCCGTAGGTCTGACTGCAGAGGTGAAAAGGTCGTCCCACGGGCATCCTTCCCGCAGCATGGCACAGCTCATGTTATTATGATTTACACTAAATATGGGGGGGGGTTTCAGGAGGAGGAGCAGCCAGGATCCTCTGAAGACGAGACCTCACCGGGGTCAGGACCTCATTTACCAGACCGCTCATCTGGACTGCCCCCTCCTGGTAGGATGCGGAGAACTGCCTCATTTCCAAGTGCACGAATTAGTGTTTGATTTGACGTGTGCAGCAGCTGAGCAGAGCCTGAAGATGTTTAATTCTAATTTAGCCGCGGCTCTCCGTTAGCATGGAGTCAAACGGGATTTTTCCTTGACCTTTCCTCGGAGGTGGCCCTAATGACGCAGTTTCCCGCTACGAACTCGCGCCGTCGCAAGGCTTTTAACGAGATGGCAGCTGAACCTGCTATCAGTCGACCTTACTTGCTTCGTTATTTCGGCCGCTCTCGTGGCCGTGGAAGGTCGCAGGAACACGGCCGACGTCTCCCAACATCTGATGGGAGGAGAGCACACGGAGCCAAGACACCAGTCTGGACGCGTCGCTCTGTAAGTCATCAATCTGACGACGTGGCCGCGGCGTTAATGGCGCTGAGTCAGAGCCCGAGCTGCGAGCATGGGAAACTGTAAGGCCAGGAATGTGTGGGGGAACCGCCGTCTGCCCCGACGCTGCTCCAGAGTCTGCTCTGTGTCCTCTCTGGGAGCTGCTTTGTTTATTAGGACTCCGGAAGGACTCGCTCTTAATCATCTTCTGTATTCATGTCTTCATTCGGGCCTTTACTGGTCACCATTACAATCTGCTGGTCACCAGAACGGCGTTGGAGCCACGCCGCAGCGTCCGAGCTGTCACCTATTTCCGCCTCATCCCTCCGGACGGGCGGATTCAGACGGTTGCTGCACGTATTCCCACTCTTCATCCCTTGTTATTCACCCCCCAACACACTTTTTTTTCTCCTCTACCCCCCTCCCCGTCCAAACCGCCTCCTCCGAGGTCCCACGGGAGCTCGGCAGTACAAATTTCCGTTTATACCAGTGGCCGGGGCTGACGACACCGCCGCTCTACCCCACAGATTGACGAGCCCTCAGATGCCGATTTACTGTACATGGCAGCCACTCTGGAGCCGCCGCACATCTGGAGTGGAGTACGCTCACTGAAAAACTGGAGCCAACCTTGGCCCAAACAAGTGTAGCAGAGCAGACCCGATGAAAGGCAGCCCCCCCCCACCTCCCCACACACACACACACACTCACACACGCCCCTCCTCCCTTCCTGAGTACACATCTCCCAAGCTATTGCAGAGACCTTGGAAGGTCTGGATTCTGTAAACAAAGAGCGAAGAGACAGAACGGAGCTAATGATGTGAGCCCGGTGAGAAAGTCTCATCCACACTTTATTATACGTGACACGTTCATCGGCCTCGCGTTTCCAGGAGATTTTGTTTTATTTGGCTTCAACGCCTGACTAAAAATAGGAAGAAAAAAAACAAAAAACCCCAAGAAACAATCATAACGCGCCTCGGACGTCGTGGATAGGTTCAGAAATGGAAGTGCCATCCAAAAACAACACAAGACAGCAAGCGGCTTCCTGTTTCGCAAGCCGGTGTTTCGCAATCCATCAACCCCAAGCACAGAAGCCGCCGTAGGATTTCAGAACATCGGTCATGTAAAGAGCTTTTGTAAAATCGGCTCCGCTTTCACGAGCCGCTTTTCCTCGGCTATCGTTACATTATATCCTCCCGTCTCAGCCCTTTAAAAAACGGCCTCTAAAGCTCTCAAGATGTGCTCGACATCCTGCCCGCGTGGCGCTCGGATCCCAGGCCGCGGAGACGGCGTCGGGGCTCTCTCCCCGGCTCTGAAAAGCCCGTCGCTGTGCGCAGGAGACAGTGCCGGCGCGTCTGCGAGTGTGTGCGGGGGTAAGAAGTGTCAAGGAATTCATTGTCTGTTCTCCACCTGTTATTATTCTGGTCCCAATCAACCTGCTAGCCAGTCTGGAGCCAGTGGCCATCTGGAAACACTGCTCTGTTTATAAACTTGGCAAGGATCAGCACTCCGGGGCTCTGACCTCCCACACAAATCTGGAAACAATTAGAGCAAGACAGTCTGGCTGATTACTGCGAAAAAGGGCCCAGCGTGGATCCCGGTGACGGCTGCAGGGATGCCAGAGCCTTGTTAGAGAAAACGCCGTGTCAGTGCTCCGTGAAAGCCCCCTCGCACTATTACCACTTTTATCACACTCGCTCCTTCACTACTGTTCTCCGGCTCCCCGCTCTCGCCCTTTTTCTTCTATTTCTTTTTTTTTTTTTTTTTATTCAGGCAGACAAATGGACCTCAGCCACCCACGCACATAAACAAACAGCATTTATTGATCTTTTTCGCCGCTGATGGAATGACTTGTACCGGGCTTTTATTTAAGGAAACGGGCTCCTATAACCCCCGTCCACATGTTGACTCACGCTCGTGAAAAGTGCCAGCCTAAATTTAGGAGTTTCCTTTAAAGACAATAAAAGGAACAAATATGGAGCTGGCCCATTTTTGGACCGCGTTCACTTAATTCACATGCTGTTGGGTGTTATGTGATTCTTTAATTATTAAAAAAAAATAATCAAATTAAATTCACAATTGAAATGGGAATAAAAGGAATGACTGGAATTAGAATTAGTTGATAAAATCCAGCTTCTGTGTTGAACCTGAAACCGCGCAGAGGTACAGTAATGCTAAGCTAAACGTTAATGGAGCGCATTTAATCGTTATTTAATTATTACTAATTTCAAATCCCAGGATTGGGCAGGGCTGCACCCCCCCACCCCTGACCGTAGAGCCTTCCCGACTTTATCTCTGGTTAGCGTCGGAGGAGCGTGACCCTGAGGTCGCTCCAGATCGCCATGGTATCGATTGCTCGTCTGCAGCGCCAACCTGCGTGAAACCCGATCCGGGCAATATTCTCGGAGCTGGAAGTCTTTAGTTTTCCATAACCTCACATCATCGAATCTGTTATCGCGACGTTTCATTAATAATAAATGGCAGAAAACTAATGAGTTGCCGGTTGAAATGCCCACGTGGCGCTGTTGTAAATGGGCGTGAGAACAGCGATCCAGGTCGGGCAGATTGATGAACAGCGCGTGATTCCTCTGTGAGAAAAGGTCTAATTCATCCCTCACATCAACACAGGCCCATAGATTATAAACACCCAGTCCCCATTGGTCACTGGCAAATACCAAAGCCATACATCAAGGGCTGAGAACCTGCACCGCTCCCGCCGTGGCGACGGCGTTTGGACGGCGTTTCCGCGTCATCAGCGCTTTCAAAGTGAGGAATTCCAAAGAAAGATTCTCCTCCGTCCGTTAACGAATCACGATGTTAAATAGCAAGACCTCAATTCATCCGGAAAAGACGGTGGGCGCGCGTCATCCATTAACAGGAACCTACGAAGCGGAACGACGCGAAAACAAATCTCCTCCGACAATAACAACAATTGGGAATAATAGCCGGGGCCATCGCTCTTCCTCCCCATTTCTCCTTCGTCTGCCTCCTCTTTCTCACACATTTGTTCTTTTACGAGGATTTATGGTATTCCGCCGCACAGGGCATGTGAATAAAGCAGAACGGGCTGCTTTTAATTAGCAAAGATTATAGGAAATGGGCCCAAAGCCCAATAGAACATTTCCAGCTGGAAGTCCATCATCTGTGCTTAGCAGGAGTGCGGCTCGGCAGCCGCTTTAAGAGGCGGAGGGGAGATTGAACGCAGACGCTACATTACAGGGTACTTCCCCCGTTTCTGTTTCAGCACTTATGATCCCGGCTAAAACTGCTATTATCCCAGTGGTGGAGGCAGGAATTCTAAAAGTACCTGGCAACTATAGCGACCCACAGATCAGCGGCCCGTGCACTCGGACTGGGTGAAATGTCCTAATCTATAAACTGGACCCTCCGGCTGGCCGTTTATTCACGATCCGGTCGGGCTCCTGCTGACGTCGTGCGTTTTAATCCTCAAAAGCTTTGCGGACGAAAACCTGGTGGAGTTATTGTGCTATGTGGGAAACATCGGATTCTTGGTAATGTGATTCACGCTCCTCTTCCAAACGAGGCAGGTGCGGGCCAGGAAGGCTCCAGGGGTGGACGATCAGTGTTTCTCGTGAGTCACCGAGGCTTTAATAGCATCACGTGGAAGTTCCAAAACAATTCCGTGAATCGCTGCCCTGTGTAATCCTCACTTCCTCCCTCCTCGCCATCGATTATTCCCACCAAACGCTTCCGTTATAATGAAACGCCACGCTGCTCCTGAGGAAATCACAGCCTGCTCGCTTCACGCTCGTGCTTGCGCATCAGCGTTGCTTGTTAGTTCTCTTTGATGATGCTCTTGTTTTGCCTTAAATGTGGAGCAGAAAACATGGAAGAGCGCGTGGTCCCTGGAGCGGGTGTATTTTTGAGGCGGCGGAGGAAGAGCCAGGGCAGCGTCCTTCCTGGTTTTCTACAGTTTCCTGTGCACACTGGAGGTTGATTCAGAGCAGAAGTTCACTCTTGATGCCAGAGCTGTCGTTAGGTCCAATAAAAACATGTCCTGTGGATGTAAGAACTGAACTCGTCACCTTCGGCTTGGGCTGAAAACGTGAAAAAGACATAAATAAATACTGTTCTTGGACGTCGTCGCCTAATTCTGACTCGGACATTTCAAACAGGCCACATTCGGCAGGTTCAAAGCGTTTCAGAAGAACAGGCGGAACAGAAACTAGGACCCGCTACGCAGCTTTTTCCAGCCCGCAGACGTGCGACCCGACCTGGCTCACTGGTTCCGCCATCGCCCTCCAGCTGTGTTGACCCTCCTGTTGTGGCAATCCTGGCTGCGCAATTTACAGAAGTAGGAAACTGCGCTGCGGTAGCTCTGCAGCAGAGTGGCCTCACAGCAGGAGGCCCTCTGGTTCGGCCAGGGACAGCGGGGGGGGGGGGGGTCCAAACACAAGGACAGAGAGATTGTTACTGTTGTGTCGAAGGCCAGGTTGTGTAAGATATAAAGGCACGGGCTAAAAAAGCTAATAATGGAGTCGAGCGTAGCTCGCTGCTCCATCTCCGCTCCACTCACACCTCCGCTCCCGACCCACACGCGCATCCATCACGGCCACCAGCGAACCACGCCACGTGCTGACCGTCCAAAACCATCATCCGCGGCTATAAGACGACAGAAGGCAAACACAGATGTGCATCGAGAACTTAAATCTTAGCATTTTGTCCTGAAACACAAACAATGTGCAGATTCAATCGGTATTTTATGGAGTAAATATAAAGGACACAGGTTTCTCCTTCTGGGCTTCTAAATCTGGAGTTGGGCCGTAACGGTTAATATTTAAGTTATATACGACCTAATGTGTAATGGAGGTTTTAATGGAATCAGCAGTGCTGCGGCTGCGGGGCCCCCGAGGATCCTTCATGTCAGCGCCACGGTTCTGAAACAATCTGAAGGAGGACCTTGACTGCTGGCGCTGGTTTTAGATTTCCAGGACCCTTCAGGCGTCAGGACGGACCGCTCGGCGTAACGGAAACAACAGACCGATTTGTCATTTCTCTGAGAAGTCATCTCATTTTTAGAAGCGATAACCACGCGGGTTGTCTCAGAAGACTCAAATAATCACAGCAGATGACTGTGAGTAATTTTTAATGAAAATCTTAATTGCTGTGAAACGCAACCTCACCTTCCAGTCAAATCCAAGCACACGAACGCACCTGAGTTGTGTTCAGGCGCTGCCTGCAGGTGATGATGCACTGCTGCCCTGCACCAGCTGGTGGCAACAGGGGCCTTACCTACGCAGGTAAGCTGCAGGTCTGGAGCTCGCTGCAGGCAGGATGACACAAAACTCAACCCTGCCAGTTTTCTGGTAAAACAGCTTCTTTGTTTCTGTTTTATTTCCGACCATGAGGTAATAAGCCTCATGACATTGACGCTGCTAGCGCCCATCTTGTCGGCCGTCTCGCTTTTTGCTTGACTTGCGGCCTGTTTGGACAGCAGCATCTTGCTCTGGGCCGAACTGACCGACACGTGCAGACGGCTGATTCGATTTGTCGAGCTGGCTGAAGCGTGGCGTCCGCCGTCGACCAGGAAAACCTACGCTGTTCCTCGGCGCGCTTGGCTGGACGAGCAGCTTTGTTTGACATCGGCGGCCTACAGAACTTTGACTGTTCAGCCTGAAAGGAATCGTTGTTCTAGTTCATCCATTAAATCCGGTACACTAAACCGTTACATCCGTTAATGCACCGTGTTTAACGAGTAAACCTCCGGGCTGCCCATCGCCGCTACATAACCTGGTTCCACCAAACCAGTGGTCAATGGGTGAGAGGTGGGACACCCTGGACAGGCCACTAGTCCATCACACACCATTCATTTCCACCCACACACCCTTCAGACTCCAGTCAACCCGGTTTTAAATTGCTTTGTAACTGGAGAAAACCCAGACTGGAGGAGAACATGCAAACCTCAGAGAGAAAGGACCCCCGAGAGCAAAACCCCTCCCTGCTCCGAAGCGCACGTGCAGCCAAACAGCAGCAAATTACATTTGAGAGAAGCAGGGAGGCACGAAGACGGGGACACGCGCGCTCGTTACGGGGTCACGTGATGGGATCCAGCAGAGCGTGCGGAGCAAAGCTGAGTGGAGATGCTGGGATCCTGCAGGTGGAGGTGGGTGGTGGACCCTCCCGGCTGGATATTCCTAAACAGGATCATCAGTCTCCACTCTGGAAGCTCACTCCTGTGTCAGCACCAGTCCTGCCTGGCAATATTCAGCACAGCGGTGCGGCAGCCGCCGTTTCAGTCCAGCAGGACTCACGCTAACGCAGGAAAATCATCGCTACAGTCAGAAAAGAAGAGAACGCCATTAGAAGGAAAGGGAATAGAGGGTTGAAACCTCATCCAGATGCATCCAGATGCTGAAGCCGGGGGTTTAAAGCCCATGAAAAGAGCCTCTTTTCCTGATTTCATTCTCATAACGGGTCACAAGTTCTTTAGAATAATAGCAAAGCTTGAATATGCTGGTGGAAAGCAGGTGGTTGATGGTGACTGGGAGCTGCTGAAGCGTGTGATCTTCCAGCAGCTCTACAGGCAGCACGTTTCTGCGTTTCCTCCCAACATGTTGGGACGGCGGCAACAAAAGACCGAAGAGCCTGGAATGCATCGAAAACACCTGTCTGGAACATTCCAAAGGTAAACAGGTTAGCAGGGATCATGGCTTTGGATCTGGGCTAAAGCTGCAGCCAATCTGACATCTTTAATCCCTTTCTATCACCGTACACTCGTGTAACATTGGGATTAATACTCTTTACTGTAAAACAGACAGACAGCAACACTAACTGTTTCCCTGTGTTTGTGCTGAGTCATTTAAAAGATAAATACATTTTCCTCTGCAGGTGTGAGCGGGACGTCCTTTATTATTCAGCAGTGAAGCCAACGGACGTCTTCCTCAGAATGGCTGCGCTGAAATATTCATAAGAGTGGAAGCATAACCAGCAGGTGAAGCCCATCTTTCGTTTTTCAGCCTTCAACCGCAGTTCATATACACACACACGCACACACGCACATGCACACGCACACACACACACCTTCTTGCTTGTTCTTTCTTAGACATAATGCATTTCTCAGCCCCTAAAACAACCTTAAAACCATTTCTTAACCCTAAAAACTCCTTTAAAGTTGTGAGAACCAACCAAAATGTCCTCACACTGCTAGTAGAAATGAGTGTTTTGGTACTCAGTATGTGGCAAATGCAAGAACACACACACATGCACAATCGCACACACAGACACACACACACACACACACACACAAGTGCCTGTTTGGGAAATCGATCCCACCCTTGTCCCGGAGCTAAGATCTCCAAACACTAGCTCTGAAAGTATTTACTAAAACAGTGGTGGCTCCTGGCTACGTGTTTTAACCTGCAGCCTGTGCTCAGATTCACAGCTCACCAGTGCAGGAATGCAGAGCTCCTCGGCTCGCTCGGGGTGGTGTCGTCGCTCCCAGCCTCGGTATGTCATTATGGCCGCCGCTGACACGTGCACGCATGCACTCGCACGCGCTGACGGATACGTGCACCTAAATGCTGCACAAACGGCTGCATCGCTGCAAATCTGGGGGGGTGAAAAGCAACATTTGCGCTGCTGTGGAATGTGGTTTGGTGCGAATAAATCATGCATCACAAAACACACACACACACACACACACACGCGGGGGCTGGAGAAGCTGGTGCATTGCTGCACCCCGAGTCCCTTAACACCTCTCCAATCCTCCCCAAAAGTCCTCCGCAGCATCGTGCCTCCATGACCAGCCCGCCGCCCAGTTGCTCTCACCCCTGTCACCATGACGACGTGACACCTCAAGCCGAACATCCGCATAGCTGCGGATTCCCGTCGTACAGGCGGGACCGGCCGACAGCTGCCCCAGGAACTGGTGAGTAAGCTGACAGCGCTGGAAGTGCCCTCATCCCTGGGCAACTGGGTCCTGGTCTTTTAGACCTGCGGGTCACAGAGTGTCAGAGCCCTGTAAATAACCTCACATCCTCCTGGTGGCCCCCTCTGTCAGGTATCCTGGAGCGGCCCTTAGATCCTTCTACAGCTGTGCGGTGGAGAACGTCCATGTTGTATTTATTGTATTTCTTATCTTATTTATATAGTTTGTCTTATTCTTTAGTAGGATTGACAATCAAACGAGTGAGCGCACACGTGCCCGGTGCATCAGGATGACACCTCTGAGAGACTACGCCGATCAATAGGATGAAAAGGCAAGCGGGAAGGAGCTGTGTTGCGCAACAGAAAGTGATTCCAATCAATTGGAGGCGAGCTCCTGCAGCTCCTATAGCATTAATGCACCCTGGCCTCGTCATAACTGCAGATGTTTCATAGTTCTAGAGCTTCTGAGAGCCTCCGTCAAGCTTCTCCGCGTGGTTTCACCCTGGAGCAACAAAGTGCTGACCTCCAGTTACCTGCAGTGACGCGCACGTGGCGTGTATAGTTCTGGAGGAGCGTGATGAAATGGAGTTCAACAAGCACCAGTAGGGTGAGATGGTGGAAGCGTGTGTACTGTCACGCGTGCTGCATCTCCCCTTTATTAGTTGGGATTAAAATGTGATGGTTCACCGCTGACATCAGTCAGATTAGTAGCACCTCTGCGCTGGCGCCCCGAGCCAGACGCCCATAAAGCCGGGACGATACGCTGGGCTCATGGGTCGGCGCCCCCGTTGGAGAAGCAGAGTATTGCACTGTTTGTTGTAGCAAAATAAACCGCGCAGCTAATGGCTGATTGCTTTGAGGAAGTAAGACAAATGGACGTTGGACAGGTGGGTAAATCCCTTCTTCGATATGTTTTTGTCTGCTTCATGACCCATTAATGACGTGTATTTCAGTGCTGTAGTTTCATTGTGTGACAGGACAGAACAAAGAGCAGTATTTCAATGTCAATCAGCTGTAAAGAAAGATGAAAGGAATGTTTTTACAGTTAAGGAAGCCGCATCAATGCAGCATTCATTTGTTCAGCCTCTCCAGGACCTTCTCCAGCAGCACGGGAGGACGCCGTTAGCTTTAGCGGGAGGCGACAGTTAAGATGGAATACAGACAAAAAAAAGAGAATCTGACACATCACACAAAAAGTGGCGCTGCTTCAAAGCCCATAAATGACATCAAAGCAACACAGATGCAAAGCAATCAAAGACCAGTGGAATCCTGCACTGATACATTAAATATAGGCTGCACTTAAAAAAAAAACTATACCCACAAGCGTCAGATCTTTCAGAATTTTAGAAGTGATCCTGCTTCAGATTCAGCTTTGTGTTTCTTTTCTGCTGTAGTTTGACATTTTTAAATATTAAAGCGACAGCGGTTGAGAACCAGCCCCACCGGCTCCCGAGCGCGGGCCACAACCAATAAATCTGTATCGCAAGTGCGAATATTTTTCCTTTAGGTAAATACTCGAGTCCTTCAGGTGTGTTTATCTGTTGCTGAAGATCAAATGTTGCGGGCTTTTTGTGAGGGATGAACTTTTAAACTCGGCCTTTGGGCGCCTGACTAAAGAACTTCCTGCTGTTTTCTTAGTTGCATTGAAAACAGAGTTCCTGAAAGCAGCCCTTTCACTCAGCCCTGGGCTATGATTATAAATTAAAAAAGAAAAAAGATAATGGAGATAATTGAAGACAGACCGCATCAGTGCAATCAGCTGATTCAGCTTTGAACCTAACGCATGTCACATTTGGACGGCATCAGTCATGAAGGTCGCCTTTGCTAATTTTCTGTCACGTTTCTCATCAAACAGCACCTTCATGCTCAGCGCTGTCACACAGATAAAGCTCGGACGACCCTTGAATAGAGCCATTTCTTATGTTTTTCAATTATATTCTGGTCAACAAAAGACTGCGGATAGAGTGAAGCTAATTGACAACTTCCTGTTTTCCAACAGATTCCAGGAGAACGCCCCCGCGGACTCATTTATGATTGCTTTCAAGCGTATTAATAAATAGATATTTATCTCAAATAACGTCAACAGCAAGAGGAGTTAATGAGCAGAGTTTTTAAAAAATTTAAATGTTAAATGACATCACTTGTGTCCCATGGGGGAGGGGGGGGGGGGGTATTGACGAACGAGTCTCTGGCAGCTCATGTTCAGTTCAAACTTCCCCCTCGTTTGTGCAGATGTTTCCCCGTCGTGCGGGTACACGTCTGGGGAGATGGACCGTGCCGCTAAGCTGTTCTGGCGCCGCCATGCTGGTGGATCTGCTGCTCGCTCAGGCAAGGAAAGCAGGGAGGGAGGGCGGATCATTTGACCCCCTCTGCCCCCTTACCCTCATACCTGAAGGTGAAATCTGAATTTCCCATCGCACACGGCCCATCTCTGAGGCAGGAACGCCGCGGCCCCGGGGGCCAGGCAGCGCCGCTGAGCGGCACACGGGGGGTCTCGACTCCTCCAGAAGAGTCTTTGCTGCATTTGCACGGTGATGACAGGAATCCCGCGACATGGCCAGACTTGCACGCCGCCCCTTCGCCGCGCTGTGGCTACAGGTGCCTCCGCGGCACAAACAGGGGAACAGCAGACGACCTCAAAATGCCATTTATAATTGAAAGGTTCCCTCTAAGATGAGGAACTAAGATTTAAATAAAACCGCTGCGCGCCCTGTGAATAACACATGAGTTTGGAGTGTGTGTTTAAAGGTTCTTTTCAGGGTGGGACACAAAAGAGACATTCCGTTGGGTTCTAATTGCTGTTTTCATGTATTATCCTGCACATTAGCCCTTCCACATTAGCATGGCAACCCCTCCTGTAATTTGGAGTTTTGAGTCCCGGGATTTTCCAGTTCCGCCATCGCGCCTTCAGGAGTGCAAGTCATGCTGGGCACATCTGGTTGGCCTTTCAGAGGAGGGTGGCGACCCGCCGACTTGTCCCGACAGCATCGACAGGTTCTCCTCGGTGGAAACACCTCACCTCAGCAGCGTCATGTCTGCTACCTGCACCTGCCACAGGCAAGTGTTTCTGCCCCACAAAGGCGTTGCTTCATGCTGGAGCAGGTCCTGGCCTGCTCCGTCCTTCCCTTCCTCCTCCTCCTCTCCTCCTCCCCCGACGTCCTCTTACTCAGCCGGGGCCTCGGCGCTCTGGCTGCCGTGGCCGGCGGTGAAGAACTGGACCTGCTGGGGTTCTTTCAAACGCGAGAGTTAACAAAGCCGGAGAAGTTGATTCATTTCCCAGTGCCGATAATCCTGTTTGCGAGCCAAATCTGAGCGAACCCATCTTCTGCGTGGTCGGTCCTCCCGGGAGATGCTGCAGCATTTCAGGACGTCCGTCCCCGAACCCAGAACCATACGAGACGCAGACGGAAGCCAAAACACGATCCCTCCGCACCCCTGACGTGCCCAAACAGATCTTATTTTGAATTCCTCCTCCTTTATCTCCATCTTCCTCTCCATCTGCTGCCAATTACATCATCAAACTGCTTCAGTTCCTGCCCCCCCCACCCCACGGGGGCGTGAACCCGGATTATCACAGCAGCATTTTCTGTCGCGTCGTCATAAATAAACACACGTTCGGGGACGCGTCTTCGCTCCCGCAGCTGTTTCCAGCCTGAAAGCCCGTTTCAGCGCTCGGGCTCAGCTGTGGGACCGAGCCTGGATCAATGGAGGAAAATTCCTTTCCGTAATGACACGCTCGGCGTGTTTTCGCCGCCTTGCGCGTCACCCCATTGCGTTTTCCGCTTTGAGTGATGAACAGGGACGCGAGTCAATGACATAAGTGCGTCTTCTCTATCCTGCCTCGGTTCCTGATGAATGTTGCTCCTTGTTTAACACCTCTGGGAAGCAGAAGGACCGAGGGCAGGTACACCTGCAGCTGCTGAACAAGTGTATCACCGTCTGGGCGCGCTGTCCCGGCTTGTCGGCCTTCTCGCCTGGAATGTGGCGGTGAGACAATCAGGTGCAGCAGGCGCGTGGCGTCTTGCTGCAGGCGGAGAGAACCTGCTCGGAGGGGCAGGACCTCCGGCCGCTGCTCGACACCCGACACTCCGAAACGCCACCCAGCAGGCGGGGCCGCCTCTTCCCCCCTGCGGCCATATCAGCAGATTAATCATGTAGGCTTGTTTGACGATCCCAGCGTGAGTCATGTAAAGGGTGGGGAGTTTTTTGGAATTTTTTTTCCGCTGCGCCCCGGGGGGGTAGAAAATTTCATTTCTATCAAGGAAAGGTCACGAGCGCTGATCCGGCTTCACAGGAAACGCACCGGCTGCGGTAATTGGATAACCTATCAGATTTGGGGGGCACGGCGATGTTTGGTCAGTGAATGGAAAATGGCGAGGAGCTCGTCGGGAGCGAATGGCGCCGCAGCATGAATCTTTTATTCGCCCGCTGCTGGAAAGCTCCAACGTACTGTCGCCGGACTTGTGTTGGCGAGCATGAAATGATGGAGCCGCTCCTGCCAGGTCGTCCATCTGACTCCCAGGGTTATGAGCTCTCGCAGCCCCCCCCCCCATCACCGTCAGATTTCGATTATCGGCGAGATAACAACAGTTCTCGTCTGCATTCTCTTGAGATGTTTGCGTAAAGCCGCACGAGTTTCCTCCTCTAGAGGGAAAATTATTCACCGAAACCCCAGGAAGGGTTCTGGGGGAGGGAAAAGAGCCGTCCCGGGTGCTTTTTTTTCCCCCCCAGAATGTGTGTGTTTTTGTTGTCTAAGTTTTCCTTGGTGGCAGCGAACAAAGCGTTCTACTGTGGAGTCGTTTCAGCAATCGCAGACACAGTGTCTGTACAGGGAGTTCCTGTCCCTGGCCCAAACCCACAGACCAACAGCAGCGAAGGACAAGGTCAAGCATGGCCTCTGCTTTCTCTTGGCATCGCGGCTTCACCTCAGCCTCACGTTGCGTCCCTCCAGCTTTCGTGTCTGTCAAGTGATTTCGCAGCCTCGGGATGAGGAACCGAGCGACCTCTGTGGCTTGTTTTCACAGTCGTGATTCATCAAAGCCAGTTTAAGCAGATCTAACCATCGCTACATTGTGAATGAGAGCTGCTAGCTTAGCTTAAAGACTTCAATCGGTGCAGCAAAGCCGCCCGATTTTACAGTTACACTATATTACAGCGCTTTTGTAAAGAAAGGTGTTCATCATAGCTGAACTACACGTTCAAACAAATGGAGGTTACATGAAAATGGAGGCAATTCTCAACAAAGATGCTACAGGCGACTCTGCCAAGCGAGAGAAATACCAGAATTGGCTGTAATTCTAATTGTTCACTGGTGTAATTAAAAAAAAACAACTGCCAGGAGCTCCATCTCAGCCCTGTTTGTGCAACATTTTTAGTAGGACTTCTGGTTGGCTAAAGGGAAGATTATCCCGTGATTATCAGGTCACGGAATTCCAGACCGCACCGCACGTGATAAGGGAAGCTCGGCGGTTGTCAAAGTTAAAAGCAGAGACACTCACCAATGAAAACAGCACGACTCTTATCAGATGGCGATGGACTTTGTAGACCCTCACTAATCTGGGCGCAGTCGCTTTGAAGAGGCTTTCGCTGTCGTTCTAACTCTGCCGCGTGTGATTTGTCACCTTGTTCTGGGTGGGAATCTAATTTTTTCCTTATGTTTATTAAAGAAAAAGAATTGATTCACGTTTTTTTTGGAGCGTTGTGCTCCGGCGCTGATCAAAGCAGACGGCCCATTTTTCACCTGTCCCGTATCTGCTGAATCTTGATCACAGCTCGTGCTGCGCAGTTCAATGAGCTTTTCCAAAGATGAAGAGCGAATTTCTCTACATTTGTCGAAGATTCCCCCGTAACTCACTGCGTCATGACTTCAGATGACGCACATAATTCTGAAGCGCGGCCGTTTCCCACGGTAACGCGCTCCAGAAACTCATCTTCGGCATTGTTTTCGCCTGTTACCGCTCATCATGTGGCATCTGACCTTTGACCTTTGACCATGACATCACCTGTACCTCTGTGGGAGTCCTCCATCGCTCACCGGCAGGTAAGCGACCACTTCAGGTACCTTCTATCGATACGGGAATCTAAAGCTCTACAAGCGTAGTCTAAGTGTTCAGGGAACTGGTTCCTGCTTCGGGGTGGAGGAGCTACGCTGGTTTCCTGAATGGGGCTCTGTGACCGGTCTCCCAGTAGATGGTTCTGGGAACTGTGGAGCGGTTCCTCTGGTGTGAAAGGAGCTCTGGGACTGAGACGCGCTGCTTCCCACGACACCTTCGCCTCTTCCGCCGCTCTGAATTATCCGACGCAAATAGAATTTGTGAAAGTCCTGGTTCGCCCGGCTCGTCTTTGATGCGGCGCCCCGCTGAGACCAAAGCACAACAGGCCTGGACGTCCAGATAACGCCGCAATCACAGGCCATTACTGGCCGGGGCCGTTGTTTGTTTTAGCGAGCCGTGCCCCTGTGGGCAGCCCCCACCAGCCCCCACCTTCCCCCCGGGAGGATCCAGGTGAGCGAGAGTGGCTTCGGACCGCTCCGCTGCGCCCGCGCCGCCGTGACACCGTGGTCAGGGATCCTGGGCGAGCTGTAATCACCTCGGCCTGACAGGCGCGGCGAGGGAGATGCCTTCAAGTAAACACAGTCCAGATTCTGGCCTAGCTCACTTCAAAGCTGGAACATGCTGATAACAAAGCAGACCCGGGAGACCCCCCTTTCCTCTCCCGCCGAGAGAGGCCGGCGCTCACGGAGGGCGGTGGGGTGGGGGTGGGGGTGGGGGGGTGATATTGGCGTTGCTGTGCGAGAGAGAGGAGAGGTGTGAAGTGGCCTTTGACAGCGCAGCACCTGCCGCGTCTTCGCCGCCGGCAGCTCCTCGCCATTTGTCCCAGCTGACCTGTTAGCTCAGAGCGGGAGATTGGAGTGCGGGGGGGGGGTTTAACCGGGAGGCATGTGGATTGGGAGGGGGGCTGGGTGGCGAAGTGCGTGTGGAGGGCACTGCTGTGTGATCAGACACACCTTCTGTCGTCCCGGTGGAACATTCCAGCTGTCTGTGGCGACCGACGCGGCCGCGGAGGGACGACGCGGCGTCGTTGATCCGGAACGCCGCTTCAGTCCTAGTCTGCCGCTAAAGCTAAAAACGATTAGCATGGCAGGATCCGAACACTGACGGCACCTTTGAAGTCCGGCCTTATCACACATCAGCGGGTTTGTTATCAGCGGATTTCTCCAGGACGTGTGGCACAGCTGGGTCAGGACCCCCGCCATCAGCCCGGCGGAAGGGAGGCAGCCCGGCGGGTCCCTGAAAACACTCCGAGGCTGCGGTGAAGGCAGCAGGAATGCTCCAGTGACAGCAGATATTTATGGGAGGGGGGGGGAGACAGCGACTGCTAGCTCGGAAAGACAAACACTCTTTTTTCACGGGGGAAGGGGGTCACAAAGGGGAGGGATTATAACGCCCGAGCCTCTTTATGAGGCTCCGAATTGAGGAATATCGCTCTGGAAAACGGCACCTTTCACATTAAAAGGGAGAATTCCTGGAGGACTTTTCTCTCCCTCTCTCAGGACAGTTTAGTTGGACGCTGTTGGAAGCAGAACTGTCTCCAATCTGTTCCAGCGATCAGTCGAATCTGGTTAGCGCCAAAAAAAGTCTTCGTTTATCGAGCGGCGACGCCCTGAAACCAGTCTGTGCAGATGGCGTTTCCCTTCCAACGGAAATGCGAGCGTCCCCGTCCTCCATTCATCCATCAGAACCGAAGAAGGATTCGGTAGATGAATGGTTGTGAATCTGTTATTTAGGCTGCTCAAACCCACAAAAAGAAAGCGTGAAACAGGCTCAGAAGATGATTTGGTCTTGGATTTCATGCACGCATGTGACAGGTCATGAGCCGCCACACGCTGGGATTACTGGGAGCAGCCATAAATATCCCATTATTGGCATTTTGATGCTCACACAAAGTTGAATTTTGTTGATGGGGAACCTGATTAAAACAACGTTTATGCTATGCTAATACTCGCCGGAGCTCTGGTTCACGTTCCTCTGGGCAGAAGGGAACAGTCCCCGCGGAGCGCCGCCGCCGTCCTGTAGGTGGCGCTGTACTTCCTGTTGTGTGTTGCACATGTCCCACAGGTGTAGCTCTGATTCATCATTTGTACCGACACGTTCTGAGATTCTTGCAGGGCTCCAAAGAGGAGCCTCTCTGGAGGTTCACGTCCTGTTGGGGCTTGTCGGCGAGTACAATACCTGCAGTCTGAATAATGTGGCCGGGAGCTAGTTTATTCAAGCACCTTTTGTTTGTGCTCCACACTCACCTTTTTCCTTGACTGGCAATGATCAGATAACCATGAGACGGAAAGGTGTGTGTGTGTTTTGGTGGGGGGGGGGGACTCGAAATGGTGCTGATGTTCCTGCCTGCTGCTGACTCGCTACAGAATTTGTCTGACTGCTTCTTGCAGACAGATTTTATGGTGCGTCTGCATCCAGAAATGCCCTCAGGACCACATATCTGGATCCCAGGAGGTCGGATGCGATGCCGAACTGTAGGGCCAGCCTGTCTCAGGCCCCCGGAGTATTCTGTTTCACTATTTAGCCACAAGTTTAGAGAGGTCAGGCAGTGATGTGTGTCCTGGAACAGCTGCTCTTTGATGTCGCTACCTGGAGCTCAACACGCAGACGCGGATTCTGGCGACAGACGCGCAGCCCGGATGCGGCGTGTCGGGGACTGTGCTGTCCTGCGCCTTCACTCGCTTCAGTCGCTGTGGCAAAAATGTTCTTTTATGCTGTGACTCAATAAAGGAATCGCCCAGTTGGCCTGTTTTAAGCGACGGAGCCAGTTTGTACGGCGCCATCGACCTGTGGGCTCATTTTCTGGGGGGATCGTCATAACAGCCAGAAACTTGGTGGGAACATCTTTTTCCATATTAAAAGAAATATACAGCAAAAAGTTCCAGGACACATTTAGACACGATTCTTTGATTTTTTTTTATTTTTTTTTGTCGCTAACTGCTAACTAGCATAAAAACTGTGCCTAAAAATAGAAATTAACATGGGAACTTTCTCCTACCAACAACACGTGGAACATCTAGTCTCCCTCCACGTCTGCGTCATAACACGAGACCTCATCAAGAACCGAGAACACGCCGCCGCCGCCGCCGCCGCCGCCGCCGCCTCTGCTGTCACATTAAAGCACCGTTCTGAGGGCTTAAATTCGGCTTCTCCCTCGTGTCACCTCGTCAGCTGATCCATGGGAGAACGTCACGCTGCGTTTCAAATGAGGCCGCACAATTAAAAAAATCCATCCTGAGTTCAGAGTTGTTGTTCTGCCTTTCAGAATCCGGTGCGTTCTGCTCTGTTGTGATGGGAAACTGGTGGGATGGATCAATACCGCTGCTCAGAAACCTTTGGAAAGAGCATAAAATTGCTTTTACAATCAGTGGCCGGTCCTGAAGACGAGCCTCTGCCGCCCACCAGATCTCCAAGAACCATCTCCGCTGAGTTTCCTCTTGGTTTGGAAACCGAGCTGGTTGCGAAAGAACCCACAAAGGAGCCGTATCGTGTTTCGTGTTGTCTGACTAAACGAATGAAACAATAATATTTAATGCTCTTTCCAAAACTGTTCTTCCTGTAATGAATTTTTGAAAATAATCGCTTTGTGTGATTGCGTAGATGCTGAGGAAGTGAATGGTGGGCTGCTGGCAGACTCATTCCAACAAGAATGAACCTTAAATGTTTTTCTTTCTTCTTCTGAGGCTCCCGCGCCGGCACAATAACAAAGCCCACAAAAACCCCATCTTTCCTTCGTGATTGCGCAGTTCTTCGTTCTTCTGAAGCCGGGCGACTTCAAAGCTTTTCAAAGATGCAGCTTCTGCTGTTGTGAATTTTTCATCAAATTTGATTCTATATTAGAACTTCTCCGATCAAAATCACTGCTGCTGCTGCAGGACCAAGGCGCAGATCTGCCCTTTGACCTTTCATCTGTCCTACACTCCTGAGCAACGTGAAGCATCGGCCCTGAGCTGCCACCTTCCCTTGTTTAGGCTCCTTCTACTGCTGCTACCGACACCCCCGTGCACCGGATTATTCATTTATTAATTATTGTTTTGTATCATGCACATACAATGTCGACACCCACACGTGGGGGTGCTGCCAGTATGGCTCTAAATATATCCCCACTCTTTGAAAATCCTTCAATCTGAAATTCTTCGGCTCGTGAAGGTAAAGCCAAGTCGCCGGGATTCGTCCCTGCCTCATCGTGCAGCTATTCAGACGTGATCGGGAGGGGGTTGGGGGTGGGGGGGGGGTGGGCGGGTCGAAGTGGTGCTGATCAGTCTCAAGCCTTGAGGGATCCTCGGGGGAAGTAGTGTGACAACACAACAGGTCCCGACACCGGGCCCTGAGGAGTTCACCGTCGGCTGAATCAGCATGGGGGGGGGGGGCGGTAATATCGCAGCTTTTCACATCCAAATTGGATGATCAACTGTGTCAGAATCTTCTCTCAGGGCTTAAATGATTTAAAGAAAAACAATGACAAAAACAGCTAATTTGCTGCATCGACTTTTCAAAGCGCAGCAGCATTCTCAGATTAGAAGCAGCCCCCCCACCCCCCGGTCCTGTAGTTCAGAGGCTTTCGCACCAATTTGCAAAAACCTTTGAGAGCGTTCTTGTCGGCGTCTTTGATAAGCGGCATCTGCGCAGCGTCAACCTGTCGGGAGAACTCAGCGAATGAAGCCGGATCAGAACCCTTTTCCTCATGCGCGCATCAAATCTCACCCCCACCCCCCCCCCCCCCACCCCACCCCCAAATTTAGCTGCATCCTTGTATTTTGGTGAACACTTCCTTTGATCTGATGGCCTCCCACTGCTTTTAAGGATTCCAAGTCCTTATTGGGTCCGTATTGACAGAGGTCAAACGTAGCGAGCTCAGATCCGAGGCTCCATTTTAAGGCCGATAATATTGTCAGGTGACGTCTGCTGACACCATCGGAGGGAATTTTGGAGATGTTGTTCAGCGACCCTGTTTGTTGTTCAACCCGCAAGTGGAAGATATGAGAAAATGAGCTCTGCAGGCAGCGGTTTCAGCCCGCTAGCGAGATAGAAAAACGCCTGCACGTTTGCTCAATCTGAACTGTGGACCTCAGATAACAGATCGAGCGCGTCGGTTTCCTCCCTCGAGCCCGCTCGGAGGCTGTCCGTCCTTCTGCCGGCCGTCGGGACAGGAAGGCCACAAAGGGCCACGAAGGGCCACGAAGGGCCACGTTGTGCGCGGAGACGGCGCTGCTGTGATCATGGGATTTATTAAGGAGAAAATACAATCAAGTCAGTAGGATCACAGGATCTGGGAGGATCTTCTGACCTCTGCTCCCATCGGCGGGACGGCAGCAGAAAGAGTCCACACCGTTATCGATTAAGAAAACACTGGCCCGTCTGTCTCCGCTGGACTCTCGACGGCTTCAATCGTCTGTGACCTGAGTGCGGGGACGCGCGCCTGACTCACTTATCTTGTTTAGTTTATGCAAACATACTGTTTTAACCCTTTCCTGTTAATGAGATAAAGGCGCGAAGAGGAACTTCAGCAACATCGAGCGTCCCCAGAGATTCAATTAAGCTTCCCCAAAGTGTGCGAATGGAATGGATCCACAAATAAAGCAAACGATGCCACACGATGAAGCATCTTAATTGATGGAAGCGAGACGCTGCCCGGTTATTTGAGGAGAAGAGCCAAGTGGAAGAGAAGGTTCTTGACAAGACAGCGTTCCTCCGGGCGATCGGTCTGAAGGGGAATGCACAATCACCTCCTTTCTGATACGACGGGCTTAGCGAGGAAGGCTGGGATCAGGAGGGGGGTGGGGGGGGGCAGCCAGTCTTAGACGACACCTTTAACCATGTTTGTTCCACTTGATGCTCATAAAAGAATCACACTCCCCGAGTGACCGTAAAATCAGCAGGTTTCTGGAAGCCCAGATGTCTTCTGAGACCATGTTGGTCATTGTGTGTCCCCCCACCCCCACCCCCGCCCCCACCCCAAACACATCCAGAGCGGGGACAAGGGATGTGTTTCACAGTTGGAAATCAAGAGAAAGATGAAAGAAAGACGGGACGGCTGAGGATTATTCCGAGTGTCCGACACGTTTCCTCACCTCGTTTTCCCTCCTAAGTGAACGGATCAGCACAATATTGAGACACCTACCAGCTAAACACCTTTCAGCTTGAGCGATCCGCTGCCAGATATTACAACAGCTTGAGGGTCTATTAAGGCCCAGGAAGTGTTAGTTTTTGCTTTACTTGCTTTTTGCATCTCGCCACAGTGCCGCCGTTAACAGCCGTCCCCTCGCACATTCTTCAACTCCTGCTCTAATAAGCATAAGCGTTAAAACAAATGACTTCCTTCTCCTCCTCCTCTCGCCGCCATCGCGCCGGCGGAATCAGACATCTGTGTCGGAGGGGAGAGTGTTTAGCTAACTGCTGCTATCTGCAGAATCTGCCATGCGGTTAATTGTTGTGCTAAAAAGGAAAATCCGGCAAGATTATTAAGCTAATTGGCTTTGTGCATTTGTTTTGTTCCTCCTCCGACACCAGCGTGATAACGCGCTGTCAATGGGAGGAGAGAGAGGGAATCAAACAGAAAGCCCTCTTATTTATGAGGCGGCCTCGTCCTCTCAGCCGCGCTGTCGATGGCACTTGATTTCGCTGGGGGAAGATGATCCGACTAAGACGCTTCTCCACCTTCCTGGTTGCACCTGCGCCGCTGAAGCTGCGGAGCACCTGGAATAACTGGAGGATGACTCACGCTGGGGAAAAAACCTACCTACAGGCGCGTCTGGCCCTCCTCGCGGCATGAAGAAACAAGTTTGTCAGATGACATCTATGAGGTCAGCAGCTCGGGGTGGGGGGGTGTTAATCGCTAATGGCATCAACATGTAACCAGAAAGAGACCCGGTTCCTCTCGGCTGGACCGGCTCAAACCGAACACAAGCCTCTGCAACACGGGCCCTCAAAGGGTGTAGCAAGTGAGTGCAGATCAATATAGGCGGTAGGTGTTAGATTTCGTGATTGTTTGATGTCTGGACAGGTTGACGGAGAACAGGTCCAGGCCTGATTCAGGGCTGAGTCACCTCCGCGCTCCTTTTCCCCCTCAACTCCAGTGAGTCCAAACATGTGAGGGAGAGCACAACTTCTACAAAACGCCACTTTATTCTTTAAAAAAAAAAAAGAAAAAAAAAGTGTCGCCATGATATCAAAAGGTCATTCGGGATGGCAGTTTTCACCGCTGATATACAATCATCTCAGTCACGCGTACATTCAGTATTAACATAGAAAAGCAAACAAGTGGATTATTGCTGAGTAGAGCGGAGGCACTTGAGAAAGGTCGCTTTGCTGTCTGAGTGCTGGCAAACAGTTCCCAAAAACTGTGCAAAAGTTGGAGCAATCGCCCCCTAAAAGGCTTGAGTTGCGCCTCTTTCGCGAGGAACAATGGCTTCCGGATTCCTTAGTCAGTCATAATTCTTTGGTGTTTGTGTGGTTCATGATTAAAAAAAAAACAACAACACCAAGACTGCACGAAACACTGGTACAAATACTGCAGATATATAGGAATAAATGGGGAAGCGTATAAAACAATGCAGACATGCAGGGAAAGTGCATGAGCAGCACAGGCAGGTGGATACATGGTAGGAGACGCTCGGCGGCGCTGATTGCAATCACAGAGGCGCCGCTTGAGACGAGAAGCGCGCCGGCTACTGAAATGAAATGGTCCTCTCCTGGATGCGCCTCTGCTAAAAATAACAACAAAGTCTCGGGAATGAAACCCTTGATATGATTCCCTGACAGTTCTCCTGGGTTCGGGAAAATAAAAAAAGGAAATCAAAAAAAGGAAAAACGCCCCGGGGGGGCTTCGGACCACCCCCCCCCCCCCCTTCTCCTCCGCCACCTCGTCTCTGCTGGTGGAAACGTATCCCAGTTCAGTGTGCTACACAACAACCAGATTCCTCATGCTTGTGCAGAAGAGACATCCTGGAGAAGGTTTTGGAGCAGTTCTTGCATTGGTATTTTTTCACATCCGAGTGGGTCTGTAGGTGAGCCCTGAGGTTGGACCTGTCTGCGAACGCCCTGTTGCAGTGGGGGCAGGAGAACGGCTTCTCTCCTGTGGAAGGAGGGGGGGGGGGGAGAAAGTAGACCTTGTCAGAGATATTGCACACACAGATTTGAACAGAAACGATCTGGGGGCCTGTTATGAACCCTCCGTTTCACTGATACGTTTAATCAAAAAGTCAGATTTCTCTCTCCAAGCCATCAGGCCAAACACTCCACCAGGACGAAGGTTTATAATAACAACAATATCAGCACAGCACAAGCTGGAATCGAGCTGTAAATGCTGTTTGGAGCCAGAACACACGAATCACTCTGTGCCCGCACGCACGAGGCCCCTCATGACACTGACCTGTGTGCGTCCTGATGTGTCCCTGGAGCAGCCACGGTCTGGAAAAAGCTTTGCCGCATATTTTGCAAACGCAAGGCAGCGTGTGAGTCCTGATGTGCATTTTGAGAGCTCCCAGGCTCACGTATTCCTTCTCGCAGTATTTGCAGCTGAACGACTTCCTCGCCTGCGCGTCGCAGTGCAACTGTTTATGCTTGAGCAGTCCGGAGTATGTGGAGTAGGACTTGCTGCACAGGCTGCACTGGAACTTCTCCGCCTCCGCGCCGTGAGGGTCCGTCAGCTTGGGCAGCATCTGCTCGTCCTCATCGCTCCGCGGACTTTCGGAGCCGCTGTGGTCTTTGGACGAGGTGTCCGAGAGCGACGAGGGGTATCCGGAGATGGGCGAGAGGTCACTGGGGAGCGGGGACAGCGGCAGGCTGCTGGTCGTCCACACCGTGATGGGGCTGTAAGCAGCCGGGCTCAGGATCTCCGGCTGGGGGATGACGGGCAGAGGGAGGCCCCTGTAGATGTGCGGCGTGAAGAACACTGAAAACATGGAGGGGAGAGGAGAAATGAACCTGCTGGTCGCCCGCTGCCTGTCGGAGCGGAAAGTTTGAATAAAAGTTTGAAAAGTTTACCTGTGGGGCTCTCCAGCTCGCTGTAATTTGGCTTCTTGGCTGAGTTTATGTGTTTCTTGACCAGAAAAGAGCGTGGCATCTTGGAAACTGAGCGAAAAAAAGTTTTGAGCAACTTTTCCTCCGCCCCCCCAAAAAATAAATCTCAATTTGTGGGAAAATACAACAAGCGTTAGTTTATGTGAAATCCTTGTAGGTCCGGTGGAGAGTCATGGTCCGGCCCTGCGCTCTAGGAAAACTGCTCTGAGTAGCTGTAAAGAGCTGTAAATAGTCCCTATCAGGTGCATGGGAGGAGCCACCCGCTTCCATCTACATATTCTGGAAGCACAAACCAATTACAACCCGCTCCCGACACGGAGAGATTCGCGTACGAGGGCGCACAACCCCCTCTAGGGGCTGGGTTGGGGCCATTTACTCCAGTTTGACAGGTGTTTTGCGCGCGTTCGTGATCCAGCAGCGTGACTCTGCACAAAAAATAAAAAATAAAATAAATAAATACGCAGATTAAAAGCGCAAACCCAGACAGAACGACCGGGGGAGGTCTATATTTATCATGTCCCTTCTACTGTAATCAGCAGAGAGGGCGCGCACGGTGACACCGCGCGGGATCAGCGGGACCTGATCACCCCGCACAGGTGACATTTCCCAGCGCCTTCCCACCAACAGCAGCCAGGGTAATTAAGGTCATAATGACGTTAACTGGGGGGGTTTACGACACAGGGGCGGTTTTTAATACCTACAAAATTTAATGAACAGGCAACGCACGAGTCTGGTTCACCCACATCTCGGCGCGTGCGGAGGAGGCTGCGCCAACAAAGAGGGCTTCCTCCCTGGAATGGAAGGGAAGGCGTTGCTCCCCTCCCAAGGTCAGACGTGACACTCAGATTTATCCCCGCAGCTCGACTGGACAGGGAGGCAAACTTGGCAGTCTACGCCCCCTTGTGTCCAACTGGGTTCTCTGGAACCTCTGCAGCAGGAGAGGCGGCTCAGCCGTGAGTGGTGGGATCGGGAAGTGGCTCCTGGAGCAGCGTGATTGGCTGGGTCAGCAGATATGAAAAGCTCTTTCTGTCTGGGACGGGCCTTAAGTTAATTGTGCACTGCTTATCTTATCTGGGGAACATAATTGCCGATCATGAATAGGTTCCTTTTGTGCCCGCGTGGATTATAAAGGAAACGGAAGGTTATCTGCGCACGGTAGCGGCGCCTGGCCGCTCTGGACGGCGAGCGAGTGGGACGAGCTGAGAAACCAAAGTGATAACACCTTGAAACCAATATTGCCCAACAGCCTGGAGCGCAGGAGCAGGCGCTCAAGGCTCTCAACTGGGCCGCGGTCTCAATAGAGGTTCGGGGTTTATGAGCTTAAAAACTAATCAAACAGAGAGGAAGCTGCAGATCCTCAGCCCAGCGTCGCGGCGCCAACACACACACACGCGCGCTCTTGTTTTTCGACTCCAAAAGAACCCCAAAGTGGGAAATAAGCTGGATGAGAGGGCCTCCAAACATCAGCTCGCCCCAGTGGGTCCATACTGTGGGCGGGGCGCCGTACTTTCCCTTTAAAATGGGTGAGAAAATGTGATCCAGGATTCCGATGAGTCGGCAGAAATGTCCAGCATGGGTCCCGATGGGGGAGGGAGGTCAGCCCGAGGGTGGTCAGCCCGGTTGGAGGCGTGTTAATGGCGATGTAGCTCGACTAAAAGGCAGCGGGTGACGCGCTGGGGTGTCGGGGTTAGCGTGCGAGAGCCGTAATCCGCTTTGATTTGCTCCATTAGGGAGGACTGCCACTGAAAGCCTCACAGTGACAGACAGTAAGAGGTTGCCATGGAAGTGAAATCAGGGCTGGAGGATCAAGAGGAACTGGGGAGGGGGGTTAACCTTTAATTAAGGATCCTTTCAGAATACCTCCAGGCTCGATCTCTGTTGGGGTTCGGCCCCGAAATGCCACACGCTCGTAATCTTACGAGGGAAGAGCCGGGCAACGATAAATGTCAGGCGAGTCGACGGGCGTCACGTGAAGAAGCGGGCGAGCGTCCTCAGCTGGCGTGAGGACAGCAGGCGGTGGAGGGGGCGGGCGGGGACGCACCTGGTCGTCCCTGCGCAGCTGCTCACGCAAGGGCCTTGGGGGAGGCATCACATACTGGGGTGGGTGTGCAGGGGGACACACAGAGGGCCGTGGAAATGCATGCTGGGAGTATAAATGCAAGCGTTCGCCCTAAAGATCAGAGTTAATGCCAGAGGCACGGCCATGTTTCAGCACTTCTTCTTGGTGGCATGTTTGGGCGGAGGTCAAGGGTCAGTCCTCCCGCTTGGTGGGCACACGGGAGGAGGAAACGTCCCTGGAGGTGCTGACCATCATCCATGACAAAAGAATCTCGCGCCAAACTCAGATCTATCCAAACTTTGCAATGCCGACATACCTGCACACGTGCGCGCGCAGGCACAGGCGCGCACGCTGGACCGCAGTGCACGCAAATGCGATGAGAGCGGGAAGAAGCGCCTCACATGAGGTGATCCTGCGTGTGGAGCGGCGCGGCAGACCTTCCTCCTCCTCCTCCTCCTCCTCCCCCCCTGTGGAACCAGCACGGAAAAGTCCGGCCATGTAATATTCATGGATCCGGAGTCGCGTCGCGTAAACGCCGACCGCTGCGCACACGCGCGCGTGCGAATCTCCAGCTTCAGTCATTTTGGCAGCGCGATGCGAAGGGGAGGCGGACGCGGAGCGGCGAACCCGGACCGGAGGGAGCCCTGAAACTGCCGCTGGCCGGGAAACGCGGAGCGATTCCGCTTCGGTTTTTACGCGAGTGCGGCTCGTTGTTCTTCCCTTTTCCATCTCTCTTTCTGTCCGTTCTTGCACGCAGCCACAGAGTAGTGGACCAGGATGCCGTGTGGGCGACGCTGCCACAAGGGATACATTGTGGTTGTGGAAAGCGATGCATAAATTAAAACGAGCCGTCACACGAGGGATCTAATAAGACATCACCACCTGTTACTAGAACACCAGGTAAGACAAACAGGCTTTATTGTTCCGGAAATGCAGCTTATTGACGCACTGTTTGCCCAACAGGCGGGATTCTTTTGACCAACAGCGGTGAATCGCAGCCTTAATCTGCGTAAAATGCACTTTTTATTTTTTTTGTTGCGATGTAAATCGCCCCTGATGCTGCGCACCGAAATGCGCAGCAGTCACCTCTGCGAGCGGGTGCGTGCGCGATGATCGGCCACATCTGCGTCGTGCGCCCAGCACTTCCCCGATGAACTGATGACACCGGATTAAACAGTTGCCTTGGCGGGGACGTGCGGGCTCGGTGCGGGCTCGGTGCAGGTACAGACGCCGGCGGACGCCCGCAGCTCCTCAGTGCGGGAGCAGAAGCTCTTCGCCTCCGCTGCGACCATGAACACACTCTTTCCACTCCGCACTTTTGATTCCGGTCTTTATTGAAACGGTTCCCGTGTCTGCGCGGCGTGCGTGTGCGCGTGGTAAAGCTGAGAAGTGCTCCGGGCTGCTGATGCTGCTCCGCTAGCATCATAGAAGGCTGCACAGCTCCTCTCTAAACTACCAGGCTTGTCGTTTTGAAATTTACAGTCAGGCGTCAGTGACAGCCAACGATGCTGGGTGTCAGGAGAAGCTCAAAGGATGCAGACCCCCCCCCCCCCCCCCCCCCCCCCCCCCTCCAGTGGAAGTGTTATCTGGCTCATGTATTGAACTGAGCAGGGCTGGTCCTTCTACCAGTCAAAGGTCAGCAGTGATCTGTTTGATGCAGGGGGAGGGGGTCTCACTTCCTGCAAGTGGAAAGATGTTGACATGTCATTGACGCTTTTATGCCCCCCCCCCCCCATCCCCGCCCGCTTCCACTTGTGTCTTCAATCAAAGAGCTATTTGGCCGAGTGACAGAGCCACACAGGCAGGAAGTCAGGCCTGAGCCAAATGGGGTCATTCAGGTCCCCCCCCCCCATCCAACTCAACAGGGCAACAAAAAAAAGGGCAGCCGTCAAAAAGTTCGGCGCAGCCGCTAATCTGAGGCGCGCGGGGCATCGATCAGCCCTGGAATCGCTGCCGCCATCAAACAATCCCTTCGCTCTTCATCTTTCAGGAGAAATCGATACCCTGCTGTGTTTTCTTTCTGTCCCCCCCCCAACGGATCCCAGCGGATCATTTAAAAATCTGCACTGGTTAAGCCGTCTGAACTGCTCCAGCATGATGATGTGAAGCGTTACCGGCGACGTACGCTGGCATCAATTATGCATGAGAACACATTCGCAGTGGTTTCGGCGCCCCTGTGGCTCCGTACCAGCGCACCCTCCTTCAAGGAAAAGGACATTTTTCCCCTCGTTTTTATTGAGCAAATAAATTTCGAGCGCTCTGGGTCTTTCCCGCTAGCATCCGGCCCGTGTCCCGTCGACATCAGACGTCTTCGTTACGGTGGCGGCGCTGCAGACGGCGAGCAGCAGAGATGAAAAATGAATGGGTCCCTCTGCCTCCGCGGGGGGGTTTATAGAGGCGCTGTGGTCCGGCGCCCTGTTCCAGATGTTCGGCTCGCGCAGCAGAGGCTGATGGGCCTTGATTGTGGCGTGATGGATGAGCTGCACCAGTGAGAGGAACCGCGGGGGTCTCTGTCAGGGCGGGGAGAAAATATCGCCGGTCCGTCCCGCTGAGTCCCAGTGATGCAACAAGAAAACCATTTAGCCACCAGAGGCTAATGGAGCTGAAGGCGCCAAACTGTCAGAGGGAAGCCCAGAAACACGTATCTTAATCGTGCGTTAGCATAAAAACCTCATTTAGAGGCCCGCTGCAGATCTACTCAACCACAGCCTCGTGCACGCCAGGTGATCATTGGAGGAAAAGAGGCTGTAAAGTGTCGGATATACGGCAGCGGACCTAAGAAACGCCCGGCGACATCATCCTTACGCCCACATTTGCAGCGCCTGGCTGCTTCCAGGCGCGTCGCTAGCTCACGCTGGACAATTTCAGGTCACCCGTGATGGATGCGGAGGGTCCTCGACGGGAGGCGTTCGTGTGCGGTAAATCGCATTGCTGCATTTCCCGTTCCCATTTTTTTACAGTCCGTCCAACCTGTGAGCGGTGAAACGGCCCCAGGTGGCGGCGGTTTTCTATTTCTTTTGACTCGCTGACGCTTGCAGAAGGTCGTGCTGGTCCCTCTTTACACTTCTGAAGCGTTTCTGCACACGGGAAGTTAATTACGATAAATCGATTAGCCTCTCGGTTCAACGCCGGTGCTGTTTTTCTGGTTCGGTGCCACAGCGAGATGGATCCATCGCATTAAAACGTCTTGTTCTACAAAAACGGCCGCGCTCCAAGGAATCGGGATTGATGTCGTTCACGTTTCATATCTTTAATCACAACGGCGAATGAGGCGTTCATTAAAAGAGGAAAAGCCAGATTCCCCTCAGGGGAACGCTGGGATCTTCTGGGACCAGAGGTCGGACCGGGTCTGCCGCTTCCCGAGTTTGAATCCGTTAATAATTCCTGCAGACGGGCGTCGGTCCGGATTTCAATAATTTACATTTAGCTAGCGAGCCGCTGTGCACCGTGACCGGGCCTCGGCCGTGTGGCGCGCGGCGTGGGGCCATTTCCGGGCCGCGAACCCTCATCCACGCTAACACGTGACTCCCGACACGTTCCCGACAGGAGAACACGTGTCAGTAAACGTGCTCCAGGATCAGCTTCTGTCTGGCTCAGGTGAGCACAGGTGATCAAATTAGCCGCCGCTACGGGCTCAGCAGTCCATAATCGGTCCATCACTTATTTACTCCCGGGCTCATCACTCACCCAGGGCGCCGCCGGCCGGCGCCGCCGCTCAGGTATCGACTTTACGAGGCGGCGGGAACGGAAAATGTGATTCTTTTTGTGACGAACGATTCAAAAGAATCAGAAACGGCGACGCGCCGGCGGATTCCGAACCTGCCGCTTTATTTAACGCTCCGTTGTGGAGGAGCGGAATAAACGTGAATCGTGAATAAACAATCTGCTCGCAAAGAAAAGCGACAAATTATCGCCGGCGATTTTGCAGAGCGAAGTCGCGCTTGATTTAATTGCGAAAACGGTCGACGTGTCAATTGGAAAGTGGCGCGCAGCTGCACGAGCGGGATCCCGTCGCCCAGGGGGGCGAGATCCGACGCCCCCCCCTCAATTAAAGCTTCCATTCCACGCTGCAGTGATTACACCCCCACCGAGAGCAAACAAAGATCACACCAACCACAAAACAACAGCGCGGGGGGAGCCGACGGCGAACGCGTCCATCGAGCGAGATCCGAAAAACGTGCGAGAAAAAAGCGTCCCGTCAAAGAGGAGGAGCCTCTAGAAAAACTGCACGCGGGGGCAAAAAAGCTCCGATGTAACAGGAAGGAGGAGGACCAGGCTCGTATGGGGGAGGGGAGGCCGAGACAGAGAGGTCAGAGGTCAGGAGCATGGACAGCTGCAGCACAAAATCATCAAAGAAGAAGTGAAGGCATCAAAGGCTGACCTACAGGTGTGAGAGGGACCAGTCAGGTGGGAGTGGACCCGGCCCGTCCCCCCACCCGGGCCTCACATTGACTGAAAACGGCCCCCGCTAAGAGATTCTTCACGCCGCGGTCGCTCTCAGAGCCCGCCGAGACTCTTCAGACCTCCAGCTGAATAAAACTAGCTTCATGAAGGCAGCGCAACAACCTTTCTCAGGCTTATTCAGCACGTCGGTGCGTTAGATCCTTAGCGGCGCCGTTCTCCTACAATCAACGGCCTCTTTGTGAGCGGAACCGGGTCCTTTTGGGTCATGTGACACGTATGCGCAGGAACTTTGAACATCAGCGTTTAACATCAACCAAAGCTGGTCGAAATGATTCTTTTTTTTTGAGGCTCAGGAAACTAATTATCAGTAATGACGACGTGCACTCCAACGGACGACCCGAGCAAACCCGGCTAACAAAGCTAAGGTCTATTTTTAACAAAAGTTTGATGATCCGCAGGCGTCGTCGACTCTTCCGAACGCATCCGCAAGTTTGTTTTCCAGGCAACTGTTGGATAATCAAGAGTCGATGATTTATGCATGAAACGGCGAAACACTGCAGATAAACACGCAGCTGGCGCGGCGCCAGCGGCTCGCTCGTGAGAGGAGGCCCTCCATCTCGCGTTAGCGCGACTTAGCAAACACTTTAATGGGCTATTCTTCCCCCGGCTCCGAAGGCAAACATTTAGAAACACGGAGGAGGTGATTGCATGGTGGGGTTTCTACCGGGGAGGGTCAGAAGAGGTGGCCTGGCTCCTGCCTGCTCCATCACTTTGCTGTTTCTGCCCCGTGCAGAGCTCCACCTTCACCACCGGGATGACCTCAGCAACGCTCCGGTCCTGCTGTGAACCCTAAAACTCCGGCAGGAAGGTCGACGGCCTGGACAGCCATGATCCGGGAGGGCCCTCTGCCGCCGCTCAGCTCAGGGCTCAGCTCGCTGCACCATGGCTAGCTCTCACAGCACCAGGAGCTGGGGGCCTTTCTTCTGAGGTGGGTCTGCGGCGCTGGGTCGGACTTTGGTTTTGCTGTCTTTTGGTCAACCAGGCGGCTGGAGGGTTGCTGACAAGGCGTCACATGTGGTCACACCTGTGATTTCTGGAGCAGCGGACTCATTATTGAAACATTTATTAGGCTAGCTTGACTCTCACCTTCGCTAATGAATTATTCATTGACACCTAATGGGCTCCGGTTCTCTCCCGAGAGCGCTCAGTGGATTTTCTGGGCACACTTGTGTTGAGTTTTGAAGAGCAGGCGAAAAATCTGTTTCCTTCAAGCCTCTGCATGAGGATGTGGATGTGTTATTCACTGTTATTACAACTCGTTGACCTCGCTCGTTTCTCCGCTGCAGCATCCCTGACTGCAGAGTGGCACATGGATTTCAAGACTTCAAATGAAGAGGTTTGTAGTATTCACTGTAATATTGCTCTCACACACACACGCACGCACACACACACACACCACCCGTGGTGCCGCTATGCAAATCCCTGGATTAAGTACACACCTACAAAAATAACATCCCGATGTCACCGTTGCTCAGCGATGCCTCAAATGATATCGAGAAGTGGGCGTTGATGCGTCTGCGGCTCCTCGTCTCTTCGTCAGCGTCGGCAGCTGCCGCGTTTAGCAGCGGGCTAACTTTTCTATTTGAGAATAAAGGCAAAGCGCTTTCCACCTAATTGTTTCATTTCTTGCATGGCTGCTCTGGCGTCATTCCATCCCGGGGGCAGGTATTGTGCGGAATGTTGTTTAAGATATGACAAGAAGAGCTGCGGCGGGGACTTGGAGAAGGTAGCATGCTAACGGGTCGCTCAGGATGAAAATACCGCTGTTTTCCTGCATGCTAAACGGCAGGGATAGACAAAAGTAGCACAACTACACTGGGGCTGCTTGGACTCACCTCACCTCCCATCTCCATGGAGACTAATTTAATTGTGAGGGGCCTCGACTACAGAAATTCAATAACAGTTTTAATGTGAAAGGCCTTTCAATCCACGGCTGGCTTCATTCTAACCCTTTCATTTTCTCTTCCAAGTGTGTTTTTTCACCTTCAGCAAATAATTTCTATCAACTTTGGCATTTTAAACCTGCGTTTTTATGCAGATTCTTAACCTGTGCCTCCCCCTGGTCGCCCGTGCTGTTGTCATTTTTGGCGGGAGGATCAGCTCGGCCGCGGCGCGACGCGGCTTTCGCTACATATGATGCTTCACGGCGTAGATAATAACTCTGGAAGGCTCGTTGTGGAGACATGATGCAGCGTGAGGGATTAGGGCTAATTATGTTCAACACAAGTGCTACAGCAGGTCATATCTCAGCCGCGCGAGAGCCCGTCTGCACCGTTATGGCACTACTGCCCTCATTTAGCACCGCTAATGACTCCCGCGCACACGCGCCTCACTTATAATGTGAATTAATGCCTCTCCTGGGTCGGCCGCTCTGCAGAGCGGAGCTCGCACGTTCGCGCGCACGTTCGCGCTCCTCGTCGCAGGTGCTCTGAAAACCCGACTTTGAGTCGGCGATGACCTGCACCGGAGATACCCTCGCTAAAAATAGCAACCGCGCAGCTAACGCACCCAGAGCGACAAGTCTGCTGACAGTGGTGCGCTTCCTTCCCCTTCCTTTTATTATTAGCAGTCTTGTCAGGTGAAGGTGGTTCCTTTTTTCCGGTCCTTTTTAACTCAAGGACAGGGCAAGCATCTTAATTAGTCACAGAGGAGGAAGCATATGCGGAATGCAAATGTATGCGGATTTGCATGTTTTAAATGCGTCACTGAAAGCAGGCGCTCTTCACACAGGCGCGCTCTTTGACACGTTATAACCAGAGGGGTGACGCAAATTGAACAGAAGGGGGTTTAAAGTTAGCGTGACTCACAATAAAAAAGATCGTTCCTGGAAGGGCGGCTCATTATCGGAGACGGTGATTCGACGGTTCCGTCTGTAAGTCGTGGTTTGGGGTGTTTTACTCAGAGGGCTGAATTATACGACATTAGCATTCACAAGTGGGGGGGGGGGGGGTTAAGAAAACAGCATCGCCCAGATGCCTGATTTCCATGTTCGCGCTGCACACGGCCTTCTCATTTCATTTCATGGCCAGTTAATCTGTTCAGGGAGGGATGATGAATGATTTTATCTCTCCGACTGTTTGCAGACAAAGACTGGGATTTATTTGATGCAAGAAGGTAAT